>NC_135325.1:62478698-62804010 GCF_048772815.1 Callospermophilus lateralis | reverse complement strand
TGTCCAATTACATAGTTATACTAAAATGTACATACATATATATATTTACTTATATATAAATAAATATATATATATATATATATATATATATATATATATTTTATATGGATCAGATAAGATATTGTCTTCAAAACAATACTGATATTATTCACTTTATTTTGATGGACTGAAGTAAGCATTTGAGGAATGGGTTTGTTGGGGAACTCAGGAACTGATTGTTATTGATGAGAGAGATGATTACATTGGATTCCTTTTTATGTTCTTTGTCTTTTGTCATTTAGAGTATATATTAAGAAATACATTTAATTATTCATTTAATGTACATATCCATTTTAAGGATTTCAGAAACAAAATGTTATATTTTTGGAAGCTAGATAACTGAGCATCTCCAATTGAAATAAGAATAATGAATGTTAATTTTGCAAATGATTGAAAAGAAAAGGTCAAAAAGCAAACAGAGAGCTTAAAAGTCAACAACTCAGTCTAGAATAAGTGTGATAAACAGATTGTTGATTTGATGAGAAAATAGTATGAATTAATATTCAAACACATCTGGCATAAAATCTTATCTCTACTGTTGACTGATAATGTAGTCTGAGTCATTAATACCTATTATTCATTTTCACATTTAAAGCACAGGTATGACAAGATGCACCTCATAGTGTTTTCAAAAGCATTCAATAAGACAGCATGTAAAAGTGGATATCCTTGTGCGATTTTAGAGGAAGGGCATTCAGACAAAAGAATAACATTAAATGGATACAAATATGAAAAGATGAAGTCAAATTATATGCTTGCTTATGACATGATCCTTTATGTATAACACCCAAAAATCTCCACCAGAAGACTTCTAGAGCTGATAAATAAATAAATAAACAAATAAATAAATTCAGAAAAGTAGCATGATCAACATTCATAAATTAACAGCTTTATTATATTCCAACAGTGATTCTGCTGACAAAAAAATAAGGAAAATTATCCTATTCACAATAGCATGAAAAATAAAATACTTGGAAATTAATCTGACTAAAGAAGTGAAAGATTTCTACAATAAAAGTATTGAACACTGAAGAAAGAAATTGAAGAAAATCTTAGAAGATGGAAAGACCTCCAATGTTCTTGAATAGGCTAAATTAAAATTATCAAAAAGGACATATGAAATGGCTAGAATTGTGGTTCATTGGTAGAACACTCACCTAGCATGTGTGAGGCCCTGGGTTCGATCCTTAGCACCACATAAAAATAAATAAATAAAATACAGTTTAAAAAAGGATATATTACCAAAAGCATTACATCAATTTCATGCAATCCCCTTCAAAATACTAATGAATTTTTTCACAGAACTAGAAAAAAATAACAAAAATTTATTTTGGAGAGTAAAAGTCATAAAATACTCAAAGCAATCTTGAGCAAGATATCATGTGTGAGGTATCACAATACCTGATCACAAATTATACCTCAGAACAATAACAACAAAAGCAGCATGGTACTGGCAGTAAAATAGATATAAAATGGATAGAATGAAAAACACAGAAACAAGCTCACATATGTCTAGGCATCTGCTACTTGACCAATGTGCCAAAAACATACTTTGGAAGAAAGAGCTTTTTTTTAACAAATATGCTAAGAAATTTGGATTCCTTACATAGAATAAAACTAGATATCTGTCTCTCACTCTGCACAAAAGTGAAATCACAGTGGACCAAAGGCTTAGGAATGAGACCACAAATCTGGTAACTGCTAAAAGAAAATCTAGGGCTAGTGCTACAACATATTGGCACAAACAGTGACTTCCTTATCAAAACCCTAAATCTCAAGAATAAAACTAAGAATTAATAAGTGTGATAATATCAAATTTAAAACCTTCTATATAATAAAAGAAATAAATGAGAGAGTGAAGAGAGAATCTAAAGAATGGGAGAACATCTTTGCCAACTACTTATCTGACAAGATATTAATATATATTTAATATTTTAAAATACTTTTAATATTCTTTTTATACTTACAATAAGTAAAGCACATTAAAAGTTTAACACCAAAGAAAAGAATAACCCAATCAATAAACATGTAAAAGAACTAAACAAAGAAGAAATAGAAATGGAAAAAAATATATAAAAACATGCCTCAAGCAATTAGGGAAATTCATATGAAAACTACACTGAGATTTCCTTTCACTAAAGTCTGAATAGTAATTATTACAAGAATACAAATACTAGTAAAGCTGGCACAGGTGAGGGAACATAGTACACTCATATATTGTTGGTGGGACTACAAATTAGTACAGCCTCTCTGGAAAGCATTATGGAGATATCTCAAAATTCTAGGATGGAACCATCAAATGACCCAGCTATCACACTCATCAGTGTTTATCCAAAAGGACTAAAAATCAATATACAAAATAATACAGCCACATCAATGTTTATAGAAGGAAAACTAACAATAAAGTTATGGAACCAGTCTGGGTATCCTTTAATTGATGAGTGAATTAAGAAAATATATTATAAATATATATATACAACATGAGGTTTTGCTCAGCCAAAAAGAGGAAGAAAAATATGGTGTTTTTTTTTTTTTTGCTGATAAATGGATGAAAATGGAGAACATCATGTTAAGAGAAATAAGCCAGACTCAGAAAATCAAGGGTTAAATGTTCTTTCATATGCAGAAGCTAGATCAAAGTATGTGTAGACAAGTAGAGGGTGGTAGGATATCTTAAATACGTAGGGAAGATCAGTGAAATGGAAGAAGGAGATTAAGGTGGTGAGGAGGGATGCAAAAATGGCAGAAATGTAGAATGAATTTGACAAATCTACACCAAGAACATTTTAAAAAAATATTTCAGTGAATTTCATTTCACCTGTATGCATATTTATAAAGCAGCAATTAAAGATACTTTGATAGGGGTGAGGTTGTTGCTCAGTGGCACAGTGCTTACCTAGCATGTGTTAAGCACTAGGTTCGATCTTAGCAGCTACATATAGGTAAGTGAATAAATAAAGGTCCATCAACAACTATTAAAAATATTTTAAAAATACATTGAAAGAAAATAGCAGAATGACCATAAGAATTAAGAAAGGGTAATTGGGAGAGTGCAGAGTGGAGGAAAAGAGCAGGTACCAGAGGCTAAAATTATCAAATTATATTCCATGCATGCACCAAAATGAACCCAACTATTAGGTATTCATATAACACACTAGTAAAAGTATAATAAAAATACAGCACATACAACTTTCCTAATACAAGTATAGTTGTATAGCAGGTACTAAATAAATATTCATTTGTGAATTTAAAAATTATTTTCACAACAATATCAATGAATGATAACTTTGGCAGATGTGATTTTTTTTTCTTTACTCTTCCCCTTAATTAGGTGTGGGTAAGTTAAGTCACATATTTAAAAGTTCTGTATTTTAGGTTTCTTCTTAGTAAAACTGGTATAATTATTCTTGCCTTACCTTTACACAGAATTTTGAAAGACTGATATGATAGATATTACATACAAGGAAGTGTCTTGGATATTATAGTACCCAGATTTGGTACTATTATCCCAGAAAGAATAATTTCTGCTCCTGTTATATATCTTTACTGATAAAAAATATTCCACAGTCTTGCCTTACATATTTCAATGTTTTTTGTTGACTTCTATTTTGTTTACAATTCATTGAAAGATGGAATATTTTACAGGAAAAATATAATAAAGTCCCTTTCCTCAACCCTCACCCTACTGAATACTTTCTGTCATTCCTCACCCTTCTTTTCAGAATCTGCAATCCTTAGAGGTGTTTGACTCCATTTTTGAACTGTTTTAGATCACTTAGGTTTTTCTTTTTTTTGATATGGAGGAAGTCACTGAGAGAATGCAAATATTGTATATAGTTTTCTAAATCCATTTAGTCATTATTACTTGCTTTGCTTGGATTACTATCTGAATTATTAGAACATATGTGGAATTAAGGAGAGAAGCTTGGGGAGAAATCTAGTAAAGGATCAGATCATGGAGCCTGCCAGGAGAGCACTGAGCACTGGGTAACAGACACAACATATCGGAATCTGTGGGACACAATGAAAGCAGTTTTAAGAGGGAAATTCATCGCCTGGAGGTCATTCCTCAAAAAAAGGAAAAACCAACAAATAAATGAGCTCACACTTCATCTCAAAGCCCTAGAAAAGGAAGAGCAAAACAACAGCAAATGTAGCAGAAGGCAAGAAATAATTAAAATCAGAGTGGAAATCAACGAAATTGAAACAAAAGAAACTATTGAAAAAATTGACAAAACTAAAAGTTGGTTCTTCGAAAAAATAAATAAGATCAACAGACCCTTAGCCATGCTAAGGAAGAGAAGAAGAGAGAGAACTCAAATAACTAACATACGGGATGAAAAAGGCAATATCACAACAGATGCTACAGAAATACAGAAGACAATGAGAAATTATTTTGAAAAACTATATTCCAATAAAATAGAAGATAGTGAAGACATCGATAAATTTCTTAAGTCATATGATTTGCCCAGACTGAGTCAGGAGGATACACACAATTTAAACAGACCAATTACAAAGGATGAAATAGAAGAAGCAATCAAAAGACTACCAACCAAGAAAAGCCCAGGACAGGATGGGTACACAGCGGAGTTTTGCAAAACCTTTAAAGAAGAATTAATACCAATACTTTTCAAGTTATTTCAGGAAATAGAAAAAGAGGGAGCTCTGGCAAATTCATTCTATGAGGCCAACATCACCCTGATTCCAAAACCAGGCAAAGACACCTCAAAGAAAGAAAACTACAGACCAATATCTCTGATGAACCTAGATGCAAAAATCCTAAATAAAATTCTGGCGAATCGGATACAAAGGCACATCAAAAAAATTGTGCACCATGATCAAGTAGGATTCATCCCTGGGATGCAAGGCTGGTTCAATATACGGAAATCAATAAATGTTATTCACCACATCAATAGACTTAAAGATAAAAACCATATGATCATCTCGATAGATGCAGAAAAAGCATTCGACAAAGTACAGCATCCCTTTATGTTCAAAACATTAGAAAAACTAGGGATAACAGGAACTTACCTCGACATTGTAAAACCTATCTATGCTAAGCCTCAGGCTAGCATCATTCTGAATGGAGAAAAATTGAAGGCATTCCCTCTAAAATATGGAACAAGACAGGGATGCCCTCTGTCACCACTTCTATTTAATATAGTTCTCGAAACACTGGCCAGAGCAATTAGACAGACGAAAAAAATTAAAGGCGTAAAAATAGGAAATGTAGAACTTAAATTATCACTGTTTGAGGTTGACATGATTCTATACCTAGAAGACCCAAAAGGGTCTACAAAAAAAACTACTAGAACCAATAAATGAATTCAGCAAAGTGGCAGGATATAAAAATCAACACGCATAAATCAAAGGCATTTCTGTATATCAGTGACAAAACTTCTGAAACGGAAATGAGGAAAAACACTCCATTCACAATATCCTCAAAAAAAAATAAAATAAAATACTTGGGAATCAACCTAACAAAAGAGGTGAAAGATTTATACAATGAAAACTACAGAACCCTAAAAAGAGAAGTAGAAGAAGATCTTAGAAGATGGAAAATATAACCTGTTTATGGATAGGCAGAACTAACATCATCAAAATGGCGATATTACCAAAAGTTCTCTATAGATTTAATGCAATGCCAATCAAAATCCCAATGGCATTTCTTGTAGAAATAGAGAAAGCAATCATGAAATTCATATGGAAAAATAAAAGACCCAGAATAGCAAAAGCAATTCTAAGCAGGAAGTGTGAATCAGGCGGTATAGCGATACCAGATTTCAAACTATATTACAGAGCAATAGTAACAAAAACAGCATGGTACTGGTACCAAAACAGGCGGGTGGACCAATGGTACAGAATAGAGGACACAAAGACTAATCCACAAAGCTACAACTATCTTATATTTGATAAAGGAGCTAAAAACATGCAATGGAGGAAGGATAGCATCTTCAACAAATGGTGTTGGAAAAATTGGAGATCCATATGTAACAAAATGAAACTGAATCCCCTCCTCTCGCCATGCACAAAAGTTAACTCAAAGTGGATCAAGGAGCTAGATATCAAATCAGAGACTTTGCATGTGATAGAAGAAAAAGTTGGCTCCGATCTACATATTGTGGGGTCGGGCTCCAAATTCCTTAATAGGACACCCATAGCACAAAAGTTAATAACAAGAATCAACAAATGGGACTTACTTAAACTGAAAAGTTTTTTTCTCAGCAAGAGAAACAATAAGAGAGGTAAATAGGGAGCCTACATCCTGGGAACAAATATTTACTCCTCACACTTCAGATAGAGCCCTAATATCCAGAATATACAAAGAACTCAAAAAATTAGACAATAAGATAACAAATAACCCAATCAACAAATGGGTCAAGGACCTGAACAGACACTTCTCAGAGGAGGACATACAATCAATCAACAAGTACATGAAAAAATGCTCACCATCTCTAGCAGTCAGAGAAATGCAAATCAAAACCATCCTAAGATATCATCTCACTCCAGTAAGATTGGCAGCCATTCTGAAGTCAAACAACAAGTGCTGGGGAGGATGTGGGGAAAAGGGTACTCTTGTACATTACTGGTGGGACTGTAAACTGGTGTGGCCAATTTGGAAAGCAGTATGGAGATTCCTGGGAAAGCTGGGAATGGAACCACCATTTGACCTAGCCATTGCCCTTCTCGGACTATTCCCTGAAGACCTTAAAAGAGCGTACTACAGAGATATTGCCACATCGATGTTCATAGCAGCACAATTCACAATTGCTAGACTGTGGAACCAACCCAGATGCCCTTCAATAGATGAATGGATAAAAAAATGTGGCATTTATACACCGTGGAGTATTACGCAGCACTAAAAAATGACAAAACGATGGAATTTGCAGGGAAATGGATGGCACTAGAGCAGATTATGCTTAGTGAAGCTAGCCAATCCCTAAAAAACAAATACCAAATGTCTTCTTTGATATAACGAGAGCAACTAAGAACAGAGCAGGGAGGAAGAGCAGGAAGAAAAGATTAACATTAAACAGAGACATGAGGTGGGAGGGAAAGGGAGAGAAAAGGGAAATTGCATGGAAATGGAGGGAGACCCTCAATGTTATACAAAATTACATATAAGAGGTTGTGAGGGGAAGGGGTAAATAAACAAGAAGGAAAATGAATTACAGTAGATGGGGTAGAGAGAGAAGATGGGAGGGGAGGGGAGGGGAGGGAGGATAGTAGAGGATAGGAAAGGTAGCAGAATACAACAGTTACTAATAGGGCATTATGTAAAAATGTGGATGTGTAACCAATGTGATTCTGCAATCTGTATTTGGGGTAAAAATGGGAGTTCATAATCCACTTGAATCTAATATATGAAATATGATATGTCAAGAGCTTTGTAATATTTTGAACAACCAATAAAAAAAAAAGAAAGAAAAAGTTTAAGGTGGAGTTTACCGGGCAGTCAAAGGTAATTGCAGAAGATTCCAGCAAAAGAAAATAGTGTTGAAAAATAATGAAGAATACTTTCAAAATTTAGCCTGAGATCACACCAAGCTTTCCAGGCCTTCAAGTTTCTGAGATCCAGAAAATTATGAGTAGACGGATGTAGGAAGAAGGATATTTTGAGCCCACATAGTCTTTCACTAAATCTTGACTTCCCTATACAAATATTTTTAACAAGTGATGTGTAGTATATCTACATTTTTACCTACATAAACAGAGAACTCAATAAATTCCAGGCAATCAATTTTACCAATCTACTGTTCATGAACATTGGAAAGATTTTTCTCTTAAATTGGGCTATGTAGCAATATACATTTTGCTTTTTATTTCATGTAATACTTTTTCAGTTATCTGAAAAAAGAAGTTTGGGAAACTTTTTTTATTTGTTCTTTTTAAATTATACTTGAAAATAAAATGTATTTTGGCATTGCACATATATGGAATATAACTTTCCATTCTTGTGGTTGCACTTGTTGTGGATCATACACTGATCATGTATTCATATATGAACATAGGAAAGTTATGTCTTATTTATTCGACTGTCATTCCCATTCTCATGCCCTCTCTCTTCCCTCATCTCCCCCGTGTCCAATCAGGTGAGCCCCCACTCCTCTCTCCACCCCCCAAATTAGGGACACTTCGACTTCTCTGTATAATAAGTTCTAAGTTCCATTATCTTTTCCCATTCAGATAAGGTTTCACTTCTTTTTACCTTCCTGGATTAGTCTGTAGTATAAAGTAGAGTAAGCCTGTCAGTTCCATTCTTCTGGAATTTTTGTTTCTGTTAAGGTTCAACTTAGCTATTAGAAGCCAAGCCATACCATTCTACTTTCCTTTATTTTGCTTTGTGTTAATAAACATCCTGTTTTCTTCCCCCACATTGGCCACAACTAAGCTATGCATACCATCATTTATTTAGATGCTCAATTTTGTGTGTGTGTTTGTGTATCTAACTATATGTTAATTTTGACTTGTTATGGATTGTGAAACTTTTAATTCATTTTCAAATTTTCCATAGGTACTTTCTAAATGTTCTACAGAGAATAAGCACCATGCATATTATATTATAAAAAATGAAATTTATAAAAACAAAGCAGATATATTATCCTGTTTAAAAGGCATGAGTTCTTGACCCACATACTCAACAATTTTCTTGGAAGCTCTTCCAGATCTTAGCTCATATTTTCTTGCAACAAGAAGTTGAGCCAATCATTGAAACACCTGGATAAATGGTGGTATATTTTCATCTCTTTTGGGAAGGTAACATAAAGATAATGCAGTAAGCATTGGGCATGCTAAAATGGGTAAAATTAGTTCTAAAGCCAGACTGTCTATTTATGAAAGTTGCTGGCTTTGTGTTCTAGAAAGAGTGTTAAACTCTCATTTTACCTTCATTTTTATATTCTAAAAGCAGAATATTTATATGACTTGCTTTGTAAAATTACTGTCAGTGTTGAAATAGCTAAAACAAGGAAAATGGTTACACTAAGCATTTAAGTCCTCTATAAATAATAATATTGTTATTAATGAAAATAGTAATTATTATTATAGTGGGGAATTGAATTAGTATTTAGCAGATGCTCAAAAATTTTGATTTGCTAAGATATGGTATAATTTATATGATTTATAAGAATGTGGATCCTAGTCACATAAGACTCTAAATATCTGAATTTAGCCTTTCTGAGATTAAAATGCTACATGTTCCTCTTTTTAGTCTCTTCTTTTCTTCCTCTTCCTTCTCCTTTGTTCTTTTCTTCTGTCTCTCTTGATTACTTCCTTTGCATTTGATTTTGTTTAAAACTCTTATTTCAGTATCTATATGGTACATATTTTTATTATATTCAGAAATTTAAATACTTGCAATATTCACAACAGTGTGCATAATAACTATGAACTAAGAAATCTCATGGCAATTGGATTCGTTTTTGATGTATTTTTCTTTACTGCATATGTCTGTCAAGACATCAATAAAAGAGCTGATGTCATTTGTTCCCTTATAGTTTCTAATCTTAAGTATAAGAAGCAGTTCAAAGAGAAAAGTGATCTAAATGTTTTTGAGTTTAAGGGAAAAAAAATCTCCCGAACAATCCAGTTTCCCCTAATGTTGATTTGTACTCTTTAAAAGCTTCTTTTAAGCTCATTTGAAGACTACCCAGAATTGCTTAGTGTATAATCTCCACTTAAGATCAAATCATCCCATTCATGCTCAATCAAAGAGAAGATTGGTGGTGAGGATAATTGGGACTTCCCATTCCTTGGGGGTGGTCCAGCCAGAAATGAAGCTATCTGAGGCAGTTTTTCTCAAACAACTTACTGAATATAGCATAAAGGAGTTGAAATTCTTTCACTATAGCCTTCCATCCCACCTAGCCTAAATATCAACATGGCATTTAGAACTCTCACAATGGTGTCTAACATTTGACCTATTTCATTTTGATTTTCTGTGTGGTCTAAGTGAAGCAGAGTGATCATGTGAAAGAACATTCGACTGACAGGAGACTTTGTTTCATAGTCTCAAGGGATTCTTTTAGAGATGAAAACTTCTGAAGGCTTAGTGTTGTTCCTCCTGAAATTGCTGTGTTGCATTAGTAGGTAATTTCACTTCCCTGAGGTTCAGTTGTCTCTATTGTAATACCAACATGTTTACACAACCAAATAATAACCTTTAAGAGAGAAGAAGTTTATATCACAATTGGTTTTAGAATTATAGTATCTAGCATAGCTATTTACACTCAGAAGGCCACATTTTGAGGTAGTAGGTATGAAAGTGCTTGAATATCAAAAATTACATACTTAATATTTTAACCTACAATTAACATAACTAATAATAGTTTGATTTTTAAAGTTCTTTAAAATAAATATTCTCCCTTTATCCTAATAATCCTTCCATGGTGGATAATATTATTATTTCATTTTAAAACTACATAAATTGGATCACAGCAAATTAATCAGCTGCTCAAAAATAGAACAGAGTATCTTATGCAGGGAATCTTGAATTACCCCAAACATATCATAGGTTGGAACTATTTTAGTCAATCTTATACTAAAACAGGTACATTAAAAAGTGAAATACTTGCCCATGAATTAAAGTACCATCCACTTTCAAAGATAGAATGCAATTTCTTTATTCCCTCCTCTGCTTTAACCACACTTAATCTGTAAATTTCATTGTTAAAGCCACAGCTTCACTAAAAATGCAACTCCTGCTTTTACAAGATCAGAATGGAAACTGGAAGGCATTTGATCAAGGTTAAATTGTCAACAGTAAAGGAAACAGAAAACAGTTCTTGCTCAAATATGTAAATGACCTAAAGTTTCATTGAAAGTTTCTCAAATCTTAAGAGAAAAATGTTCAAATGTTAAGTTTTACATAAGTATGCTACTGCTTATTGTCTGAGTTTAAATAGAAACAGTACTCTGCACAGAAATTAGAATTTTTATATTATTGTTATTATTATTTTAATGTCTAGGGGCTTATACTTAATGGTTTCTGAGGTACCATCTTAAATTTTCATAGTACATATTCTTTTCCACTTACCATTTTGGGACAAGCACTCCAAAATGATATTTTTCTTAAAGACAAACACACATGCTTGTTGGTGAGTGATTCTGAAAGTCTGTTGCCTAACACAGTGCTTCTTTATTTTTCATAAACATAGAAGTCATCTTGTGCCACTAGGAGGAAAAATATTCCTTCTCCCCCGCAAGGTTACGTTTAGTGATGAGCATTAAAAGATAGCTTTAAGCCATCTACAATTATGACCTTGACTAGGAAAATGTAAGTTAATAAGGCTTCAACAAATTATGGTCTTTTTGGTCGATTTGCCTAGTGAACTGTTAATTGTAAAACTGAAAGACATTATGTTCAGCTTTCTCTATCACATCTTTTGTGTTTTAACAGTGACACTTCATTGAGTGCAATTAACAAAGCCTAGGAGATTTATTAACACACTTCTTCATGGCCAATGATCCATTCCACTTAAGACATAACACTGTAAAATGCACATTATCTCCTTTTGGCACTTACAATAATGCTTCATGAACTAGGAAGGCATATGTTAAAGCAGATAAAATGGCATTATTAGCTGACAAATCTTACAATTTATTAGACAGTTAATTTATCAGCTTAAAAGACACTTAAAACAGCTGTGCATTTAATGTCTTTTTAATGTATCCAGTAAAACTTGCATAATTGCCTGTAGTGCAATTTATTTTTAGCTATGTTGCAAAATGTCTGCATTTACTGTTTACATCTTCTTTAATTTTTCCTGCAAGGCTCATCACATCTTTGCCTGAGCCCTAACGAAGAGGACCAATAATCAGACAAAAATCCTCAAACAAATGGTTCCCCATGAATGAACTATTCAAAAGTGCATGCTGCTTGGGACCCAGGGATTGTTAGCATTTTATCTTTACCCCAAGGGCAAAGTCAGAGGTTCCAGATAAATAAATAAAATGCAGGAATAAAACCAGGGTGTTCAAATCAGTAGGGTGTAGTCTTTTTCAAGCCTTTACATCACAATCAGGCAGCAGCAGTGTTTCAATGTATTTGTATTTGGAACCCATTCTAAACTACACGTCTGGAGTATGAACCAACAAGGCTTTTAGATTACATTAACAAAGTTGTTTCATTTTATAATTATGGTAACAGCTCCCTGCTGATCAATTGTTTTATACCTAAGCACTTCACTAGTGCAGGGGCACAGGAGAAAAGTGTGAGAGTTAAGACACATTGCATTGCTCCATGTGTCAATTCATTCTGTTTGTTTATTGCTCTTTGATTTAATGAAACCTTTGTTAAAGCTTTCTATTTTCTACACAATCTTTCACAGTAATGATGTCTAGGGGAAATGAGGCTAGTTATTATTAAAGCAAAAAGTCAAATAGTGCATTTTGCCCCTGATGAAACAGCCTCTGAAAATGTGATCTTTGGCATTTAGGAGACTTTGCAATACTCTACAATGAAATAGTGCAGACTTTTAGTTCTGAAATTTAGGTTCCATTCACGTGATGTGATCTTATCCTTACATGTGAGGCTAAAGCATGCCTTCATTTATTAGATAATAAATAGTGCTCAAATGCAATGTTTTCTTTCTTCTTAAAGACTTCTTGTGGTTTCTGAAGTTAATATAAGTCTTTAAACTGATTTCCAAATTTGAAATTACAAAAAAAATAGGAAAATGTGTTTCTTTGTGTGTTTATACATGCATAATTTAAATAATTGGCAGAATTACAGAGTGTTGGTTAAAGAAAATAATACCTCATGCTGAAGTTGTATCTTAGTGGTATAGCACTTACCTAGCACAGGTGAGCCACTGGGTTCTGTCCTCATCACCTCTAAAAAATACATACATAAAATAAAGGTATTCTGTTCATCTAAAACTAAAAATACTAAAACCAGAAAATCTCCTATGGATTGTCCTAGATATCAGGCAGTAGGGTTAATGATAACTACACTTCTTATCTAGTCCCTACTTATTCAATTCTAAGTCAAATACAATTTAAGCAGAAACACAGAAAGGAGAAATTTCATATATATTTGCCTTTTTAAAAATTTGTTTTCCTGGGCTGGGGTTGTGGATCAGTGGTAGAGTACTCACCTAGCACGTGTGAAGTGCTGGGTTCGATCTTAAGCACCACATAAAAATAAATAAATAAAGGTATTATGTCCAAATACAACTAAAAATATTTTTAAAATTTGTTTTCCACCAGTGTGTGTTTTCTCTAGGCATTTGCAAGTATCTACCAACCATTGATAAATATTTATATTCTCATTTTGATGAAGAAGAAAGAAGGTAGCAATGGCTAAGAGAAGCTATTATACTTTCGGTAGACTTTCAAAATATTGCAAATCTGCTGTAATTCTGAATGAAATTGCTCTGCTAAATTCTTTCTTAATTGAGAAGTTAGTTCAGATGAGTCCCAGATACTTTCTCTTAAGAATTCTATAGCATTTAGCCAGAACAATCAATATAATTTATACTTGCTCTATAAAAAAATGGGTAGATCATGATAAAAGTTGAGAGCTCGGATATGCATATATTTAAACCTTTACATCTTGCTTCACATTCATTACAATGGCCCTGTGGCATAGATATTATTATCATCACTAGGGTAAGATGCAGAGACTTACGGAGTCAGTGACTTGATGAAGATCAGTTGTGTAAATCTTAGAAGTTGAGTGAAAATTTACAACTCTCTTCTATTCCAGTTTCTTCCTTTTTATTACTGTTACTAGAGACTTGTACCACAGAAAAATACTTCCTAGACTGAAATTCCTGCTCAAGGTAAAATTTTAAAAAGGAGTGGATAACATGGAATTTTTACCTTGTATAGATGGTCTCTAGTACCATTATTTTTAAAACGATTAAACATTGAGCTGTATTTCTTCTAAAAAATGTATATATTCAGTCATTTTGAAAAAAAATAACATTTCTGAAGCTGTTTCTAAGAACATTTTTATACCTTTGACTTATTTTAGCCAAGAAGTACAAACCTATATCATTCCCGTATGATGGAAACTATTAGTACTCTAATGCATTACCTCACAACACTATCAGGAATTAGGCAAAACTTTCATTTTCAATTTTCAATAGTTTAAGGAGTAGGATTGATTCAATCCTGAAGAATAGAACCAGAACTCTTGAAGGGACAAGATAGCAGGTTACTCAAAAAATATACTCTTGTTTTTAATTTCTAACATAGAAGTTTACTTATTGACATGTTTTCAAATTCAAGCTTTTCAAAGGTATAAACTATTGATTCTTCAAGCATTATGCCTATGTCTTTTGCATCTAAAGGTAAACGAACTGGTTCTTTAGTGAATGTATCTTGGGGACACTGTGAATGTTTGTGGATATGTGTGTGTGTTTTCACATGTGTGGACACATGAATGTGTGTCTTTATTTTATTATATTTTATTAAGTAGTACATCAAGTAATAAAGAATAAAGACATTGAGGTTATCAACAATATTTATGCTCCTTATTTACATTCACTAAAAGGATACATTTATCTTTTTCAGTATTAATTAATTATAAATATTTAAAAACATATTTCTCACAGACAATAATAAAATAATGATTATAGCTTTATCATAGCAGATGATTTTACAGATATAATAACCAAAATAAGACCATGCTTATTTTCCCCATTGTGGTCTAATTTCTTTTTTGTTTTAGTCATTTTATATGGAAAAAACTAATATGTCAAATAGTGATGCTAAAATAGATCTTTTAATGAAGAATGTGAAGTTTTAAAGAAATGTATCAGGAGCCAGACATAAGGATGCATGCCAGTAAAGCAGCTACATGGCAAGATAAAGCAGGAAGATTGCAAGTATGAGTCCAGACTGGAGAACCTTAGCAAGAACATGTTTCAAAGTAAAACTAAAAAGGCTGGTGATACAATTCAGATACAATTCAGTTGTTGAGTATCCATGGATTCAATTCCCATTACCAGACACACACACACACACACACACACACACACACACACACAGTCATCAGCCCACATAATATTGGTATTAAAAACCTTTCATTTACTAAATTTAAAAGACAATTCTTTTCATAGTGCTTTGACTATACAAGAAGATTTTCTGTGTCTCGAACACGGAAATCAAACCAAAGTAATGAATTAAGATTTCACATCAAAAAATCAAAATAACATATCTCTGCTTCTTTGTATTTTGAACAAAATATTTAATTTTCCCCCAAAAGAAAGGCAAGCTCCAGGAATATATTTGAGTTCCCCTAGGGACTGTTTGTCCATGGGAAAATCATATACCCACACTCTGTTTTAAAATTGCATGAATTTAGAATGAGAACATCTGCTAAGACTTTTAGTTCTTGGGAATTGAGCTTTCTCATAATAGGGAAATCATCAGTAAGCATTGAAAGAAGATAGGGCTGAATGTCAAGGGGCTCAGATTCTAGACCTAGTTTGGCTGCAAGACAAGAGTGTTACCTTAGAAAAAATGACTTAATTTGTATATCAATTTATTTAGCTATCAAAAAATGTGAAGATAAAAAGTAAAAGATTTAAAATTTTTAAAACAATTATAAAGAAAGTATTTATATGTGTAGTTTACAAATATTTATATGTGTAATTTAAATTTCTTACATCACTTCAATTCAGTTTTAGCTTTGAATTGATTTTATCACATATGATTTTATTACCTAATCCAGTAAATATCACAGAATACTATGGTGTCATTTTCACAAACATGTCTATATGCATTTATTTATTTTAAAATTACACATATATTAAATATTCAAGAAAACAAGTTTAGTATATATATATTATGTTTATATTTGGAATATGGTAATTGTAACTGTTCAGTTAGTATTTTATTTTCAAATTTTATCTAAAAGTTATAAAATAACTATAAAGGGTATGATTTTTTAGCATTTTCTTATACAACTAACTACAATTTTACCTTATGATGCAGCAATTGCTCTCTTTTGCATTTACCCAAATGAGTTGAAAACTTATATACACACAAATAAATGGCAAATGGATGTTTATAGAAGCAAAATATTGCAAAAACTTAGAAATAGCTAAGACATCTTTTAGTAGTTGATTTGATAAACTGTAGTAAATTCAGACAATAGAATATTATTCAGTGTTAAAAAACAAATGAGCTCTCAAGCCATGAAATGCCATATAGAAAACAAATTATTAAGTGAAAGAAGACAATTTGGAGAAACTACATATTGTTGTCCAACTCAATGACATTACATAAATGACAAAACAATGGAGCAGGTTTAAAGATCAGATGTTGCCAGAAATTGGTGGAAGGTACAAATGAATAGGAGAAACACAGAAGATTTTTTCTCTGCAGTAAAACTACTCTGTATGAAACTATAATGTTGGATACATACCTTTATTAATTTATCCAAATCCATAGAATATACAATACCAAGAGTGAACCCTTATGTAAACTATGGACAATAATGTCATAATAATAATGTGTCAACATAGATTTCTAGGTTGTAACAAAGATACTGCACTTGGGGCGGGATATTGACAGTACAGGAGGTCAAGTATGTGTGGATGTAAGAAATGTATGGTAACTTTTTGTTCTCTACAGTCAATGTTTATTGTTAAATTAAAACTGCTCTAAAAATAACATCTGTACAAATAAAAACAAAAACTGATTAAAATAAAAGAGTACAAATCAATCATGGACTATTTTTTATGCTATTAATTTACCAATGCATTGGAAATTTCTATGCAAGAGTAACCAACATTGTGATATTGTGTTTGCAGAGAATGAAAGCTTTATTTGTTTATTTATTTTGCCAAGAAGCTAAATAGCTTCCTATATCTAAATTATGTTTCTATCTTCTGACCAATGTAAAGTAACTGGAAGCATGAGGTTTACGTTCTGGCTATCATGCTCTCAATTTTGTCATCCTACAAATTCATATGTTGAAGCCGTAATCCCCTTTATCTCAGAATGTGACTGTATTTTGAGCTAGGGCCTTTAAAGATATGATTAAGTTAAAATGAGACTTTTAGATTGGGCTCTCATCTAATCTGACTGTTGTCCTTGTAAAAAGAGGAAAATTGGAAACAAATGGAGATAGCACTGGTATGAATATACATAAAAATTATGTGAAGATATAAAAAGATATATGTGCACTGAGAGAGGTCTCAGAAAAAAACTCAAACCTATGGACACTCTGAACTTGGACTTTGAGCATCCAGTACTGTGATAAAATAAATTCATGTTGTTTAAGCCACCCATTTTTTAATTGGAGCGCAAGCTATCTGATATGATATATGATATAAAGGAGAACATTGAGAAACACTAGGGAATATTATTCTCATAGAAAAGAAAGGATCCTGAATTCTGGAGAGTTGAATTACATTTTAGGGGTGGAGGGAACTCAGAAAAGCATGACAATATTGCTACCAGAATATGAATTCAAATTATGTTTTACAATGATATGATTACCTGACACCATCAAATGTTTGAAGAAATCCCCTCTCAAGACTGAACAAATATTCCCATACTAACTTAATTCTCAAGAACTCAAGCAGGTAACATAGTATTCCTAAGAGCATTACTCAATGAACTCTCTCTTAAAGTTCCTCAAGTGCCACCTATCAACTTCATTGTTATATCTTTGAGTTCTGTAGAATTTCCTTCTAAACTAATTGTTATGAGGCAGGCATACTCTATGAAATTAAAACAATAGAAAAATTTATTCTTCTTTGGACTAGCTGTTTTATATGGATGACCTCATTTATTTTCATAAATCCAGTTGAACCAAATGTTATCATTATCTCCATTTACAGTTGAATATACATTCTTAGGGAAGGTTAAGTGATTTTATCAAAATTATGTAACTATGATATATTTAAATCAGTTTTTTGTTTGCTTGTTCATTTTTGTTTTTGCTTGTTTGCTATACTGAGGATTGCATCTAGGACTACTCGAAGATCTAAGACCAAGCTACAGCCCCAGAACACATTTTTTTTTTTTTTATCAGACAGGGTCTCACTAAATTGCTCAAGCCATCCTTGAATTGCAAAACTTTGCCTCAACCTTCCAAATTGTTGGGATTATAAGCATGTGCCACCATTATGTGTGGAAGCTCTTTCCTTAAACACTAATCTACACTTTTGCATAATTTCCCTTTCTGCAGTTGCCATAATTTTACTCATCAATCTTTTGAAAACTATTTTAATGCTATAATTTTTAATTTGAATCTAGAAAGAAGATATGTTTTGTTTAATTAGGTTGCATTTGAGATTGGAAATTGGTAAATTAATAGCCTAGCAATATCCCCTATAATACAGTGAAGGATGATGAAGCCCATGGAAATAAACAATGTTTGAAGGTTTTTCTTCATCATGGTATTTTTCACATTCTCAGAACATTATCTACATCCAGAAGTAGCGATTCCTTTACTTTTTTTCTAGATTGATAAGTAAAATCTAGTGTGTATGAATGAATCGTTGATGAACAATTTTTTTTTCATTTTGTACTAAGTGAATATAACCAAATGAATTTAAACACTGTACCACCTAGCAGATGGGCTATTATTTCTTTCTTCCAAATATGTAGGGGATGTTTCAGACCATTTGTAGTGCAATCTTCATTGTCATCATATGTAACAGAACCATATAGAACATCAACCTTATATTAGGAATTAATTAGATTCAGTAAGTATTAAGACAAATTGAAGGTCCAACAGTGTTAATAAACATGGCCAATGGCGAAAATATGGCTTATGTACCTGTTCATCTCAGGAGAACCAAGAAATCATTGTGAGCTGAAGGTCCCAAAACTTCTTTGAAAAATAAAAAGGGGCTATATAAGAGATTTAAATATGGGATTCTCATTAGAGTAAACAGCTATTTTTTTGAAGTAGTATGTGTGACAAAAATTCCAAGAAGTTAAAACTTGAAACAAGGCTGGTTACCTTCACTGAACTTGACTAAACTTACATATGGACATACTTTATAGCCTAGAAGATGAAGATTAGATTCAGCAACAACAGTGATTCTTTCATTCCAGGTTTATATAGTATTGGATGTTGTTCCATAAAAATAGAAACTAACATGAGACAAAGATATGATTTGGGGACATTACAGTGGCAGAATGATTCTCTACTAGATATGTAAGGAAGGCCTTCAATTGGCTGTGCATAACCCATTCCATTTAGGAAGATAATTTTTATTTTATTTTGAAGAATATTACTTGCTAATTCACATACTCTAGGAAGAGAATTTTTATTTTACTATGAAGAATATTACTTGCTAATTCACATATTCAGTATCTGGACCATGAATCATGAGGAATAGAGTGAAAAAAGGAGTGGAAAGTATAAAAAAATGGGTATTTAAGACTTGGTTATAGTTTTAATATTTTAGACAAAATACAATTTATATTAGACTTTTCCCACTTCTGACACCCACTATACTTTGCTTTCTCATTTTCTAGAACACTCATATTTTCAGGACATTCAACTTGAATTTGTGGTCTTCTTTTCCATCTATAAGTATTTACTTTTAGCATTTGAAACTTGTCTTCAAAACTTTAAAACGTCCCTTCTTTCATTTCTTTTGGAAGAGTTCATTTTCAGGAGAAAATCATTTGATATTAAAGAACAAGCAACTGATAAAACTTCATAGTGTAAAATTAACTTTAGAAAGACCTGTAAATTTTTACAAAATATTTGTTGCCAACACCAAGATGTTATTACTTAAGTGTGAAAAATTTAAGTAAGGAGGCAACAAATTTATGGATAGAGTTTTTTGTGTTTCTCCTCAAAACCACAAAACTTATAGGTTTACTTCATTCCTGAAATAGGTTATTCATATTTAACAGAATTACATATTTTAACTCCCTTTATATTAAGCAGCAATATAGCATGTAAAATCCAGTGGTGGAGAGGTGTGGTTGCTCACACCTGTAATCCCAGTGCTTTGGGAAGCTGAAGCAGGAGAATCTCAAGTTCAAAGCCAGCCTCAGCAGCGGTGAGGCACTAAGCAACTTAGTGAGACCCTGTCTCTAAATAAAATACAAAATAGTGTTGGAGATGTGGCTTGGTGGCCAAATGCCCTGACTTCAATGTATACCCCCCCCCAAAAAAAAAGCCTGCAGTGTATCAAAATATCACAGACATAGATTCTATTACCTATGTTTATCTTCTCACTGTTAATCTGACAGTGGTTCCTAAATGCCAGTCCTCATCCAAGGGCCAAAATACCTGTGTCATGTTGAAATAAGAAAGCGTGAATAATGATGTGAGTAATGTGTAACACCAAATGTATTGTCCCCCCACATGGTGGCCTTCTGTATTATCCTTGAAGAAAAATGGAATAAAACCCCATGTCCCTGAAAGCCCCTACTCTGTTTCCAAATACCTAGTCAGCTTAAGGAAAGAGTGAGAGCAAACTTGGACAAGTATATTCATATACATATTCTCTTGAAGAACACTGACTTTCTTTTATGTACACTGAGAATTAACAAAGATAATGCTATCTTTTATAAACTTGCAGTTTGCTGTTATATTAGGACAGGTGCTTCTTGGTGTGTTGGTTGTTTAAAGCAAACTTAATATGCTAATAATGATGATGTCACTGCTTTTGAAGCCTAACTTATAATGCCCCTCTTTCAGTGGCAAACAGAGTGCACTGTGGAAAGGATACATGTCATATATCCTGGAAGTCTTCAGTGGACAAAATGCCATGATTGAGAAGGGGCACTGGTTGGTGAAGCTCCTTGAGGGAAAGAGTTGTTATCTTTTCATTCTATCATCACTTAACTCTCCTTAGCATAGTCTCTGATCTCTTGTAAACTCCCCAAATTAGTCATATCTCTCACACACTATCTCTTGACACTTTCTTTGACCATTCAACTAACTCCACTTCCCTGGTAAAATTGCATTGTGGAAGTGAATGATTTCTACATTATGTTGGTGTCAAAATAACCTTTCTTGCATCAAGTCACAGCATGTGTAGATGGCATTAAATATATAATTATTTGGCAGAATGAAAATTTAGCAATCTTGTGTTAATACAATAATCTTTTCTTGAAGTTGAATTCATTTTTAACATCTCTTAATTTGGGAATTACTCTCTCTATATTTTTAAAGCATGCTATCAAATCTGGGAATCCATAGTGGTGGTTAGGGATGGGGACAGCATGGTGAATGGTAGGCAGAATCTGACAGGATGCATAGTAGAAATTAGCAAAATGAGCAAAAATAAAAAAAAGTTGATTGAAATTTTGCCTCAGAAATGACCTGGTGTTTCAGTCACTAAAGGCTCCTAAAGTGTCACTTTTTACATTTTAACTCTGAAAGACAGGGTGGTTCTCATCATTTCTTTGTACCGTGCATTCTAAGGACTTGCATATAATGAGATTTCTCCTTGAAAAAAAAATATCCACGAAAACATAGGTAATGAGAGAGAAGGAAGAGAACTGTGAAGAGAGGAGAGAGGCAGGGATCTCATATATCACAATTCGAAGAGAACTGAAGAAAGAATTCATTTGGTTTTGACTAAATTGAAATAAAATTTCTATGTGCTTGGTATTCAGGCCCTTCAAAATTGCCAGTCATCCCTTTAGAGACTTTATCAGTCTCCTAAGTGGCTCTTGTCATTGACTTATAGCTTCTGATGAATTAGGAGTTGTGGAGCACACCGGTTTACAAACCTGAAGTTGATGAGTACAGGCTCATTCACCTCTCTTAGGAAATTCACCTTTGGGCAGCTTTCCAGCAGGAATTGCACAGGACAGAGGAATATTGGGAGTAAACATGTTGAAGTTATAGCCCTCAGGGATGGTCCAAGCCAGATGCTTGTTGTGAATGTCCTTCTAGGCCCACCCACACAACTGTTTGTTCTTGGCAACCAATCTGGGCATTTGCCCTCTTATAGATTGATGCCAAACACCTGCCTGTAGTCAATATGGACAGCTAGACACACAGGCATAATAGCCTGCCAGTTATGCAAGTATGTTTTCAGGGGTGTCAGGAAGTATCCAATGACAAAAAATATACTATATGTATACATGTTCAGACACATGTGCATGCATATTTTATGCCTTTAATAACTCCTTAAGTTCTTTAGCCATAATCCTTTCATTTTCCAATGAGGTATTACCCTTTAACTGCATATCCCCTGTAGGAAAGTGAACAGATTTATACTAAGTTTGTAAATGACTAATAGCAAAGCCCTTACCCAGAAAAAAAATTTGATAGTCCCTAGATCCTGAGACACTAAAAAAGGAGATATTTTAGTCTCAGAGGAAGGTAAATAAGGTGCTAATAAAGTTGCAATAAATACCATTTAGCTATTTGACAGGCATAGGTTTTAAGGAGTACCTTAGTGACCAAAATGTGATTTAATAGTATCTGAAAGTGGAAAGAATCTGGCTAATACACACGGGATATTATGGAATTATAATATGAAGCATATTTAACCTATTATTAGAACTCCTGTAATCTAAAATGAGGTTATTTTTTCATCTTACCTCCTGTCCCAGAAAGAATTTAAGGCAGGAACAGCAATTAATAAATCAACCTCATATTTTCCCAGCACTTTGCAGTTTGCAAAGTTCTTTGCTAATTATTCTGTCATGTAAAATATCTGGTAATATCACAGTGCCAAAATGTAAATAGAGTTTTATTGATAAATAACAAAATTCATCTTTTCTTGGAGAATGTCTCCAAACCAAGTAGCTCATATGGTGTTCTTTCCTTTGAAATACATACTTTGTGAACCTGTCTGTGTTTTTAACCTGCAATCATAGACGATGAACCTGTTATTAAACTTGCTTGCGGCTAATATCAGTTTATCCCCAAGCATCAGACGCCAGATGTTTTTAGTGAGAAGAAAATTAATGGCCTAAATAATGAATCAATTGAGGAGCAGTGGCCATAATCCATCTGCTCTTTAAGCCAAGGCCCTGAGTCAGGCTGGCTTCTGGCTACACAGAATATTAATCAGTTGAAGAGTTAAACGGAGGACTCAAAGCCATTGTTGTGAGATGCCTCTAGGCGCCCCCAAGCCACTCCTTCTATAGGCTAGGCTTTGTACAAGGAATGAATAGGCAAACAAAAAGCAGGGGACAAGGAGAGAGCTGTATAGGACAAGTAATTTGGATTGACTACCCCTTGTGTGCCCAAGGAGAGAATGACTAAATACAGACGTTTGGAGTCCAAGCCAAACCCCCTCTGTTTGGATGAAATAATATTCCCTAAACACATAATCCATTCTGATGACAGTTAAATCATTTATTTATTGGGTTTCATCCCAATTGTCATTGTTGCCCTTATTCTGTTAGTATTCCCTCCAAATCTAGACACTGATGTTTTCTATGTGGTTTGATACACTTTTTGTAGAATTAATTTGTATCATAATATTCTTATACATACAAAATTTTCTGAGGGTTTGAAACTTCAACATATATGTCTTCTTGATTTTGATTCCCATTTTTCCTCTGAATTTGATAATCAAGTTGTAGGAGAGGCAATGGAATATTTAACTGGGACCCTTCTTAGATAGTGATAGAAATAACTTATTACATAAATAAGTGGCTTTGATATTTCTATTTAAACCTTTAGGCTAGATAGATAATATGAAGAAGATAGCATTATGTGTAATAGACTATTTAGATAGGTAGGGTAGATATATGCACAGGCATATAGATAAACATGCATAAAAGATCAGAATCTGAATAAATTGAGTTGATTCAAACATCTTTTTCCTTAGATTTCTTAAACTTTCTGGGAAGTATTTGGAATGACAATGCTAAGCACACTGTATTTTTTAAACTAATGTATTTTTTAACCAATCTCTGCTATTTATTTTCAATTTTTCAACTACTTAGGTAGGAAAGAGAGAAGAAATTAGGAAAGAAAAATTAACCAAGGATGGTAGAGAAAGCCAAAATGTCAGAGAATAAAAAATAACAGAAGCAATTGTGCTTTGGTAGAACCATTGGCCAGAAGCATGTACTCAAAGTAAGTGATTGGGTACACTAACTAGGGACTATAGCAGAAATATGAGAAACTAAAAACCAGGTGCACAGATCATTAAGAAAGCTATGAGAGGAAAGGAGGAGGAAAAGGAAAAGGGAAATATAATGGGAAGAATATGACCTAAATTTCCTATGTGCATACACACACACACACACACACACACACACACACACACACACACACATAACCTTACCATTATGGATATCCACAAGTCATCAATAAAAAATTAACTAAACCATATCAGTAGAAGAAAGGAAATGGGGAAGGAGGAAGGGAGGTAAGGGGAAATACTGTGTACTGAATTGAAGCACATTATATTCCATACATTTATAATTATCTCAAGACAAATACAAATTAATGGAAACAAAGCTATGTGTGAACTTATACATATTGCATGATTTCTGTCAGTGAAAATGATGGCCATAGGCTCATGCACACAAGAGAGTAGTGATATTAGTGCTACTCTGTAAACTACAGCCAAGGTAAAGAGGCTTATACATTCTTTTAGGCCTATGGTCAAGTCACCTCACTTAAGCAAGAATTTATTGAGCTTCTCTTTTATTCATGAGTATGGCAGTCTGTACTCATTAAGAGAGATTTTGTTAAACAAGACTGGCTTTGCATACAGATAATTCAATAGCTAGCTGAACCTCACAAATAACAACTATACAACCTATATCTCATCACTTTATGATTTGGTCGGTTTCATGTTTTTATCAAGCTTTGAAAAGTTTACTACTTAATAACCAATAACTTCTAATGATCAGACAGTCATTTAATTGAAATTCATTGAAAGGCAGCTGGGAACAAGAAAGAAACATGGTTTTAGTGTGGAAGAAGGAATCTATAGGAAATGGTTACATGGGAGGCTAGGAACGAATGAAAGAAAGAAAGAAAGAAAGAAAGAAAGAAAGAAAGAAAGAAAGAAAGAAAGAAAGAAAGAAAGAAAGAAAGAAAGAAAGAAAGAAAGGAAGGAAGGAAGGAAGGAAGGAAGGAAGGAAGGAAGGAAGGAAGAGAGATGGTGGGAGGGAGGGAGAGAGGGAAGGAGGGAAAAGAAAAGAAAAGAAAAAACTTAAAGTTTACATCATCACACAGACTTTTCCTGTGAGAGTATTGTTTCTCTCACCTGTATCTTTGATCTTCTTCCAAACTAGGAAAACCAAGTCCTAGGGAGAACAACTTTACTTCTGAGCCAAAATTGACACATCAACAGAGTCCTCTGAGCTGTGTAAAGAAAGTGAGTGTCCCTTGTTTTCACTTTGGTTATTGTTATTGCCCAAAGATTGCCTAGATTCCAGATAAAATTGGATTATTTTTCTTAATACATCCACTGTACAACCCCAAGCTTACTCAAGTGTGTTGTCATGTGTATACACAGTAAACTGAATTTCAAGATGTCCTGGAAAACTCTATGGGAGGAGAGAGACTATATTTCCCTAGCCTAAGTAAAATGTTCTTAAAAATACGTCCACTTTGAACTCCATAGAGCGGCACAGAAAGGTGGAGCTACTATTCTCCTTATACAATAATTATATATGGGCTGGGGTTGTAGATCATTGGTAGAACATTTGACTAGCACAGGTGAGGAACTGAGTTCGACCCTCAGCAACACATAAAAATAAATAAGTAAAATAAAGTTACATAAAAAAGAATTATATCATCTAATAAAATAAGAAGTTTTCACTTATTTAATTAACACAAGCATTTAAAATATTTTTTCTATTTAAAAGTCTTCTGAAACATCCAAGTCTTTGGTAAACTATTAAACCAGTAGCACAATTGTTAATTTTTGTAAAGCTATCGGATAGATGAAGGAAATCATTTTAAAATGCTGGTAAGTATAAGAGCTAGAACCTTGGAAGTAATTTATAGAAGTAGAAAGCATAGTGTGACTCTAAAAGGCAAATATAACTTTTTGGAGTCCCTAAGACTGCCACCTTAGCTGTTCAACCAGGAAGATTTTTAATCAAAGCTCATTGTGACTGGTTCCCAATGAAATAATAGGCTGTTTATTTTGAAATGTACATGTGTCATTTTCTCAGAAAAATAAAATTACACATTTTTGGTAAGGCAGAGAGATAGAGTAGCTAGAAGCTGTTTTGATCACCATCACCCTTATCTCAGATATTGTAACTATTTCCTTTGAATCTGAATGTGTTTTGTTTAGGCCATGAATCTCAACAATGGCAGCAATGGCCCAAATGACCTTTCCTTCTAGAAATCCAGTCCAAAGGGTAAAATTAAAATTTCTCCCAAACTACCTTCAATCTTCAAAATTTGATGTATTTTATGTATTACTCTAAGAAAAAAGTGTTGTGAGTTGCTTATTCTAAGCCTGATGAAAAAAAATATAAACCTGATACAACATCTAGAGATTTTTTTTTTTGTTCCTGTTGAGTGACTTCTATCTCCATTCTTTACATGCATTTAGCACTTTCAAAAACTCAATTAGTGTTTTTCCCCCTTGCTAATCCTTTGTGCAAATCATCTTTTTAACACTAAGTTTAATGATTTCAGTTGAAAACTTTCTGAGATGTCTCCTTATCTTGGCTTTAAAGGGAGTCTCCCATTTCAATTTTAATATAATATCTTCAATCCCTTTGATTTTTAAAGTGAATAACCATTAGTTTTCCCCAAGTTATGATGTGGATGTATTTTTTTGGTTTTTAATTGGATGTAATATTATAAATCAGAAATGCAAATCTAAGTTGTCATCCTTCAGTTTCCTCCTCTACACCATAAGAAACAAGATGAGAACACAGTACCCATCGGGTTTTTTCTCAATCACTTAGATTTTACAGCACATATTTCCTTTTAGGATTTCTCTCTATCTCAGTAAATTGTATGATACTGAATGATTTGATACAATTCTTAGTGCTCCTGATTAAAAGACTGTATATGAATTTAATCAGGGCTCTAATTTAAAAAGAAACACTTAAGTTTAAAACTTGTCTTTTAGATCCAATCTATGAGCATATTTATTCTCCTGATTGAATAATATTATTAGACATTTTTTGTTTTGTATGATATCAACAGCTGAGTATAAATTTAAAGTAAAAGAAATGTGGGAAATATATATAATTCTAGTGGTTCATTTTGTTTTTTGCATATTTGTTTTCTTTTCCAGAAGATTTTTGTATTCGAAAAATTTTATGTACATTTTAAATGAGTCTAAAAACTAATTCACCAACTTAAGAAAATTAAAAATTAGATCATCTATACAGAATAAAATAAGTACAATTTTACTGGGTAGAAAATTCAAGTGGACCTCACAGAAATCTATTTTCAAAGATCATCTAATTAGATTTCCCGCCTTTCATTTCCCTCACTGCTCCAGGTACCCCTGAATGTGATTTCACCCATATTCTATGGGTCTAACCAGACTAAGAAAAGAAAAGAAAAAAAAAAAGGTGCTTAGAGACATGCATTAACTATTTCAGACCTTGAGAACACCAAGAGGGCACTAAGGAGCCCTTTTGCTTTTACTCTTCCCTCTCTCCTCTTCAAAGACCAGAGGTTTTTTTTTTTTTTTTTTTTTTTTTTTTTTCCCTGACAAAAGAGTCTTATTCTGTTTCTCTAGGCACCGCTTCTCAGATGTTTCAACTATTGCCATAGTTTCCCTGTGAGTTGGTTATTACCGAACAGAACATAATGAAGCAAGGATTTCTATGTCTACTTCCTTCTGAGGATGCCTAATCACTTCTCCCACCTAACAGTGAATATCTTTCTGAGAAAAGTATGGTTACACTCAGTCAGTTGGCAGAGAAAGCGAGGCACACAGAAGCGACTAGTGATAGGACACAGTGTGTGACCCAAGGCTTCTAATCCCTTAGCTTAGGTCCTATTGTGAAATTGCATTGCAAAGTTTCATATTCCTGGAATTTATTTTCCCTTTTTTATAAACTTTTCTGCTAAAACTGAAAAATACCACCAAACCTATTCATTTTTGGAGTTATTGAATTTTCCTGTTGCTCTTATCACTGATAGTATTTCCCCAAATGTTTAAGTTAACAACATTAGAGACCATTTAGTTTCAGTCCCCTCTGTGGCCTGATACCACCTCCTCCTTCCTTGCCCCTGTCTTCCCCACAGAAGTACCATGCAATGAAATTGGTTGATTTTTCTTTCTCAGTGTTTGCACACTGACAGCACCATTGTAATTCTGATGCCTCACATTGAAATTTCCTCCAAAGTGGCCTCTTGGCTCCCTCCTATTTTAATGTAGTACTACATTAAAATGCTAAAAGTGTTAACATTTTTTAAAAGCTCAAGAACTATTTTGATCACATCCCTTGTTAAAAAATCTTTCTATTTTTTTCCTTTATTTATATGATAAAATCCACACTTCTTACCTAGTGTTCATATCCTATTCTTTTAACAGGGTGTTTTTATCATAATGGTGTACACATTTGTAGCAGATCAGAGACTGTCTTTAACTTCACATTTCCACAGAACCAAACATAGATGTATATGTACTTCAGGGATGTTCAAGAAATATTTAGAATTAAAAAATGGATTAATAACTTAAATTTACATTTCTACTTTGTATCTCTTTCATTGTTCTCAAAATTGTGAATTGTCTACTTAATTTTAAAAGGTTTAATTAGTGTATGCATAAGGAAAGAAAATGAATATATGATAAGTTCAACAATTTTAGAAAATACTATTTGCTCCAGCCAGATTAATATATTGTAGAATATGTGGAGAATTCAAATAATATCAAGTACAAGGAGTATGTAAATTTATTCAATGCTAACATTTTTCAGAAAGCTCAGAAATCTTCTATCCTAAGTGGGAGAAGTTGCCTCTCTTTATAGATTTACTTTTTGGCTATGGTTTTAGTACAGTGAAGGGCCCATATTTATATCTAAAAATTAAATGGATATATTATCTTTCCCTTCTATATAAATTCATACACTACTACTCATGTCAATAAAATACATTAGATATTCAGAGGGGAAAGGACAGAAAGTTATATCTTTTCTTATTTTCAATGTACAAAGTATTTAAATATAAAATATTTGCCGACTTTAACCACCACCCTCACATATAAGAAAGAGAAATATAATCTCAAATTTCCTATAAAGATTAGCTTTGGCAGGTTTCTCTGTGATACTTCAAATAGCCAGTAGCATTTGTATTATATTATTCCCTTTTCAAAAGAAAGAATTTAAATTTTCCATGTGGGCACAGATTGGCAAATCTTACTGAAATAAAAGAAACAGACTTTGCTGTTTCAAGTGTTTCTTTAGCACTGCTTTCATTGAGCCTTTTTTGTTCTGACTTTGTCTTTTTGAGTAAGAAATCAGTGCAGTGTTTTATTCTCTCAAGGAAGAAGGAATGTTTTCTCTTCTAATTCATTCTCCAGGCATACTTGTCATGCAACTGCAATATAGGGAAAAGGACACTGGAATTGGAATTTAATTGTCCCCCTTCCTCTAGTCTTAGGAGAAAATCTTTTCTTTTTCTCTTGTTTCACATATAAAATAAAATTTCTTCTTATCCAACCCCAAAATATAAAGTTAGTATCAATTTGCCTCATTGAGTATACATCCCCATATTTGTCATGGATTGAACTTCACATTAGTATTAAGTTCCTTCAAGCCTATAAATAATAATTTTCTTAGTAAAATGAACAACAATTCATATTAATGGCGCAGCTGTAATTCAAAGGTTATTGATGGCACAGGTAAAGGAAAATAACACTATGGTTTACAATATTAGCATATATCCTACTAACAAATTATAGGTTTGTCTTCAGTGAGGAGGTACTCATTACAGTTATTGACAACTGTTAAAATACACTTACTTTATTTTTTCAAAGAATTTGAATCCCATGTATAACATAAAAGGCAAGCAAGCATTCAGTTCAGTGATATAAAAGTTCATTTGCAATAGTATATATGTTGGGGAAGTCTGTCCTTCAAAATTTAAGGCTGTATTTTTTTTACTTGAATAATAAAAAAATATTATTATAAAAGGAGTTGGAGATTGAAAAGAAAGAATTTGTGTTATATATCAACTAAAATAGGATGACTCTTTTCATATACTAGATAATTGTTATACTAATGTTATTTTAGAGAAATATTTCACTTGTTAACATGAGATAGGATTTTTATGATATCTTATTATATTGAGATATAGATTTCAATGTTATTTGTTTTTTAAATTTGTTAGCTATAAATGGGCAGAATACCTTTATTTTATTTATTTATTTTCATGCAGTGCAAATTATTGAATCCAGTGCTTTATAGGTGCTAGGCAAGTGCTCTAACTGTGAGCTACACCCCCACCCCCTGGTATATTTTTTTAATGTCCCATGCTCAGCGAAATTTTTCTCTAAAATTATATATTATATTCATGATTAAAAATGAATGTATTTTCCATCAATTACCACACCTCCAACCCTGAAAGTTTCATTAATATATTATAAATTATAACCTTTGGTTAACTCAGGTTTTTATATAAATAGAACCAAGAGGAACCAAGAAAATGTTTCTAAAATATGAATATTTCCTGGACCACAGTTTAATAAGGAGTGTGAACAAATATATACATTAAAATGCATATTATATAAGCACATTGTTACTTGATGAGCACATATATGGCTGACTGAATAAAATTCTTCCACTTTGCTATCTAACTCCAAAACTTTTAAAAACTGACCTTACTTTGTAGTAGCAATTCTGCTTTTTTCCACATTGGATAACATTGGTGGACTATAAATATAATAGAAATTGGTATGTGGACAATTTTTTGAAGATCATTGAGAGAGAGAGACCAAATGTTAAGGCTCTGTTTCCTGAATTTTAATAAAAAGAGTATAGGTTTCAAATTCTTATTTTCATGGAAAATAGCATGCATGCTGGGAGAAAGAAGCTTTGATGTTATCAGAAAGGTTTTTAATCTAAATGATCTGGAGTAAAGTAAAGCTGTCTGTTAGTATTATCCAGGGTACTTAGCTGCTCTGTTGCCCTTGTGGGTCAAACTTCAGTGTAAATAACTTTATCCAGAGCAACTATTTGAATGTGCCCCACGTCTGTCAGTGAAGCATTTGGATCCAATCTAAACAGAAGCCTGAAACAGGGTAACTGCAGTACACATGAAACTTACCAAATTCCCCTATTTTGAAAGTCCTGTTTTTGTTTTGGAACACATATGTGAAGGGAAAAAGCAGACATTTGACATTACAGTCTTTGTGTTGTTTTCCCTTCTCTTTGATCTGACAAGTGACCATAAATACTCAAGTGTCACTTGTCCCCATAGGTGAAAGCCAAGTCATTATGTAGTAAAGTGAACTGCAGGGAAGAATCCTGTGCATGTATCTCTCTATGTGTATCTCTGCCTTTATCTCTCTCTCTTTCTGACACATTGTACATTCACATCTGAAATGCAGATAAGTCTTTTCATCCATATATATAATGGTAATATTTAGAGGAGTTTGATATCTATTAAACACTTTTTTCAGAGTCCACAAGTCTAATAATCAGATTATTTTTTAACTTTATTGTTTTGTTAAGTTATTTGCTTATCTATATGCCATTATAGAATCTTGTACTTCTCTTCTCCAGTTTCTTGTGCTCAGTTCTGTTGGGAGTGTAATTTTTTGAAATAATACTGCTAATATGTCTGGAAATATAAATAACATTTTAAAAGATATGCTCAAAAATATTTTAATGGATTATTAGGCCCCAATTGAGGGAAAATCATAATTGTTATTTTTAGCATGCAAACATGTTGCTTTATGAGAAAAGACATGCACATATATAAAAGCAGATATTTAGGGTTCATGTTTCTCTACCCTCATCAGGAAACTACTAAAATATGTTATAAAACTCAGAATTTCATCCCCTTCTTATAAACCCAGAACTGCTCAAGGCTGTGATCTTTAATCCATGCATTAGCTCAAAAGTAATTATTTTAATAAGTAGGTATTGGTATTAAACTTATAGAATAACTTTAATTTTTGTAATAAAAATAATAAAATAATAAAAAATAATAAATTTTGTCAATCTTATAATTTCATTATATGCATTATGCAATTTAATATACCAATAAGAATAAATAAAGCAAGCATCAGACCCAACATTTGTACATATGAACACCTGGCTTTAAAGCATCACTTTTAAATGGAGCCCTAAAGTAAGATAGATATGAAATACATTCAATGATACACTAAATACATGTATATACCCAAAGTATATGTATATACACAAAGTATATACATTAGGCTAACTAAGCATATATACTTGGCAATTAGCATACCAGAATTGTATCTTACTATTAAATCGATTTTTTAATGACTTTTTGTTGTAGATGGACACAATAGCTTTTTTTAAAAATTTTATTTTTATGCAGTACTGAGGACTGAACCTAGTGCCTTAAATATGCTAGGCAAGCACTCTACCACTGAGTCACAACCTCAGAGCACTACTAAATCTTATAAGTAGATATGAACCCCATTTTTAAAAGATTGTACAGTATAATGAGAACAAGAAATGTGAGGGAAATTTTACATAACATAGTATTTAAATTAATAGTTCAAGATAACATTAGATATGTGGTAAGGCACCAGGTAGCACATTATATAGACAACAACTCTGAAAGTAGAATAATTTAGGGTGTAAGTGGGATTTGAGCTTATTTTGAGAGGTGAGCAGAATATACGTAAGAAAGAAGAGGGAGATATTCTAAATGACCAAAATTCCATGAGCAAAGGGAAAGAGTTTCACTCACAAAAACATTAAATTATGTTCTTTATATTTTTGGAATATTGTATTCTTTGTAAAAACTGGTGATAATTTGTATCAGATAGAGTAATTCTTGAGTGAATGCACTATTTCATTCAAAAGACCAGGTGCTATACTGATGGAAACATCAACATTAAGGTCAGAAAAGTTTTCCTTAGGTGTTTTTATATGAACAGCAAGATATTCTGAAGAATACTTTATTTAAAATACAAGATAATTAAACTTTTACTTGGTTAGATATTGATACTATTTACCATCTAGTTCAGAATAAATATCATGCTACAACTTGAAAATCACAATCTCCTAGATTATGAATGTATATGCTTATTTTTTTGTATGGCATATATTAAGGGAGGAAAAGGGCAAAGAATATGAACTGAACTAATGGATAATTTTTATTTCTAACAAAGTATACTTTTTGGAAATTATTGAAAAATTAGGGAGTATCAGAAAACATGTAGCAGAGAAGTGAATATTAGCCCTATCAACAAAGACAAACATGACTTGTGAGTTAATAACCACAAAGTCCAATTATCTATACACCCAATACTCAAAGAAATAAAACTTTGCTGTATATTATTTGTTCTAGCAAGCCACTGCAAAGTTTTTAGGTCCTTCTGGTGAATTTAACTATAGAGATTGAAGGATGTTGAGAAAATCATTATAAGTAGGGTATCATAAATCTTCTCTTTCACAGTTTTAACTCAACTACAGGAATTGTTCTTTTATCCTCAATCCCAGGTTGTGTTGTACACTTGCTGCTGGTGATGGCAGCCTGGTGAAATCTTGAACATTCCAGTACATTTTCATCATTACTACCAGATGTGAATCTCACCTAAATGAGCACTGCTGTAAGCAGTGAAATGGCTTTGAGGTCACAATATAGGTTACCCAGGTGAATTTCTAGTTTCCTTTATTAAAGAGCATCTGTACTTTACCTCCTTAAATAGCAGTTTGGTTGTATTTGTTATAATTCAATCGGGACTAGGCAGACTTTCTCACAGGATTCAATTTATTTTTTTTTAATAGCTGTTATTAAATCCAATCAGATTTGTTGGTTCTTCATTTAGTATTTCCTACTAACTATTTACAATGTGATTTTAATTGGGGTATATTATTTATACCGAATAGTGGGTTTCATTGAGGCATGTTTGTATATACATAAAACATAATTTGATGCAATTTTCAGTACATACAATTATTATAGTTGAAGAATACAACTGTGACATAATTATGGTGTCATGATTAATTCTGCATATGTAAAGAAATATTTGACTGTGGTTTTGGTACTCTTAAATATATTGGACTCATTTCCAAAGGAAAGCTAAGCTACTAACCAATGGAATTAAAAAATAAAATAGTTATAGTGGAATTAAAAAATATATTTCAGAATAAAGATTATGATACAACTTGAAAATCACAATCTCCAAGGTTATGAGTGTATATGCTTATTTTTTTGTATGACATATAATAAGCTTAAGGGAGGAAAATTTATAGTGTATTTATCCCAAAGGCAGCCACAAAATTCAAATAACTCTTACATTCTGTAATGTTTTCTCTCCACTCAATGCATTAGACAAAAAAGCTGCATGTGTATACATATCTATATACACACACACATGTGTGTGTGTATATATATATGATAAAAATACCTTTCTGTGCATGTGTGTGTAATTACATATTTATAATATATATACACATATATTTATAAATGTACACATATGCACTAAGACAAATTAATCAAATCCAATGAAATAACTGAAATTATTCAAGGATGTCAAACTCTCCTACTTTCAGTTTTCCATTTACTTTTTGTTTTCCTTTTTGGGGAGGCAGTGGTGAATTAAGTGGTAAGAGTGCTAAAAAGGCCCTTTTGTGTCATTATGGTGAAACTAACAATAATTTAATCTTCCCTACCCATAATTGTTAATAGTCTGAATTATATATCATGGATCTCAATTTGACCATATTTAGCCCCAATTGCTATTACTAACTATACACTATATAATTTTTAATAAGTTTGATATTTTAATATAAATTTAAATAAAGTTATCTCACTCCACTATACTTGGATTTTGCGTTTTAACATATGTAAAAACAGTTTATATAATGCCTAAAAGGAGAGGAACATTCATTATTAATATCAAAGCTAAATTTTACTAAGGTTCAGCATTCCTTATATTAAAAACAAATTTTGCAAATGCTAGCAGAGAGAATAATTCAAGAAAGACTAATGGAAGCTTTTTATAAAGATAAATAATTATTATTTTTTTCATAATTGACGTCAGTTTGGATCAATAGATTTGAAATAGATGGTATCTGAAACCCTCACTATGTTTTATTCAATAGTATTTATTTTAAGGAGTATAATCATTTATTTCTGAGTATATTTTCTCTAAACTTATGCTTTTAGCAACAAACAGAAAAATGTGAAACCAAAACACTCTAGCTTGTGGCAAATTTAATGTTCCTGATTCAGAAGGTAAACAAAAGAAAGTATTATTACATCATTTAAACATATCTTAAATATCACCAATAAGTCCAAATTAACTTACTGTAGCACATGTATGACAATCCTCCATTTACTTGAACTGGTATTGAAGAATTTACTTGCTTTCACCTGCCTAGTCTAAACTTTCCTAGCAGCATCTTTCTTCAGTTTCTGAGAACAGTCACAATTAACATTGTTACATGATTTAAATATACGAACCAATCAGAATGATTTTTCTTAGAATATCCAAAAAATCAAACCCATCTCTGTACCTTTCCCACAAAAAAACAGAAGGAAGCTATGTAGATACCTTCATCCTGAATGCATGGTATGTGTGTATATATGTGTGTGTGTGTGTGTGTGTGTGTGTGTGTGTGTGTGTATGTGTGTATATATATATATATATATATATATATATATATATATATATATATATATATTAAACTAAGAAAACTAGACCACAATGTAGAAACATTTTACTTATATATTTTACTTATATTTTTATATGTGTTCTTTAATTTAAACCTAATGAAGTGGAGATTGCATATGTAAGCCATTTACAGAGGCAAGAAAGCATTTGTGCCCAATTAGCACAAGAAATTCAGTAGTGAAAGCCTTTTGGTGTTCTACAATTTGGTTAAAATTATGGGAGGCTAAGTTTGGGGAAGGATAGAGAAGAGCTATGAAAAGGATATTCCTTTTTAATTAACTCATTGAAAATCTGCTTCAAATTCCTAACAGAAACAAAGTAAATCTACACTCCTCATGGTACAAGGCCAATGATAATACTTTAGAAAAACAACTTCAAGAGTTTTGACAGAGTGAAGTAACATTTCATTTTTTTAGGCTGATTTCTCCATTTGCACTCCATGCTACTTCAAGCATGCCCCATTTAGAAAAACAACAAAAACAAGTCATATATAAAAATTCAATTAAATGGTGACTATTCATATTACAAAAAAAGATTTTCAATTTTCTAAAGTATTTCGCATCTCAGTACACACACATCTAAACACACAGACAGACAATCTGTGCATTCATTTGATTATCTATATAGAAATTCCAAGCCTGAGAAACTTCATGTGAAACCTTTAGAAACAACTCTGTTCAAGACCTGTCAGCTGAAATGATAAAGTGGCTCTAAAATTGTTACATGAATCAATGAGAAAATGAGATTCAATTTAATAAAATAATAACCTTGACTTTGTATCACACTTCTTTCCTTTATAAAGCAGTTTTAATGAATCCTCATAACAGGTCTAAGTTTGGTTGTGATTTTAAATTCATAAACATCAAAACTGAAGGGTCATGTGTGTGTGCTCACACATGTGATTTTAATGTGTGATCTCTTCACAGTAAAGATGAGGAAACCAAGACCCAGAGGTTAGATCAAAATGATATATGGCAGTAGCAATGGCTGTCACCAGGGCATGGTGTTTGAGATTCAACTGTTCCAGTCTTAAATTCTATAGATTTCTTTGAGAAAATTATTTCATTTTTGAGTGTTTTAGTTTTTTTTCAATAAAATACGAAACATGAAACCTAATTTGAATATTTATGTAAATTAAGTGAAATCATATTTGAGAAATATCTACACAGTATTTAGCACATGATAGGTACACAATCAAAGATATTTTTATTCATGCTGGATGTTCTATGATATATATACATATGTTTCCTCATGAATATTCTTATTACATAAGGCAAGTTTATACTGAGAAGAGAGTTCATGGTAGATTTTTTTTTTTTAGTTAACAATGAAACTGAATTTCGGTTATGCTAGTTGCAGTACATTTTATCATAAGCCACCTAGCACAGGTTCAAAAATGAAACAAAAAGACTTGTATTTAGACATTGGCCCAGTTCATATGATTTTGGGGATCAGAAGATACACCCTTCTCTACAAATACTCTTTAACCCTACTTGCTACAAACTCTAGATTGCAGTATTTGACAGACTTTTCTTTAAACTTTGTAGGACCTTAAATCAAGGACAAGAAAGTGAAATCATATATATATGTGTGTATATATATATATATATATATATATATATATATATATATATATATATTGAATTTAGTGTGAATGAAATTGCTTGCATCATTTCTTTTTCTTTGAGTTCACTATTAGTATGTAAGAACAATACAGGGTTTTGTGTGTTGATTTAGTAAGCATCTAATTGTCTGAGTTAGCTTTTTACATCTAATATTGTTTTGTTAGACTTTTCAATTTGTTTTCATATACAGAATTACCACCGCTGAATGGGATAGCTAAAGCTTCAAACTTCCATTTCTGTGTCTCAGTGAAAAAAAAAATGTAAAGTTAGACATGAATATCCAAGCATGTGAATTTTATTATGATTTTATTATAATTGAAAAGTAAAGCTTAGGCAAAGAACAATCTCAAGAGAGAAAACGGGTCATCTCAAGGCAGAAAACAAACTTAATGAGACCTCCAAATTTATTACTTTTTTGATATCTTCCAGGAGAACCAGGGTTTACCTTTTTCAGTTTTCATGAATCTGTTCAACTCCTATTTCACGTTGGTCAGGTGAGTTTTTCTCTATAATTGGTCATTTTTTGAACTTTTATAATGAGCATCCCTCTCGGAGGCTTCTTCTAAAAGTCAATCCTATGTTAATGTTGGTGCTGGTTTCAATGGCTGGCTGGGTAAAGTTCATCTTTGGTGTACCTGTGCTATGGAAGAAATATTCTTTCTGATATACTTTCAGAAACCTATGGTCATACATGATAACTCTAAAAGATCCTAGTGAACCCTGTCAGAGGTTAGACCTGTCAGTGTTTGTTTCTTGACATATTTCCTAATTGACTCTCTTTTGTATCCACATATTTATTCTTAGGATTAGTATATCTGTTATTCTCTATAAATTGTTCAATTATTCATTAATCTTTAAAACAACTTGAAGAAAATCATTGACCCTGCTATGTTATTGGCTTGCATTTCACTGTTCATTACTAATATCTAACAGTTTCATATTATCTGAAAACAGGCAAAATTTCACTTCTTGACTTCCTATGTATGTTCCAATTATTTCCCCCACTGTGTAGTTGTTATACACAGTACTACACTGACACAAGATGTCTTAAATTTTTCCAGGTTTACAGACAAAATGACTTTGGCTATTCTTAATTCAGTATGATGAGGAAATTGTGTTTTTAATTTATAATATCCACTATATAGAGAGTATGTGTGTGTGTGTGTGTGTGTGTGTGTGTGTGTATATATATATATATATATATATATATATATATATATATATATATTTCAGAATGTTTACTATGAGTGGATGTTTAATTTTATTTTATGGTTTTCTATATATATTAAGATTTTTATATGATATTTATTCTTCATTCTGTTGTTATGGTATATTATGTTTATTGATTCACCAATTTTAAAACATTCTTTCATCTCTGTAATAAATTTCACTTTATTACAGTAAATATTCCTTTTAATATTGACCTTGAATTCAATTTACTAGTATTTTATTGAGAACGTTTGTATTCCTTTGCATTCCTTTGCTCATCAGGGATATTGGTCTACATATTTTTTTTTTAATTCTTTTTTTTTCTTCATGTGTGTGTGCATCCTTATCAGGATAATGCTAGCCTTATAGATGAGATTGGAATAATTTTCTCTCTTGTAAATATTAGGAGTAATTTAATATTTGATATTAGTTTCTTCCTAAAGGTTTGGTGGAATTGAACAATAAGGTCAACTGTGATGGGCTTTTCTCAGTATACTTTTTTATTATTAATTATCATTGGCATTGTACTATTCAGGATCTTTGTCTCTACAGTTCAATTTTGGTAGGTTCTAGGTATAATGAAATCTATCCATATTCTAGATTTTCCAATTTATTAGCATATAGCTATTTGTTATATTTCCTAATATTCACTTTTTGTTTCTGGGGTATCAGCTACCTTGCCTCCTTTATAATTTCTAATATTATTTATTTGGTACTAATCTCTTTTTATTTATTAGTTTAGGTGTGTATTTGTGGGATTTGACTTCATTCATATTTTTAATTTTTTTCTCTATTTTTTAAATTTTTTTCTCTGATGTATGTTTTATCTTCCTTTGCTAATTTTGGCTTTGGTGTTTTCTTGTTTTTTAGTTCCATGAAAAAAATTGAATGTTTATTATTTGTAATCTTTGCACTTTTTAATATGTAGATGCTTATTTTTACCGAATTTCCTCATTCTGCAACCCAGAAAGAGTTTTTGCTGCAGTTCATTTTTCTTTTGACATGCTGTGTTTCCATGTTCTCTGTTTTTAACAACATTTTAAATTTCTCTTTTTATTTTTTCAATAACCCATTTGTTCAGTCAGTAGTATATTCTTCAGATTTCACTTATTCATATAATATCTGAAGTGTCTTAGAAAGTCAAGTGTTGAGTGGTATCTCTCAAATGCAGACAAAATGGGAAAATAAGGAGAAAGGAGGGAACTGATTCATGAAAACAGAAGCTAGATCAGTGAATAGAGGAAGAGGATAGAATTGGAAGAAAGAGTGATTAAAAAGGGATTAATTGTGAAACAAACTTGATCAAATTATGCTATGTGCATATATGAATATATCTAAGTAAATTTCACCTTTATGAATATCTATAAAGCACAAATTTAAAAAATCTATATATAAATAAAAGGAAGACCAATAGAGAAGAGGAAGGGGAACAGGATTGAGGAGAGGGAAAGAGGAAGTACTTGGCGACTGAATTGGATGAACATTTATTCCATTATTTTCTGATTATGTAAAAATAAACCCAAATATGTATAGCTGTAATGCAATAATAAAATCATAAAAATCTGAAGTCTCTTGTTTTATATTTCTAGTTTAATCTATTTTGATCAAGAAGATACATGATTATTTCAATTTTCTTGAATTTGTTGAGAGTTGTTTTGTGAACTCATATGGGATTTATTATAGACAGTGTTTAATATGTATGTGTGCGTGTGTGTGTGTGTGTGTGTGTGTGTGTGTGTGTGTGTAGCTATTCTATGAAATATTCTTTAAAAGTATAGATATCTCTTAGGTATATTTGGTCTATAGTAAAGTTGAATTCTGCATTTTTTCATGAGATTTTTGCGTAGATGATCTGTTCATTGCAGAAAATGTGGCATTGAAGTTCCTCACTCTTGTTGTACTGGATTTTATCTCTCCCTTTAACTTTACTAATGTTTATATTGTAAAAGTAAATATTGCTGCAAATATATTTAAAATTTTTAATTCCCCTTATTGAATTGATCTTGATTATATAGTGATTTTTGTCTCTTTTGATAGGTTTGTGTTATGTCTATTTTGTTTGCTATGAGTTTGCTGATTTCTGCTTATTTCTATTTACTTTTGGGGGGAGAATCTGTTTCCATGTGTTCGCTTTTGCTCTATGTCTGTTCCTTGTCTGGCAAAGTAAATTTTTTGTAAAACACATAGTATTTGTTCTTCTTTTTTAAAATCCAGTCAGCAAATCTGTATCTTTTCATTGGAGAATTTATTCAATTTACAGTTATGATTTATAAAGACTTATATTTGTTGTTTTGATAATTTTCTTCTGGTTTTGGAAAGTATCTATTTCCTCCTGCTTTCTGGAGGATAGATTTTTTTTAGAATAGTGTTTTTTTAAAATTATTTTTAGTTGTAGATGGACAATACCTTTATCTATCTATCTATCTATCTATCTATCTATCTATCATCATCTATTTATTTATTTATTGTTGTACTGAGGATTGAACCCAGTGCCTCACTTATGGGAGATGAACTCTCTACCACTGAGCCACAGCTCCTGCCCTGGGTATAGTGTTTTTGTCTGACAGTTTTGTTTTTATTTGTTTTTGTTTGTTTGTTTGTCTGTCTGTTTTGTTTTCAGAATTTGGAATTTGTTATTTCATGCCCACCTGACCCGTAAGAAGTCTGCTAATAAGATATACTTGTAACATAATATATATTCCTTTAAATGTGATATTACTTTTTCCCAGGATCGTTTTAGATTTATCTCTTGTTCTTGTACTTTTTATACAGTTTGAGTATAACATACTGCAATGAAGATCTTTTTATTTTGGTATTGTGTGTTTAGGGTCCTATGGGCCTCATGTTCTTCAAAGCCCATATCTTTTCAAGATAGGAGATATTTTCTGTTATTCCTTCATTGAATAAATGTTCTATGTCTCTTCATTTATCTTTTCCTGTGGGAAAACAATCACAATGCTATGACCAGCACTGATGTTAATTCAGAAACTGGTGAGGGGTGATGGAAAATGGAGAAAAGATAAGCAGATACACAGAGAGAAAAAAGATGGGGCCAGGTGGATCTTCATCCCTTGATTAAGGATGAATGACCCAGAGCTAGCTAAGCACATTTACTATATAGGTTTTATTATCAAAAGGGTTTTCTGTGAGAAAATTTCTTCAAAGCAAGAAGGCTGAAAGACAAAGTTCTAGGCAGTCAATTATAATTATTTGTCTTGTAGTCATAATTCACTACCCCCCAACAGCTGGTATCCTAACTCAGGGTCAAGACTGACGGTGCCATGCCATGCACAGAAAATCCTTTAAGCAGGTGTCACCATAACAATTGGGCAGTCTTAACCTGCAGGCTTTGCATAAGAATTTCCCAGCACTGGAGCACTCCTACCTTAAAACAATCAGAGACTGTGATTCATATCACCACTCCTAACACACAATTATTTCTTTTTTCATGTAATCATTTTGCACAGTTTCAGAGGCTGTATTAACTCTTTTATTCATTATTGTATTCATTCTTTTCTGAGATATTTCAAAAGATTTGAAGTGTAAATAGTCTTTCTTTTGCACATACGATCTGCTTTTGAAGATTTATACTGTTTTTGACATACAAGTTTTTCATTTAAATGATTTTTTGATGCATCTACTTGATCTCTTCCTCATTCTTGAATTTCTTCATCATAACACGAATCATTTCCTTGATTTTATTGATTTTTTTCCTGCAATTTTCTGTATTTTATTGAGTTTCCTTCTAATCATTCTTTTGTATTCTTTATCACATGTTTCATTGATATCATTTTTGGAGGCTGCCTGATTCTAAAGAGTTATTGTGTTTCTTTGAAAGACTTATGCTACCTTTTTTTAATAGGGACCTCTCATGTCTCTTATTTTGAGATTTGAATTTCTGGTGGATCTGTTGTTTCTAATACTTTTGTTATTTTTGGTGGGGGTATGGGGATTGAACTCAGGAGCACTTGACCACTGAGCCCCATCCCCAGCCCTATTTTTTATTTTATTTAGAGACAGGGTCTCACTGAGTTGCTTAGTGTCTCACTTTTGCTGAGGCTGGCTTTGAACTTTCAATTCTCCTGTCTCAGTCTCTAGAGCTGCTTGGATTATAGGCATGTACCACTGCGCCTGGTATACTATATTTATTAGGTAGATTTCAATGTGAGGTTTTTTTTTCCCACAATTTATTTTAGTGCGTTGGTTTTGTAATTTATACTAGCATTGGTCTAATTTAATTTTTATGGTGTAGTATTACTATAACTTCTTTAGCTGTCAATGGTGCTTTTTCTAGTGTAGCATATGTGGTGGAAGGGTACAATAATTTTCTTTCTTTGAGGCTGCATAAAGAAGGTGATACTCTGGTGTCCAAGGCAGATGTGATACATAATTTTGAGGATGAGGCACTTAATGTGTGCCACTCTGATAATGGGAGTGGTGACACTGGGCATACGGAGCAAAATAAATCCTCAGTCATGGTACTGAATGGCATCTTTACTTGTCATATCTAGCATCTCAGTTTTACAACTGCAACTCCAATTTTGGAGACTTTAAATGCCATTTAAGTATAGCAGTTATAAATTGAGCTCAAATATATCTTATACTTAAAACCTGTTACATTCTGTAGCATTGGTCAACTTGTAATACTACAGCAAGTGAAGCAAAGGATCTGGTTACATATTTCCATTTAGACAAAAAGTTCTAATATTGTGTTCTTAACAGAGTGCTGATCTTTTTAATATCTTTCAAGAGTGAAGGGGCTTCAGATACTGATATCCCATCCAATGACAAAACTCTACATTAGCTTCCATAGATGGTTAGTTATTCTTTGCTTGACATACATGAGTAACGAAAACTTTATTATCCATTTCTTCATTCCTAACCAGAGCTGAAATTAGTTTACCAATGGTAGACTTGACTATAGTGTTATCTCACTCTTCTAAGTCTCCTTTCTTTCATTCTAAACATTACACATTTCTTCTGCAACTTTTCCAACTTTTATATATTTGTTGCTGTGTACATCTATGTATTCACATATTCAAAGATGTATTGAGTACTAAATACATGCTAAGTACTATAGAAATATGGTAATATTTAGGTTAGCCTCCTTTTCCTATACATAACCAATTATAATGGTTTATGCAAATATAAAAATATCATTTTATCATTCTGATTTCTTGGCTTCAGTTGAGTCACAATAGGTGAGGGATAATATAAATTCAAATAACTATTTCAAATACAAGTTGAAGAGAATATTAGAAATAATATATCCTTATCAGTGATATGCAAATGATATTTCCTACCATGTGCACATGTTCTATGTCTACTGATTAGAAGGGATTTAACTACTCTGAACATTGATTTGTCAGTCAACTGTGATTGCATAATAATAAAATCAAATATTTAGTCATTTTGAAAGATACATATATGTTATTCTTCATGAATATACAGATTAGCTGGGCAAATTTGATGATCAGGGCCAGAACTGAGTTATCTCACCTGAGTTGATATTTTATCTGTAGTTGTTATGCACATCACATTGAGTCTTGTCTAGGGTTAACAACACTGTCTCACATGGTCTCTTAATCACTATCATATTAGTCTGCTCATGTTTTCATGGATGGTTTCAAGAGAGAGAAAATATATATGGAAAGCCTAATGAAGCCTAGTCTCTAAACAGGAATATTGTTACATCTGCTTCATTCTGTTCACCAAAGAAGTCACAAGACCTGCCCAGTTTAATGAGTGAGAAGAAGATTTCATAATGTGAGGGCAACTTGGGCAAAATCATCTGCCAAAATCTTACATGAATGGGAACCTAGAGAAGTGAACCTTATAGCAATCTACCATAATATTAGGCATGAATATTCTTAAAAGCAATAACTATAGATCATAATTTCTCTGATCTCAATGAGAGAAATGAACATTCCATTTAGAATATTTTGGAAGGAATTTAGCCAAATTTGACCTTATTAAATTTGTCATCAGGGATGGCATTGTAGTTCAGTGGTGGAGCTTTTGCCTTACACTTGTGAGGCACTGGGTTCAAGCCTCAGTAGCACATACAAATAAATAATTAAAATAAAGGTAATATTTCCATCTACAACTAAAAATATAAAAAAATATTCATCATTTCAGATTTACAAATAGAGCTATTTTATACCCCAATTTCAGAACAATGTTGCCAAAATACTAAGGAAAATTTGATTAGAACATTGAATATAATTTTAAGAGGAGTGGCATCAAGAAGATGGTCTAATAAGTGTCTCTTGTTTGCAAATCTTCATAGAAACATCAAGTGATCAATAATCTATTCAGTAAAATACTTTGACAAGGACTAAGGAGTCCAGGTGAGAAATTAAAGAACTTTTGTGGAGGATGAAAATAATAAAAGATGCACTGAAAAGAACAATATTGATTTACATTAGCTGCAGCATCCATCTCCAATACCTGTCCAGTAAGTATGAAGAGAGCCATCTGCATTTAAGAAGGAGAGAAAAGTGAGCACCCAACTTTATTACAGACCACAGAAATGGGCCATCACTATGATCTCATGTTCCAGGATAGCTTTCATGTGTCCAGGACACAGGCCCATCCTTGTATACTCATACTCCACACCCAATCCATTCCCAGGTTAATATTAATAGATCTACCTCTCAGAAAAGGCCCAATAGTCAATGGCAGCAATTTAGCCTCTATGGACCCAGGATTCAAAGTGGCAATTTCAGAGCCAAGTTTCTGGTGCATGCTGCCAGAATTTTGTCCTAAGTCCACATTTGTGAATCAATATTCTAAGTATGCCAAGACATATTAAAATGCAAGGCCAACCAAATGAACCCCAGCACAGTCTTGTCCCTGATGACCTAGGCAACAGATTTGCTTTCCAATTTACCCAGACACTAAGACATACAAATATTCCAGGAGAAAGTATATCTACAATCTTATCAGCTGATGCACCAAGAATATCTGGATGGGCTGAATGGATACTTACCTACCAAAGCCAGTCTGTTCAGGTTAGATGCTACCTACTTCTTCCAGTGCAAAGAAATGGGATCTACAAACTTTCTGTTGATAAATTCAAAATAATAATCTTAAATAAATTCAGTAATTTACAAAAGGATAAAATAAACAATATGGGAAAATAGAACATAAAAAGTTATAAGCCCATCAAATATAGAAAACAAAACAAAAAAATCAAACAGAAATTCTGAAGCTGAAGAAACAATGACTAAAGAGAAAATAATTCATAGAAAAAGTAAAAAACACACTTAATAAATCAAAGGGAAGAATCAGCAAGTGCAAAGATAGGCCACTTGAAATTATCCAGTCAGAGGAATAAAAAGGAAAAAAAAATTAATAAAAAAATAACAAAATTGATAAACCCTTGGTCATGCTAATGAAGAGAAAGAGAGAGACAACTCAAATTACTAAAATTTTTGTTGAAATAGGAAATATCACCATGGACACTACTGAAATAAAGAAGATAATAAGAAATTATTTTGAAAATCAATACTCCAAAAAATAGAAAATCTGGAAGACATTGACAAATTTCTAGAGTCATATAATTTGCCCAAACTGAATCAGGATGATACACACAATTTAAACAGATCAATTTCAAGCAGTAAAATATAAGATGCCATCAGAAGCCTATGAGCAAAGAAAAGCCCAGAACCAGATGGATACACAGCTGAGTTTTACAAGACCTTTACAGAAGAACTAATACCAATACTTATTTCATGAAATAGAAAAAGAGAAAAATTCCAAACTCATTCTATGAGGTCAATATCACAGTGATTCCAAAACCAAACAAATATACATCAAAGGAAGAAAACTTCAGACCAATAACTCTAATGAACATATATGCCAAAATTCTCGATAAAATCTGGCAAATCAAATCCAAAAACATATCAAAAAGATAGTGCACCAAGATCAAGTAGGGTTCATCCCAGGGATGCAAATTTTGACATATGGAAATCAATAAATGTAATTTATCACATTAATAGACTTGAAGATAAGAAATATATTATCATGCCAATTAATGCAGAAAAGCACTAGACAAAATACAGTACCTCTTTTACAGTACCTGTTTTTCAAAACACTAGAAAAACTAGGGATAACAGAAACAACTCAACATTGTAAAAGCTATCTATGCTAACCCCCAGGCCAACATCATTCTAAATGGAGAAAAAATGAAAGCATTAAGTCTATAAAATGGAACAAGACAGGGATGCCTTCTTTACCGCTTCTATTTAACATAGTCATTGTAACGCTAGTCAGAGCAATTAGACAAAGAAATTAAAGCGATGTGGATAGGAAAAGAAGAACTCAAATTAAAACTATTTGCCAATTATATAATTCTATAAACAGAAGACCCAAAAAAATCCACCAGGATACTTTAGAATGAACACATGAATTCAGCAAAGTAGCAGGATAGAAAATCAACACCACCAAATCAAAGGTATTTCTATCAGTGACAAATCTTCTGAAGAGAAACTAGGAAAACTACCCTATTTACAGTAATCTAAAAACATAATAAAATACTTCGGAGTAAACTTGATAACAGAGTGAAAGACCTCTGCAAAGAAAACTACAAAATGCTCAAGAAAGAAATTAAAGAAGACCTTAGAAGATGGAAAGATCTCCCCTTTTCTTGGACAGGCAGAATTAATATTGTCAAAATGATCATACTACCAAAAGCAATATACAGATTTAATACAACTCCAATCAAATTCCCAATGACATTCTTCATAGAAATAGAAAAACAAGTCATTGAATTCATATGGAAAAAAAAATAAGAGACCCAGAGGAGCTAAAGAAATTCTTACCAAGAAGAGTGAAATAGATGGCATCACTATACCAACTTAAACTATAGTACAAAGCAATAGTAACCAAAACCGCATGGTATTGGCACCCAAATAGACTTATAGAACAATAGTACAGAATAGAGGACACAGAGAAAAAAACACATAGATACAGTTATCCTATTTCAGACAAAGGCACTAAAAACATATATTGAAGAAAATATAACCTCTTCAACAAATGGTGCTGGGAAAACTGGTAATCCATATGCAACATAATGAAACTAAACCCCTATCTCTCAAAATAAAGGATTTTGATTCATGATGGGGTTGTGGGGGGAAGCATTGCAGGATTAGATGAACACTAGATAGGGCAAAGGGGAGGAAGGAAAAGGGAGGGGACATGGGGGTAGGAAAAATGGTGGAATGAGATGGACATCATTACCCTAAGTACATGTATGAAGACTCAAATGATGTGACTCTACTTTGTGTACAACCAGAGACATGAAAAATTGTGTTCTATATATGTATTATGAATTGAATTACATTCTGCTGTCATATATAACAAATTAGAATAAATTTTAAAAACCTAAAAAGTGAATAAATTATAATAAAATGTGAAGAAAGATTTTGAAACTCAGGGGAAATCATTAAATGAGCCAATACACCTATTATAGAAGCCTCAGGGCATAAAAAGAAATAGGCATTATTTATATAAATAATGACAGAAAAATTTCCAAATATAGAAAACAAAATTGAAATGCAGATCCATGAAGTCAATATACCCCTAAGTAGATCAAGCATATAATTATCTTCACTGAAAATGTTACAAAAAAATTCTCAAAAGTCAAAAGCTCAGAGTGACTTTTGAACATAGAAAAGCAAAAGCAACTCATCCCATACAAATTCACAGCCATATATTTTTGGCAGATTTCTCACCAAAAGCCTTACAAATCAGGAGGTAATATTATGCTATATTAAAAATAATGAAATAAAGAAAACAAATTGTCAGCTAAGACTATTCCTTCTTGCAAATGTGCCCTTTAGAAGTAGAGAAGTAATAACTGTCCCAGACAAACAAAAAGTGAAGGACGGAGCTCATCACCTCTAAAAAGCGTTGTAAGTAACAGGAAAAATTTTTCAGGTGGTTTATCAACTGAATAAGAGCCTCAATCATTTCATCAAAATCACTCTTACTGGAACAGATATTTATCTACTAAACTAAATTCAAAAGAGCTAAGGAAGTCAGGTGAGTCACCACAGTACCTCGTTTTAGTATAAACACACACCCATACACACACACACACACACACACACACACACACATTGAAGGAGGAAAGAAGGAAAGACTTACCTATGTCTCACTTCTCCCATTTCTGAGGATGACAGCATGAAGAGCAATGGTAAAGGAAGAGGAATTAAGCCCATGCCCTAATCTTGAAACTCAGTATTAGGCCTGCCAAGGTGATACTGGGTGCCAGGCAGCACCCTGTATTCCTGGACCAACATTAGATGACTGAGCTGTTGGAACTGCATTACCCACATTAAATAGAGTCTGCTTTGCTCCCCCCCCCCCTTACAAAACTTGGACAGAAGAATGAGGAGAAATATTCTACCTGCTTGGATGCAGGATTAGAAAACCAGCAAAAGACATTTTCTTGAACATTAATACCAGGTCAGCGATTATGAAAAAGTGTATAAAGCACAAACCAAAGGAACTCAGGGCAGAGCTCAACCACAGAACCTCTATACCATCACCAGCATCAGGAAGAGACCTGCCTATCTGTGGAATAGAGGACAGTTTCACCCCGTATCATTTTCAGCCATAGAGTAAACCTGGGGAAAACATCCCTGAATTTGCATTTTCCTATGGCTGTGAGAGTCAGTTGTGACTCAGATTAACATCAGAATTGTGGTCCAAAGGAGTTTCTTGACCACGCTTTACTAATCCTTGGGCAAAACTGGTGTCCCAGTATTCATAGATAACAGATAGAACCTTTAGATCTACTCTGGAAGCAGTGGAGGCATCCACCTAGTGGGATAGATTGATGTTTTGGCCTGAATTACTGCATAGGCAGTGACATTTTGAAAGTTCAGGTATCAGACTTGATGAAAGGACTGCCTTCAATAACACAAGCTCAATCTCAGGCAGTATAGTGTAAAATAAAACACAAAAACAAAAAACAAAAAAAGATATTCACTGTCCATAGGATAAGGTAATATGTACAAGAATTTGAATTCGAACAGTGCCAGCCTGTTTAAATATAACACTGGGTAGATCTAATCACACCAGATGAAGGACTGCCTATAGGTAAAGCTTAAGAAACAACCTCAGTGCCATGGGGGAACTTAATGCCAACCATTAAGACTTTGCTTCTGGCCAGAATCACCAGAAGCTTGTTGCAGAGATTTGGGCCATGAGTTCAGCTCAGCAGCCAGCAGTCCAGAGTAGTGTGTGGCTTGGTCTTATATCAATACACTGCTGTTCTTTATACATTGTGAACTCAGGGCATAACATACCTTTGTGATGTTGCTGGATACAGGTGTGAATGCAAAACTTATTCCATAAATTGAATTATGATCAATGGAGAGTGACCTGCAGATGAATGAAGAGACAATCTATATACTTGAAGAAAATATTTACACATACAACAAAGGTTTAATATCCAGAATATGTTTGTAGATTCAAAAATTCAAAACAAAAAATTATAACAGCAATAACCTATGAAAAATGGTCAATACACTTAAAGAGACATTTCTCAAAAGAAGACAGAGAAATAGCCATCAGGCATATGAAAATATTTTCTACATTACCATCATCATGGAAATGGAAAATAAAACAAGAAAAAAATATGTCACTACACGCTTACTAGGATGACTATTACCAACAAAAATATAACAAGTGTTGGTTAAGATGTAGAGAAAAGGGAACTGTTATTGATTGTTGGTGGGAATTTATATTGGCCCAGTCATTACCAAAAATGATACGATTGTTCCTTCAATAACTGGAAACAGAATTACCATATGATCCAGAAAACATCTGTTTCTGAATATACATCTAAAGGAAATGAAATTGGCATGTCAAAAACATATCTCCACTATCATATTGTTGCAGCATTATTGAAAATAGCAAAGAAATCAAATCAATCTAAATGTCTATCAATGATTAAATTGGAAAAGTCAATATGGTATATTTGTGTATGTTTGTGAATATAAATGTATATTTACATATATGTGTGTGTGTGTGTGTGCATATAATGGTATCTTATCCAATTTTTTTTAAAGAGAGAAAGAGGTATAGAGAGATAGAGAGAGAAAGAATTTTTTTTAATATTTATTTTTTAGTTATCGGCAGGCACAACATCTTTGTTTGTATGTGGTGCTGAGGATCGAACCCGGGACGCACGCATGCCAGGCGAGCGCACTACCGCTTGAGTCACATCCCCAGCCCTCTTATCGAATTTTAAAAAGTGAAATTCTGCCATTTGTGACAAGATGGATGAAGGTATGAAAGTGGAGGACATTGTTCCAAATAAAATCAACCATGCGCAGAAATACAAATATAGCATAATTTGCTTATATGTGGATACAAAACTGTTGAACTGATGGAAACAGGAAATAGAACTGAGGCTGAGGATGGGGAAATTGATAAATGTTGGTTAAGTGATACAAACTTGCAGATAATGATTGTAGTTTGGATTCTGGATATCTAATGAGCAGTATGCAGTGTATATATAGTTAATATATTGTATCTTTGAAATTTAGTAAAAGAGTAAAATTTAAATGTTTTCACCACAAAAAGGTTAAGTATGTGAGGTTATGAATAGGATAATTATAAAGATAAAAAAAATGTTATTCTAATTTTAAAAAGCTGAAATTTACATGAGTAATCTCTCTTTATTTAATTGATTTTATTTTTTAAAATACATGACAGCGGAATGCATTACAATTCTTATTACAAATATAGAGCAAAACTTTTCATATCTTTGTATATAAAGTGTGTTCATACCAGTTCATGTCTTTATACATGTACGTTTTTTTTGCATTACAATTCTCATTACACATATATACCACAATTATTCATATCTCTGTTTGTATATAAAGTAAGTTGACACCCAATTTGTGTCTTCATACATATACTTTGGGTAATAATGTCCATCACATTCCACCATCTTTGCTAATACCCTGCCTCCTCCCTTTCCCTCTGACCCCTCTTTCCTGTCTATAATTCATCTATTCCTCCCATGCTCTCCCTCCCTACCCCAATATGAGTCAGCCTCCTTATATCAGAGAAAAAATTCATCATTTTTGGGGGGGATTTAACTAACTTCACTTAGCCTTATCTTCTCCAACTCCATCCATTTACCTGCAAATGCCATGATTTTATTTTCTTTTATTGCTGAGTAATATTTCGTTGTGTATATATGCCACATTAAAAAAAATCATTTATCTACTGAAGGGCATCTATGTTGGTTCCACACTTTAGATATTGTGAATTGTGCTGCTATAAACATTAATGTGGCTGTTTCCCTTTTGTATGCTGTTTTTAAGACCTTTGAGTATAGACTGAAGAGAGGGAAAGCTGGGTCAAATGGTGGTTTCATTTCCAGTTTTCCAAGGAATCTCCATTCTGCTTTCCATATTGGCTGAACCAATTTGCAGCCCCACCAGCCATGTATAAGTGTACCTTTTATCCCACATCCTAGCCAACACTTTTTTTTTTTTTTTGTCTTCATAATAGCTCCCATTCTGACTGGAGTTAGACGATATCTTAGAGTAGTTTTAATTTGCATTTCTCTAATTGCTAGAGATGATGAACATTTTTTCATATATTTGTTGGTTGATGTATATCATCTTCTGAGAAGTGTCTCTTCAGGTCCTTGGCTCATTTATTGATTGGGTTACTCAGCTTTTTGGTGCTTAGCTTTTTGAGTTCTTAATATACCCTAGAGATTAGTGCTCTATCTGATGTGCGAGGGGTAAAAATTTGCTCCCATGATATAGGCACTCTATTTACCTCATAGATTATTTCTTTTCTGAGAAGAAACTGTTTAGTTTGAGCCCATTCAACTTATTGATTCTTGGTTTTAATTCTTGTGCTATAGGAGTTCCTATTAAGGAATTTGGGGCCTAATCTCACATGATGGAGATTAGGGGGCTACTTTTTCTTCTATTAGATGCAGAGTCTCTGGTTTAATTCCTAGGGACTTGATCAATTTTGAGTTAAGTTTTGTACATGGTGAGTAATAGGGGTTTAATTTCATTTTGTGGCATATGGAATTCCAGTTTTCCCAGCACCATTTATTGAAGAGGCTATGTTTTCTCCAGTGCATGTTTTTGGCACCTTTGTCTAACATAAGATAATTGTAATTGTGTGGGTTAGTCTCTGTGTCCTCTATTCTGTACCATTGGTCTGCCAGTCTGTTTTGATGCCAATACCTTGATGTTTTTGTTACTATTGCTCTGTAGTATATTTGAAGATCTAATAGAGCAATGCCACCTGCTTCTCTCTTCCTGCTAAGGATTGCTTTATCTATTCTAGGTCAAATGGTTTATCTGCATCTATTGAGATGATCATCTGATACTTATCTTTAATTCTATTGATTTGATGAATTACTTTTATTGATATCCAAATGTTGAACCAACCTTTTATCCCTGGGATGAGTCCCACTTGATCATGGTGCACAATCTTTTTGATGTGTTTTTGAGTTTGATTTGCCAGACTTTATTTAGAATTTTGCATCTATGTTCATTAAAGATATTGATCTGATGTTTTCTTTCTTTAATGTGTGTTTGCCTGGTTTTGGGATTAAGGTGATATTGGCCTCATAGAATGAGTTTGGAATTACTGCCTCTTTCTCTATTTTCTGAAATACATTGAAGAATATTGGTGTTAGTTCTTCTTTAAATGTCTTGTAGAACTTGGCAGTGTATCCATCCAGTCCTGGGCTTTTCTTGAATAGTAAACTTTTGATGGCTTCTTCTATTTTCTCACTTGATTTTGGTCTGTTTAAATTGTGTGTATCTTCCTTACTCAATCTAGGCAAATCATATAATTTAAGAAATTTTTCGATTATTTCAATGTCTTCTATTTTTTTAAAGAGAGAGAGAGAGAGAGAGAGAGAGAGAGAGAGAGAGGAGAGAGAGTTTTTAATATTTATTTTTTAGTTTTTGTGGACACAACATCTTTATTTTATTTTTATGTGGTGCTGAGAATCGAACCTAGTGCCCCTGCACATGCCAGGCGAGCGTGCTACCACTTGAGCCACTTCCCCAGCCCAATGTCTTCTATTTTAATGGAGTAAAATATTTAAAAATAATTTCTAATTATCCTCTGTTTTACTGTAGTGTCTGTTGTGATAGTACCTTTTTCATCATGTATGCTGGTAATTTGAGTTCTCTCTCTTCTTCTCTTTGTTAGCGTGAATAAGGGTCTGTCAATTTTATTTATTTTTTCAAATTTTTGTTTATTCAATTTTTTGTTTCTTTTGTTTTGATTTCATTGATTTCAGCTCTAATTTTAAATATTTCTTGCCTTCTATTGCTTTTGCTCCTAACTTTTTCTTCTTTTTCTAGGGTATTGAGATGTGGTGTGTTGACTTTTTCTTCTTTTAAGGAATAAAGTCCATGAAATGAAATTTTCCTCTTAGTACTGCTTTCATAGTTTCCCAGAGATTTCAGTATGTTGTGTATATGTTCTCATTTACCTCTAAGGATTTTCTAATTTTCTCTTTAATGTCTTATGTGACCCATTGTTCATTAAGTAGCATATTGTTTATTATACAGGTGATGGAGAAATTTTTATTTTTTATTTTGTTGTTGATTTCCATTTTCAATCCATTATGATCTGATAAAATGCATGGTAGTATCGCTACTTTTTTGTATTTTCTAAGAGTTGCTTTGTGGCATAGTTTATGTTCTATTTTGAGAAGGATCCATATGCTGCTGGAAAGAAAGTGTATCTGCTTGATACAGGTAGAAATATTCTATACATGTCAGTTAAGTCTAAGTTATTGATTGTGTTATTAAGTTCTATAGTTTTTTAATTCAACTTTTGTTTGGAAAATCTATCCAGAGGTGTTTTAAAGTCACCCAAGATTTTTGTTTTGTGATCAATTTGACTCTTGAACTTGAGAAGAGTTTGTTTGATGAACATAGCTGCACCATTATTTGGGGCATATGTATTTATGACTGTTATGTCTTGTTGGTGTGTGGTTCCCTTGAGCAGTATGTAATGTCCATCTTTATCCCTTTTGATTAACCTTGGTTTGAAGTCTACTTTATTTGATATGAGTCTGGAAACCCCTGCTTGCTTCCACAGTCCATGTGAGTGATATGATTTTTCCCAACCTTTCACCTTCAGTCTGTGTGTGTCTTTTCCTATCAGATGAGTCTCCTGGAGGCAGCATATTGTTGGGTGTTTTTTTAAAATCCAATCTCCTGGCCTATGTCTTTTGATTGGTGAGTTTAACGTTAACATTTAGGGTTACTATTGAGACATGGTTTGTATTTCCAGCCACATTTGTTTATTTTTGTTATTTTACTTGAATTAGTTTTCCTCTTTAATTAGTTTTTTCTTTAGTGTACTACCTCCCTTTGCTGATTTTCATTGTTTTCATTTCCTCTTCATGAAATATTTTGCCAAGGATGTTTTTTAGTGTCAGTTTTCTAGCTATAAATTATTTTAACTTGTGTTTATCATGGAAGGATTTTATTTCATCTTCAAATCTAAAGCTTAATTTTGCTAGATACAAGATCCTTGGTTGGCACCCATTATCTTTCAGTGCTTGATACATGTTGTTCCAGGACCTTTTAGCTTTCAGAGTCTGTGTTGAAAAATCTGCCATTATCCTAATTGATTTTTCCTTATATGTAATCTGATTCCTTTGTCTTGTGGCTTTTAAAATTATCTCCTTATTCTGTATGTTGGGCATTTTCATTATAATATGTCTTGGTGTGGATCTGTTGTGATTTTGTACATTCAGCATCCTGTAGCCTTCTTGAATTTGGATTTCCAATTAACTCTTCATGTTTAGAAAGTTTTCTGATATTGTTTCATTGAATAGTTTGTTCATTCATTTGGTTTAAACCTCTATTCCTTCCTCTATCACAATAACTCTTAAATTTGGTCTTTTTATGCTATCCCATATTTCTTGAATGTTCTGCTTATGGTTTCTTATCATTTTGATGGTGTGATCTATGTTCTTTTCAAGATGATTTATTTGATCTTCTTGTCTGATGTCCTAGCTTCTAAGTTTTCTATTCTGTTGGTGATGGTTTCATTTGAGTTTTTAATTTGGCTTATTATTTCTTTCATTTCAAGGATTTCTGTTTTTTTTTTTTTTTAGAACCTCTATTTCCCTGTTGAGGTTATCTTTTGCTTCTTGGATTTTTTTATGTAGCTCATTTTTGAAGTGATTTTCACTGCCTGTATTTGTTCTCTTATGACTTCTTTCAGATCGCAAAACATTTTAATCATGTGTATCCTGAAATCTTTCTCTGTAATTTTTTTTTGCTGTAGCTGCCAATGCTTCAAATGATGTGCTGTCTTGATTTGTTTGTGGTACTTCCTTCCCTTGTCTTTTCATGTTGTTCATGTGTCTTCCTTTCCAGCTCTGTGCATCTGGTGTGTTATGGTTTTCACCCTATAGATTTGTAGTGCTCCTATAGGGTTCCAAGATCTCTCCTTTGTGGGGAAGAACAATATTAACAGATCCCTATATGAATAATACATCACCTATGAACAAATTGTTGTTATTAAGACCTTTAAAGTTTAGTCTCAATGACCAGAAATGTTGGATTCAATTATTATTTAAAATATAATCTGTAGTTTCATAAAAATGGTTTACAGTTTCTGGTGGTGGACAATTACCTGGGGATCAGGTGTAGGACAATATGCTGAGGGGAAAAGACGTGAGGGTATAGAGTTAATATATCTTAGGAAATGTGAAATCTAGTGAAGAGGGTTAGTAACAAGAGAATAGATAGGAAGTAATTTGGGATAGACAATTACATGGGAAGAGAGCAGAGTACATAAAACAAACATACATATGCATTTAGAAAAATATAGGATGTAAAATTAGTAAAATTTGGCGGGTTAAGGAAAAAGAAAAAGAGAGAGAAGAGTAGAAGAGAAAGAAGAAGAGAAAAAAATACTCTTAGAGGACCATTTCTTTCTCTTCTCATTCAGTAGGTGGGGTTGTCTCATCCAGTAGGTTTCTCTGCCCTCAGGATTGTGTGGGTAACCAGGGTGTGAAGACTGGACCTGGTGTGGAGTGTCTGAAAGTGGGGAGTGACGCTCACCAGTCCCAGCAGGGAAATAGCACCTCACAGGTCTTTCTTTGAGACCACTCATCTGGCTTGAGCCCCTGGTATCATCTCCCTCTCTTGCCCAGAGAATTCCCAGATCCTGTTGTCTCTCTTATGCTCCAGACCTTAGTTCCCTCCCGTCTTTTATTAGGTCCCAACTGTGGGGACCTCTCAACCCCAGGCTCACTCCATTTGGGCAGCGCTCTATTTGCATTGCACTCCTGTCCAACTGAGAGCTGTTTTTGTGTTGGGTGGTCACTGTGTTGAGTTACCGATGCTGGGGGCTGGGGACTGGAAATCAATTACCTGCTCAAATGGCGATGAAGGTTTTCCAAGATGGAGTTGGTCTGTCTCCAGTGCCGGGGTGTCTGGTAAGGTGGGGAGGGGGGGAGCTGGGTTTTGGCCTTGTACCATGGATTTGTAGCAGCTGAGTAACCCGCGTGGGAGCAGAGCACAGTCTGGAGTTCTGCAGAGGTGCTGAGAGGTAGTTCTGCTAAGCCACTTGTGAGCCATGTGTGTGCTAGAACTATGAGTTTTGGGTCCAGAGTCCGGAGACCTACTCATGCCCAGAGGCTCTGATTTCTGCGCGGGTGGTCACAGTGCTGGTGATTTCCACAAAAATCCACTGTAAAGGGGTCTTCCCACACTCTCTGAGATGCTGTACTCCATCTAGGTGAGACCCATGGAGAAGCTGCCCATCTGTTCTCCCGGCTTCAGGCCACAGAGCAGACAGAAACAGGACTTTCTGTGTTCCGCCATCTTCCTCTGTCCACTAACTATTTTTTTTCAAGCTAAAGGAACAATCTCAACATGCTGAAGTCTTCTCAATCAATGATACTGGAATAACTGAACATTTATATATGAAAAAATATAGGTACAAACTCTTTGCAAAGCTGAATCCAAAATATATCAAACCTAGATGTATAACCCCAAAATATAAAACTACCAGAAGATAATGTAGGAAAGAATTCATATGTCTTGGACTTTTTAAAATAATTTTTTAAGAGACGTTTTTCTTTTTCTTTTTTTATATAACTTTATTTTATTTATTTATTCATTTTTATGTGGTGCTGAGGATTGAACCCAGGGCCTAGCATGTGTGAGGTGAGAGCTCTACTGCTGAGCCATAACCCCCAGCCCCTATGTCTTGGATTTGAAAAGAAATTTTTAAATGTAATATTAAAAGCACAATCCATGAAACAGTTGGCAAAGTGATTTTCACTGAAATTAGAAGCTTTTGCTCTGAAAAAGAGGCCATCATGTGAATATAAGCCATAAGCTAATAAGTAATATTTTCAAAAATAATATATAAAAATGACTGTTATCCAAATATATAAATGCCTCTTAAATTTCTGCAGTAAGTGAATTAACACCCTGAATAAACAAAAATACACTTCACCAGGAAATATATGGATGACATCTATGCATCTGCAAAGATGCTCAACATCATATGTCATTATAAAATTAAATATTAAAACACAATTAGTGTCCACTTTACATGTATTAGAATGGGCAAAATCCAAAATGTTGATAAAATTCTGGCAAGATTATAGAGCAACTAAAGCACTCAATTGATTGCTGGTGGAAAGGCAAAATAGTACAGACACTATGGACAAGTATCTGGCAGTTTCATATAAACTATTCTTTCCACACTCTTCTAGTATTTTCAGGATGGTATAATAGTATAATACTGATTGCAAAATTTATGAAGAACAAAAATTATTTCTGAAAAGACTAGAGGCTGGGAGGTTGAAGTTTGGTATGCTGTCATGTTCTGTGTCTGGGGAGGACCCTTCCCTGGTACAGATAAATGCTTATTTTTGCTCACATGGTAGAAGGAAAATGCAAGATTTGCTCTCTTTTATATGGATGCAAATTCCATTAATTTGAATTTCATTCTCATGATATAATCAACTCCCAAAGCACGAACTGCAAATACAATGGGTGATAGGATATAATATCTGAATTGGAGGAGACACAGACATTCCATCTATAGTACTTGTCACTTCTTGATATTTACTTAAATGAATTGAAGGTTAAATCCACAGACACACATATACAGGCACATGTGTGTGCACACACACACACAAACACACACAAACCTGTGCGTTGATATGGATATTAGCTTCATTAATTATTTGCAAAAATTATTTGCAACCAAAATGTTTCTCAATAGGTAAATGAATAAAGTAACTCTGGTACATCCATACAATGCAAAGTTATTTAACATTAACATAAAGATATGAACAACCAAATCATAAAAAAGAAGAAATCTGAAGGAAACAAAAATGCCTGATATCAAGTAATGAACCAACCTGAGAAGTCTACAGATTATATAATTCTAACTATATGACATTCTGGAAAATGATGGAAACAGTGAAAGTATCAGAGATTGACAGATGCTGGCAGGAAGTAGGAATGAATAGGGTCAGTAGAGAGAGTGTTCAAGATAGTAAATCTATATAATGTGGATGTTATAATGGTGAAAACAAGTAGTTATCTATTTATAATATTCCTTATAATATTCAATGACAATGTTGATCACTAATGTAAACTTTGGATTTGGAGTGATAGTGATGTCTCAATATAAGTCCATTGATTGTTAAAAAAAATGTATCACTATGGTGAAGGATGTTAATAATGGAGGATGCTATGCATGTATGTGGCACAGCTTTTGGGGAAATCTTGATATTTTACATTAAATTTTAATATAAACCTATGACTATTTTAAAAAATGGTGTCTACTTTAAAAAAGTGCTGAACCTGCCACAGTGGGAACAATTCAAGAATAGTTAATCACATCCTTTCCATCAGGGCAAACAAATAAGGCATGCTACTTATTTTTATCATAGTCTGAAGTCTTACATATGGACACAGAAAACAGTGACTTATCAAGATGACAAGATTTAAGAATCACCAGGGAAGTAACCTAGCTCCAAAAGTCTAGTATGCAGTGTTTTAGTACATATCACGGCAGCCATAATCCCCAAGTGTCATATCTTTGAAATTCAATTCTAGGGCTCTTAATCCTGAATTCATTGATCTAGTTGTTAACCAGATAAACATAAGGACCTAGAGGAGGAGAATGCTGGGAAAACAGGGTAAGAAGCAATTTTGGAAAATTACTTAGATATAATGGCTCTCAATCCTGGTTGCCTATAAGTCTGTCTTAATCAGGGATATGTAATGAAAATATTCATACCCATGCACCAGTCCCCAAATATTCTCTTTTAATTGTTCCAGATTAAACACAGGTGGATATGTTTACAAAAGCTTCTCAATTGATATTAATATGTAACTAAAATGAGAAGCACTGGAAAGTGTTGTTTAATTTAGAGCTATTTCATTTAAATATCAGTTATATTGACACATATTGTTGTTTCCTCCAAATATTACTCCTGAATTGGATTATCCTGAAGTGATGACAAATTCTGGTTCTGACTACATGTAACAAGGTCTTACTTCATTGGAGTAGACACTCATGGTTGATGTTCTACTTTCCATGCTCTCATAATGCCTTCTATGTGATTCCTGAGATTTAGAGTCTGTAAAGCAACTGCCAATACATTATCTCATTTGGTCTTCATGACAACACTGTATGGAAAAGGATATTATTATTCTCATAACATTTCCAGTATGAATTTGAGAAAAAATGGAGTAAAGAGACTTGTTCAGATTCACAAAACTGGTAAATGGCAGAACTGTGATTTAAACCTAGGAAAGGATAAGTGTCATAAAGCACATGGATGATGAAAGTATATACCCACATTAATTAATCCCGAGAAATCCTTAGAAAATTTTATGGTAATCAGTTAAGAGAGTGCCAATGTAAGAGTCTTTTAGGATAAACCAGGACAACTCTCTACTTCCAATAATTAGTTTTCTTGATTTATTCTGGAACTTGAATACCTCACCACTAGAAATTAATAGAACATTGAAATCATACAACTTATGCAATAGCAGTTTAATTAGAATTCTCTGTTATTTCACAATATAAGACATAGGAGGCATTCTGTTAATTCATACTTGTTACCTTTACAAATTTAATGAAGTGTAATAATTATTTTTATATATCAGAGTAGAATCAAAGTATCCCTTACAGAAATATCATCCTTGCATTTCTATGTTGTATTAAGTCACCAATTAGCATTTGAGAGAAAAACTAAAGAATGAATGTTAGTAAACATTATCTGCCATGAATTTGGTGGCAAAAATATCCTTGAGATCCTCTAATCAAGCGATTCTAAACTGCACATGTATTTGTGTAGGGGAAAGTACAGTCCAGTGGTAGAGGCATTTCTGTTCACCTACATAAATTTTGCAATATATTTTTATATATGCTTTTCATCATTATGTCATGGCAGCTTCCACTGATAATAACCAGTACATTTAATTTACACACCAAGTTGAGTCCACATCCAAAACCAGAAAGAAATTTAGTAGCAAAGACAGAACTCCTCTCATATTTACAAGATTATTTAGTACTAATTGTACTATTCATACCCAAATTGCTCAGAGAGGATAACATATTAATTAAGAGCAAGAATGAACTCAAGTGTATTACTTTAGACTAAGAAAGAGACAAAGGAAATAATTGTCCTATATGGGTGTATACTGAAGAAAAGAAGCATTAATAATATGGATAAAACTGAAGAGCTAAGAAAATAAGAAAGCTTTACATTCTTCTCCATAATGCCTAGATTATTCTCTGCATTCATATTCCTTTAAAGTTTCAAGAACCTTGAATAATAGATTTCAAAGAATATCTAGAATTCACTATAAGTGTAGGTATTCTATTCTTCCACTTTCATATTCTTTTAATGAATTTTTAGGAGTAAGTAAGAAAGAATAGGATATTCTAGAGTGGAATTTTAGATATTCTTGGAATCTACATTACAAGGAAGGGCCATTGAATTTTTTTTTAAATTTTTTTTAATTTTTTTTTATCTTTCATACATTTGATTCAAGTGAGTTATGCACTTACATTTTTACCCCAAATACAAATTGCAGAATCACATCAGTTACACATTCACAATGTTTACATAATGCCATATTAGTGACTGTTGTATTCTGCTGCCTTTCCTATCCTCTACTATCCCCCCTCCCCTCCCCTCCCATCTTCCCTCTCTACCTCATCTGTTGTTGTTCAGTTCTTTCCCTTCCCCCTCCTTTCCCCTCACAACCTCATATATGTGATTTCGCATAACGATGAAGGTTTCCTTTCGTTTCCATGCAATTTCCCTTCTCTCTCCCTTTCCCTCCCATCACTCATCTCAGTTTACTGTTAATCTTTTCCTCATTCTCTTTCCCCCTGCTCAGTTCTTAGTTGCTCTCCTTAAATCAAAGAGGACATTTGGCATTTGTTTTTTAAGAATTGGCTAGCTTCACTTAGCATAATCTGCTCTAATGCCTTCCATTTTCCTGCAAATTCAATGATTTTGTCATTTTTTACTGCCGCATAATACTCCATTGTGTATAGATGCCACATTTTTTTTATCCATTCATCTATTGAAGGGCATCTAGGTTGGTTCCACAGTCTAGCTATTGTGAATTGTGCTGCTATGATCATTGATGTGGCAGTATCCCTATAGTATGCTCTTTTAAGGTCCTCAGGGAATAGTCCGAGGAGGGTGATAGCTGGGTCAAATGGTGGTTCCATTCCCAGCTTTCCCAGGAATCTCCATACTGCTTTCCATATTGGCCACACCAATTTGCAGTCCCATCAGCAATGTACAAGTGTACCCTTTTCCCCACATCCTCGCCAGCACTTATTGTTGTTTGACTTCCTAATGGCTGCCAATCTTACTGAAGTGAGATGGTATCTTAGGGTGGTTTTGATTTACATTTCTCTGACTGCTAGAGATGGTGAGCATTTTTTCATGTACTTATTGATTGATTGTATGCCCTCTTCTGAGAAGTGTCTGTTCAGGTCCTTGGCCCATTTGTTGATTGGGTTACTTGTTATCTTATTGTTTAATTTTTTGAGTTCTTTTATATTCTGGAAATTAACCTAACAAAAGAGGTGAAAGATTTATACAATGAAAACTACAGAACCCTAAAGAGAGAGATAGAAGAAGATCTTAGAAGATGGAAAAATATACCCTGTTCATGGATAGGCAGAACTAACATCATCAAAATGGCGATATTACCAAAAGTTCTCTACAGGTTTAATGCGATGCCAATCAAAATCCCAACAGCATTTCTTGTAGAAATAGATAAAGCAATCATGAAATTCATATGGAATAACAAAAGACCCAGAATAGCAAAAGCAATTCTAAGCAGGAAGTGTGAATCTGGAGGTGTAGCGATACCAGATTTCAAACTATATTACAGAGCAATAGTAACAAAAACAGCATGGTACTGGTACCAAAACAGGCAGGTGGATCAATGGTACAGAATAGAGGACACAGAAACCAATTCACAAAATTACAACTTTCTTATATTTGATAAAGGGGCTAAAAACATTCAATGGAGGAAGAATAGCATCTTCAACAAATGGTGTTGGAAAAATTGGAGATCCATATGCAACAAAATGAAACTGAATCCCTTTCTCTCGCCATGCACAAAAGTTAACTCAAAATGGATCAAGGAGCTTGATATCAAATCAGAGACTCTGCGTCTGATAGAAGAAAAAGTTGGCTCCGATCTACATATTGTGGGGTCGGGCTCCAAATTCCTTAATAGGACACCATAGCACAAGAGTTAATAACAAGAATCAACAAATGGGACTTACTTAAACTAAAAAGTTTTTTCTCAGCAAGAGAAACAATAAGAGAGGTAAATAGGGAGCCTACATCCAGGGCCATTGAATTTTAAAGGGCATGCGATTCACTTGGTTCTTGAATTTGTTTTCAAAAAAAGCAGATCTCAGGGGCTGGGGTTGTGGCTCAGCAGTAGAGTGCTTGCCTAACACATGTGGGGCACTGGGTTTGATCCCTAGCACCACATAAAAATAAAATAAAGGTATAGTGCCCAACTAAAATTAACAAATGAACAAACAAAAAAGCAGATCTCAGAGTTAAACTTTATTTTTCCAAAGGAGACTGTGATGATGTTATACTAAGCACTTTTATTTTATTTTTATGAGTAAGAGTAAAATAGTCTCATAAAAATATATACAAATGGTTGTGTTTTATTTTTTATTACCTCTGCCATGAGCTACAGATCATTTTTCCATCTTCCTTTTCAAATATCTTTATGGGTACAACTTAATTATAGCAAAATGTTTGATGGCTCTTTTCTCTCTCTGGATTAGACTTGGCAAGCCTTCTTTAGGGTGGCTATGTTTAGAATTCAGTAAGGTGTTTGCCTTGCACAAGGAGAAGAAACATCATCACCCATAGATAATCAAATAGGAACACTCCTAAAAAGTATTTCACTGTATTCAGCAAGCCAAATTGTTAGATGAGTGTAGTAATTATATACTATATGTATTGCTTTACAAAAAGGTAAATATACAATCACTTTCAAGTATAGTAAGCTAATTATGATATATATTTTTTCACACTTTTTAATTACTTCCTAGATTTAGGGATGGCACCATTTATCTGTAGTGGTACCCTGAGCTTCTGATTTTCTTAATGAGAATACTGATTTAGTCATCTCAAGATTTTGTTTCATATATATGAGAATATATATGTATTATTTGCATAATTGGAAATAATTTTAAAATGATAGGAATGTTGTAAAATACTATAAAAGAAATAACATATGCCTTTTACCTAGAGTCTCCCAAATGTTAACACTTTAGATTTTGCTTTATACTTCTATCTTTATGTGTATGTATTTCTATTCAACTAAACCATTTGAGAAAATTGCAAAAATTATCTATTTTTAACTTTAAATATATCAGTGGGTATTTCCTAAAGTTAGATTGCTGCTCTGATATAAGAGCAATGCAATTATCAAAATAAGGAAATTTATATTTATATACTCCAAAATGAGAAAACTAAATAAAACATACAAGTAAATGAAGTAAAAGCAGAAGTATTTTCATATTGTAGAATTCCATCTAATAAGTTTAGAAGTATTAGTGAATTCCTCTAGAAAATAACTATTTAACAACTACCATAGTAACAATTGTTTCAACAAATAATCAGTAGTTGTTAAAACTATTGATCAAAAATATATTAAGATGCATATAGGAAAAACAAACTATATTTTTTCTTATTATACTCTCATCACAGAATATTTAATATGTCAATGGGATATTTTTAAACTACTAAGCAATTTTTTGACACCATTTGGGTGTCCATCATTTAATTCAATTCTGACACTAACTAGAATTAGCATAGAATCTGCAGGTTATGGGTTCAGTCCCACAAGACTACCTCCATCTTTACATGCTAATTGAAAATCATTTTTCCCTATGTGTGTGACTGACCAATTGGCTATAAATTTCAGGCTCCACAAACCCTCTTTTCATGTTTTATCATTTACTAGAGTTACTCTCAGAACTCTACAAAGCACTTTACTTATCATTGTCTGTTTATTATAGGATACAACTAGGGAACAGGCAGAAGAAGGAGATACACAGGATGAATATTGAGAAAACATGCTAGCTTACATGCTATCTCTAGGCACATCCTACAATTTTTATCAAAGTAGAAGTAATAAAAATCCTTTACTTTAGGGTTTCTTAACATATTGATTAATAACTAGGATTGCTTAAATCATCATTGGTTACCAATTCAAATTTTAACTCCACATCATTTCTTGAAGTTTGAGGTGGTGATGGAAGTGTCTATCCTGAAATCACCTGATTGGTTCCCCCGAGGCAACTAGCCCCACAGTGAGGCTAACCATGAGGAGGCCCCAGCCATCAGTAATTATGTTAGCAGACAAACATGCGTGCGCACACACACACACACACACACACACACACACTTAACACTTTTGAGATTCCAAAGGAATTCTCAAAGGAGCTGTGGGCTAGGAAATGGGGGTGGAGACTAAATATGTATTTCTAATTATAATTATGGAGGAGAAACAGGATGATACCATGGTCTCAAAGTCTCTCTTTATAATACTTCCTAATAGCAAAAGTAAAAAAAAAAATAGTTATAGTGGAGAACCCAGGCAGAAATCACTTTAATCAAGTATTATAATTTTGACGGAAAGATAACATGTGTCCTTATTAATTCACAGAGAAGAATACACAATCACTTATGTGGTATTGCTTCCAAATATCATCATGAAGAATCCTCAGACAAACCCAAATTAAGAATTTTCTGTAAATACTGGCTTGGTTTCCATTAAAAATCAATATTATTAAAGACAACAACCATGATGCTAGAACACAGGAGGTTAAATGCACAAAACATTTAAAAGCAGTGCATGATTCAGAATTTTGTTTTGCTATGAAGGGTATTGTGTTAATCAGCTTTCTCTTCAGGTGACAAAAATACCTGAGAAGCATAATTTAGAGGATGAAATGTTTATTTGAGCTCGCTGTTGAGGTCTCAGTCAATTTTCAGCTGCCCCATTGTTTGGTGTCCAAAGTGAGGCAGGGTATGATGCCAGAAAGGCATAGAAGAAGAAACTGATCAGCTGATCAACTCATGTCAAAAGGAAAAAGAGAGAGAGAGAGAAAGAGGAAGAAGGAGGAGGAGGAGGAGGAGGAGGAGGAGGAGGAGGAGGAGGAGGAGGAGGAGGAGGAGGAGGGGATGTTGATGATAAAAAAGAAGAGAGGAGAGGTGAGGAGATGAGAGAGGAGGAAGAAGAGGGGAAAGAGAGATGCACCAGGGATAAAATTATAAACCCAGAAGCACATGCCACTGACTGAATTCCTTGAACTACACCCTATATTCCTGTAGATACCACCTAGTTAAGTGTGGTCTGTTCGAATTATTAATCTATCAAATGGATCAATTCACTGACTAGGTTATAGCCCTCTAAGCTAATCAACCTCTGATCATTTCTGCATTGTCTCACACATGAGCTTTTGGGGCACAAATCTTATCTAAAACATAATAAGTATTATTGAGACAATAGCACCTTGATTTATTCTTTTGAGTTCACATTAGTACTAGAATAATATTATTTTAATGCCTTCAAATTGGAACATTCCCTCCAATAATCAACACCTGTTTTCTATTTTTCTCCCTTATGTCAACACATTTCAAGTGGTAACTGCAACTCATAGATATGTGTTACCAATTAGCTAAAGACTCTTTTGCTCCATTCAGATAGAAATCATGAATAGGCAAAATACAGCTCCCTTAGTGTCAGCAGTTCTTAGACTTGAATGCCAGCAGCTTTTATTTCTTAGTGTTAGTGGTCCTCTTTAATGTTCTGGAAGTCACAGCCCACAGCTATCGATGACTCTCTGGAACTCTTCCAGCAGATGAAGATAACAGACTTCATCACCACTGTTATTTCCGCCTTTCTCTGGCTTCTATTCAACCTCAGTGTTATCCCTGGGTTTTGGCCCCTTGTAGAGCCAGCTGCCTTTAGTGCCACCAGCATTTAGTACAACAAGCTGAACAGCTAAACCTGCTTCACTTGAGATAGAAACCATGAATAGGCACAATATAACCATCTACAAGAGGCATTGTACATAGACTCCTCCAATAAGAATATGGAGAAGTCTGCTTATACAGACCAAAAGATGGGATGATAGATGAATACTATCCTAACAGTTAACCATGAACTTTCTCTTTTACCATGGGTAAAGGAAAGGTTCCTTATAGACCAGAATGGAGATGGCTGAACAGCTGCAGAGGGGTGATGTCTTTGGAGAAGCTGGTAGCATGGAGTCATCTGAGAAGGACATAGTACTAAAGTTTGCTAAAGCCAAAGCAAAATGTCTCCCAATGGCTGCGTATTGTCATAAGTATGTGGAGCTGACCTTGAGGCATTGTGAGGCAGCCACAGCTGACAAAGATGGAAGAATTAAATGTATTTCTAAGGAAATAGTAGGCCCTTCACTTTGGCCTCATAGGAATATGAATAATTTTTAATAAATTGAGAAGTTTAAATTGTTTGAGCTACCTGAAAATAGGCTTCCTATTTTCATGGTGCTGGGGACTTAAAGATAAAGGAAACTTAGTGTGAAATAAGGTCTTCCTAATGAAGTGGAAGAGTAAATAATTACATGATTAGTGTAATTTAAAGATCAAAAATGATTCCACCAATGTCCACCTTCTGGTTACTTCCATTTTCTGATGTCTAAAATACTCCAAGAAATATTTTAATTTTTAGTTTAAGAGGGTTTGTTCTCATTCAAATGTTATTCACTCATTTCTCAATTCCTTATAACCATAATATAAATGAAGGTACTTCATCATGAATATGACTTGGAGAGCAGGGGAATAATTAATGAATTTGATCACTGAATTGAAATATATTAAAGATTAACAGAACAGAGGATAAAGAAGAAAAAAGCCAAGGATTCTGTCATTAATTTTCACAGATGTTTCATTCATTCCTATAAGACTCTGTTTTTGGAGTACTGGGAACAGGTGATTCCATAGTATGCTTTATGATTTCAGGTATTCTGAGAATCCCTAATGAAACACTATAATTATATAGTGAAGTTTCAAATAGCTGACTGGAGTACTTTCATGTTAAAATTAAGAAATAGAGAATGATATTTGCTGTGTGGATTGAATTAGCATGGGTCACAATACTTTTGTTGCTTTTAAATTAATTGTTCCTTTTTAATACAGTCTGCTTCTCCATGCAGGAAACTCATGACAAGGAGATTTTTATCTTGATGTGCATATTAAGCTCAGTAAGCAGTCTAATGCAAACAATGGATATTTAATTACCATATTATCACTTGACTAAATTTTAATTAAATGCTCATTTAAAGTACCCCAAATGTTATCATTCAAGTTAATATAGATTTGCTTCTTTATAAATCTACTTAAACTTTATGCTCTCCTATTCACAATGAAATAAATTTGTTAAGTCCTAGCATTGTAGTGTATTTTTAACAGTTTTAAGGAATTGCATGATCACCAATGACAGTAATTCATAGTAGTACCATTTAAAACACTAACAGTAAAAATTGCAGCAGGACTCAATTTTCTCGATATATAAGGAATATAATCAATGAAACCATTTTCAACTGTGCTTCAAATTTTGTCATTATGCATTCCCACGTCATTAGTGCATGTCATTCTTCCTTCTCACATTCTTTCCTTCTTCCCTGCTACAGTGTTCTTATTAATTAATTTATTATTTCACTCATTCATTTTTATCAGTGCTAGTTTGTATCTGTTAAGTTTAAGGAACCATGCACAGATTTGTTAAAGATATAGAAATGAGCAAGTTACATTTCTCAATCACTTTGAAATATCTGATTCAGTAGGGAAGGCATGATAAGAATAATGCTAAAGTGAGCAAAAAATTTAAAAGCAGAGTTATTGAATTATATAATTAACATACACAAAATAAGCATCTAAATATGTGCAATTTGATAAGTTTGTGCATATGTTTATACCAGTGAAATCATCACAATCAAGGAGACAAATAACCTCTTGAGTGAAAATGTTTCTTTCTTCCATATTATGTGTATTATTGTTGGTTTATACTTATTTGTTTACCTGTTTTTGTAGTAAGGACATGTAAAAAGTACTACTCTCAACAATTTTTTAAAGTACAAATGCCATATTGTTAACTATAGACACTTTATTGTAGAGGAAATATTCAGAAATTAATCATCTTGCATACATGAAAGCTAACCACTTTGGACAACTTCACAATTCTCACTTACTCTACTCTCTAAAAATCACTATTCTTTCTGATTTTTTGAGTTGTATTATTTTAGATAGTGCATATATGTGGAACCTGTGTGATGTGTCCTTCTGTAACTATATGCATTCAGTATTTGTCCTTTTGTGACAGACTTATGATGTCACCTTAGCAAAATATATTTCAATCCTCAATCATGTTGTATCTAATGACAGAATAATTGTCATGTCACATTTTCTTAACTTCTCTGTCTATGGACATTTCTCATAGTTTAGATATGAGGTGTCCATCAAAAGCTTCTGTGTGAGACAATTCCAGAGGTTAAGAAGAAAAATTGTTGGATTGTGAGAGCCTTAAACAATTAGTGAATGAATCCCCTAAAAGAGAGTAACTGAGTGTTAACTGAAACAGGTAGGGTATGTTGTAAGAGATGTTTTTTGGGGGGATGCTTCCCTTTTGGGTATATATTTTGTATATTGTGAGTGCAGATTCTCTTAGGTTCTTGGAGCTCTGTCTTGAGACACTTTCCTTTACCTCACCCTTCTGCTTTGATGTTCAGCCTTGCCTCAAGCCCTAAGGGTTGAAGCCAGCTGTCTATGGGCTGATAACACTGAAACCATAAGTTCCCAAACAAAAATTTCCTCCTCTGAAATTGCTATTGTCAGTAATTTTAGTCAAAGGTATGAAAAAGCAGAATAAAACTTTTATTGCAAAGGCTGAATATTTTGAATAATGCTGTAGTAAACATAAAAGTACAAATACTTGTTTGAGATCTTGATAAAATTCTTCTGGATACATACCTTACACTGGAATTGACTAATAAATCATGCGATAGAATTTGTATTTTTTTATGAATCCCCATACTGTATTTCATATCATTACACCATTTTAAATTCTCAGCAAGAGTGTACAAGTGTTCAAATTTCATGAAAGCCTCACCAAAACTTATGTTTTTTTTTTAAACTATCCATCTTGATGTGTAAAATTTCATTAAGGAATATCTCATGTCTCTTTTTTTAATATTTGTTTTTTGGTTTTTTAGGTGGACACAATGTCTTTATTTTTATGTGTTGCTGAGAATCGAACCCAGGGCTTCACACATGCTAGGCGAGCATGCTACTACTTGAGCCATATCCCCAGCCCATCATGTCTCTTTAAAGTTTGGAATTATACATAATAATTGTACATATATATAGGGAACAATGTATATTTCAATATATTTACAGTATGAGCTGACAAAATGATATTAATTATCATTTCTGTTAAAATTATTTCATTCTTTCAAAACCTTTATGTCCTCTCATCTAGATATTTATAAAGGGCAAGATAGTTTATTGTGAAATATATTTACATATCTGTGTTGTGGAATGCCAGAAATTATTTTTTTCTAGCTATGGTTTGCTGCATATTACTCAACCTCACCCCAGTCCTTCATCTTTGTCATCCTTCAGAGATGCTGATAATCATGATTCTATGTTTAGGTCAACATTTTAGCATCAACAGGAAAAGAAAACATGGCATTTGTTTTCCTGTGTCTGGTGTAATTTGCTTAACATATAATTCTATATTTACATATATTTTGCTACAAAAAAGAGAGGATTTAATTTTTGGTTGAATATCATTCAGTTATGTGTATGTACCACAAATCATTTATCCTTTAATCCATTTACAGAAACCAAGATTGATTCTATATCTTTGATGTTGTAAATAAACATGGAATATGCATGGGAGTGAAGTTGTCTCTTTTTTTTATTTTTTTATTGGTTGTTCAAAACATTACAAAGCTTTTGACATATCATATTTCATACATTAGATTCAAGTGGGTTATGAACTCCCATTTTTACCCCAAATACAGATTGCAGAATCACATTGGTTACACATCCACATTTTTACATAATGCCCTATTAGTAACTGTTGTATTCTGCTACCTTTCCTATCCTCTACTATCCCCCCTCCCCTCCCATCTTCTCTATCTACCCCATCTACTATAATTCATTTCTCTCCTTGTTTATTTTCCCATTCCCCTCACAATCTCTTATATGTAATTTTGTATAACAATGAGGGTCTCCCTCCATTTCCATGCAATTTCCCTTTTCTCTCCCTTTCCCTCCCACCTCATGTCTATGTTTAATGTTAATCTTTTCTTCCTGCTCTTCCTCCCTGCTCTGTTCTTAGTTGCTCTCATTATATCAAAGAAGACATTTGGTATTTGTTTTTTAGGGATTGGCTAGCTTCACTAAACATAATCTGCTCTAGTGCCATCCATTTCCCTGCAAAATCCATGATTTTGTCATTTTTAGTGCTGCGTAATACTCCATGGTGTATAAATGCCACATTTTTTTTTATCCATTCATCTATTGAAGGGCATCTGGGTTGGTTCCACAGTCTAGCTATTGTGAATTGTGCTGCTATGAACATCGATGTGGCAGTATCCCTGTAGTACGCTCTTTTAAGGTCTTCAGGGAATAGTCCGAGAAGGTCAATAGCTGGGTCAAATGGTGGTTCCATTCCCAGCTTTCCCAGGAATCTCCATACTGCTTTCCAAATTGGCCGCACCAGTTTGCAGTACCACCAGCAATGTACAAGAGTACACTTTTCCCCACACCCTTGCCAGCACTTGTTGTTTGACTTCAGAATGGCTGCCAATCTTACTGGAATGAGATGATATCTTAGGGTGGTTCTGATTTGCATTTCTCTGACTGCTAGAGATGGTGAGCATGGTTTCATGTACTTGTTGATTGATTATATGTCCTCCTCTGAGAAGTGTCTGTTCAGGTCCTTGGCCCATTTGTTGATTGGGTTATTTGTTATCTTATTGTCTAATTTTGAGTTCTTTGTATATTCTGGATATTAGGGCTCTATCTGAAGTGTGAGGAGTAAAGATTTGTTCCCATGATGTAGGCTCCCTATTTACCTCTCTTATTGTTTCACTTGCTGAGAAAATACTTTTCAGTTTAAGTAAGTCGCATTTGTTGATTCTTGTTATTAACTCTTGTGCTATGGGAGTCCTATTAAGGAATTTGGAGCCATACCCCACAATATGTAGATTGGAGCCAACTTTTTCTTCTATCAGACGCAGAGTCTCTGATTTGATATCAAGCTCCTTGATCCACTTTGAGTTAACTTTTCTTGCATGGAGAGAGGAGGGGATTCAGTTTCATTTTGTTGCATTGGATTTCCAGTTTTCCCAACACCATTTGTTGAAGATGCTATCCTTCCTCCATTGCATGCTTTTAGCCCCTTTATCAAATATAAGATAGTTGTAACTTTGTGGATTAGTCTCTGTGTCCTCTATTCTGTACCATTGATCCACTTGCCTGTTTTGGTACAAGTACCATGCTGTTTTTGTTACTATTGCTCTGTAATATAGTTTGAAATCTGGTATCGCTATACCACCTGATTCACACTTCCTGCATAGAATTGCTTTTGTTATTCTGGGTCTTTTATTTTTCCATATGAATTTCAAGATTGCTTTATCTATTTCTACAAGAAATGCCACTGGGATTTTGATTGGCATTGCATTAAACCTATAGAGAACTTTTGGTAATATCGCCATTTTGATGATGTTAGTTCTGCCTATCCATGAACAGGGTATATTTTTCCATCTTCTAAGATCTTCTTCTACTTCTCTTTTTAGGGTTCTGTAGTTTTCATTGTATAAATCTTTCACCTCTTTTCTTAGGTTGATTCCCAAGTATTTTATTTTTTTTGAGGATATTGTGAATGGAGTGTTTTTCCTCATTTCCGTTTCAGAAGTTTTGTTGCTGATGTACAGAAATGCCTTTGATTTATGCGTGTTGACTTTTATCCTGCCACTTTGCTGAATTCATTTATTGGTTCTAGTAGTTTCTTTGTAGACCCTTTTGGGTCTTCTAGGTATAGAATCATGTCAACGGCAAATAGTGATAATTTAAGTTCTTCTTTTCCTATTTTTATGCCTTTAATTTTTTTCGTCTGTCTAATTGCTCTGGCCAGTGTTTTGAGAACTATATTGAATAGAAGTCGTGATAGAGGGCATCCCTGTCTTGTTCCAGATTTTAGAGGGAATGCCTTCAATTTTTCTCCATTCAGAATGATGCTAGCCTGAGGCTTAGCATAGATAGCTTTTACAATGTCGAGGTAAGATCCTCTTATCCCTAGTTTTTCTAATGTTTTGAACATAAAGGGATGCTGTACTTTGTCGAATGCTTTTTCTGCGTCTATTGAGATGATCATATGGTTCTTATCTTTAAGTCTATTGCTGTGGTGAATAACATTTATCGATTTTCATATATTGAACCATCCTTGCATCCCAGGGATGAATCCTACTTGATCATGGTGCACAATTTTTTTGATGTGCCTTTGTATCCGATTCACCAGAATTTCATTGAGGATTTTTGCATCTAGGTTCATCAGAGATCTTTGAGGTGTCTTTGTCTGTTTTCAGAATCAGGGTGATGTTGGTCTCATAGAATGAATTTGGAAGAGCTCCCTCTTTTTCTATTTCCTGAAATATCTTGAAAAAGTATTGGTATTAATTATTCTTTAAAGGTTTTGTAAAACTCCCCTGTATACCCATCCAATCCTGGGCTTTTCTTGGTTGGTAGTCTTTTGATTGCTTCTTCTATTTCATCCATTGATATTGGTCTGTTCAAATTGTGTGTATCCTCCTGACTCAGTCTGGGGAGATCATATGACTTAAGAAATTTATCGATGTCTTCACTATCTTCTATTTTATTGGAATATAGGTTTTCAAAATAATTTCTAATTGTCTTCTGTATTTCTGTAGCATTTGTTGTGATATTGCCTTTTTCATTCCATATGTTAGTAATTTGAGTTCTCTCTCTTCTTCTCTTTGTTAGCATGGCTAAGGGTCTGTCAATCTTATTTATTTTTTCGAAGAACCAACTTTTAGTTTTGTTAATTTTTTCAATAGTTTCTTTTGTTTCAATTTCGTTGATTTCCGCTCTGATTTTAATTATTTCTTGCCTTCTGCTACATTTGCTGTTGTTTTGCTCTTCCTTTTCTAGGGCTTTGAGATAAAGTGTGAGCTCATTTATTTGTTGGTTTTTCCTTTTTTTGAGGAATGACCTCCAGGCGATGAGTTTCCCTCTTAAAACTGCTTTCATTGTGTCCCATAGATTCCGATATGTTGTGTCTGTATTTTCATTTATCTCTAAGAATTTTTTGATTTCCTCCTTTATGTCTTCTGTAACTCATTGATCATTCAGTAACATATTGTTCATTTTCCATGTGATGTAGGATTTTTCCTTCCTTCTTCTATCATTGATTTCCAGTTTCATTCCATTATGATCAGATAAAATGCATGGTATTATCTCCACCCCTTTATATTTACTGAGGGTTGCCCTATGACATAATATATGGTCTATTTTTGAGAAGGATCCATGTGCTACTGAGTAAAAAGTATATCCACTTAATGATGGTTGATATATTCTATATATGTCAGTTAAGTCTAGGTTATTGATTGTGATATTGAGTTCTATAGTTTCTTTATTCAACTTTTGTTTGGAGGATCTGTCCAATGGTGAGAGAGGTGTGTTGAAGTCACCCATAATTATTGTGTTGTGGTCTATTTGATTCTTGAACTCGAGGAGAATTTGTTTTATGAACGTCACTGTACCATTATTTGGTGCATAAATATTGATAATTGTTATGTCTTATTGGTGAATGGTTCCTTTTAACAGTATATAATGTCCTTCCTTATCACTTTTGATTAACTTAGTCTTGAAGTCGATTTTATTTGATATGAGGATGGCCACCCCTGCTTGTTTACGATGCCCGTGTGCGTGGTATATTTTTTCCCAACCTTTCACCTTCAGCCTGTGTATGTCTTTTCCAATCAGATGTGTCTCCTGGAGGCAGCGTAATGTTGGATTTGTTTTTTTAATCCATGTTACCAGCCTATGTCGCTTTATTGGAGAGTTTAAGCCATTAATGTTTAGCGTTACTATTGATATATGTTTTGCACTTCCAGCCATGTTTGATTATTTATCTTTTTTTTTTAATTTAGTTTGTTTCTCCATGATTAGCTTTCCCCCGCTCTCTCTGTCTTTACCGAGGGAATTCCCACTGATGGTTTTGGTTATTTTTTTCATTTCTTCCTCGTGTAGTGTTTTGCTCAATATGCTTTGCAATGCTGGTTTTCTGGCTGCAAATTCTTTTAGCTTTTGTTTATCATATTTCATTGTCGTACCCGAAGCTTAATTTTGCTGGATACAGAATTCTTGGTTGGCATCCATTGTCTTTCAGTGTTTGAAATATGTTGTTCCAGGATCTTCTCGCTTTCAGAATCTGTGATGAAAAATCTGTTGTTAACTTTATTGATTTACCCCTGAATGTAATCTGCCTCCTTTCTCTTATAGCCTTTAATATTTTCTCTTTATTCTGTATATTGGATATCTTCATAACAATGTGTCTTGGCGTTGGTCTACTGTGATTTTGTGTGCTTGATGTCCTGTATGCATCTACAATTTGTATATCCATTTCCTTTTTTATTTCTGGAAAGTTTTCTGTAATTATTTCATTCAGCAGGTTACTCATTCCCTTGGTTTGAATCTCTATACCTTCCTCTATTCCAATGACTCGTAAGTTTGGTTTTTTTATGTTATCCCATATCTCTTGGATGCTTTTCTCGTGATTTTTTACCAGCCTTTTTGAGTTGGCTAGACTCTTTTCAAGATGATATATTTTGTCTTCATTATCTGACGTTCGGTCTTCTACTTGCTCCACTCTGTTAGTGATATTCTCATTTGAGTTTTTAATTTGGTTTATAGTTTCCTTCATTTCTAGAATTATTGTTTGATTTTATTTTATAATCTCTATCTCCTGATAAAGATGCTTAACTTCTTTTTTTATCTGTTTATGTAATTCATTTTCAATGAGTTATTTCACTGTTTGAATTTGCTGTCTCGTATCCTCTTTAAGGTTTCATTCCATCTCTCTAAGCTATTCCTTGAGTTCTTTATATGACCATTTTTCTGATGACTCTAGGTCCTCCTGAATATTTAAGCTGTCCTGCATTGTCTGTACTCCTTTTCTTCCTTGCTTTTTCATGCTGCTCATGTTACTTCTTGTTCTGTTTGACTGCTGAGTTACTGTTTATTCTTATAAATTTATTTGATGCTTGGGAAGAAAGATATTAGAAGGGAAGGGAAGAAGTCACTAAAGAGAATGAGAGTAAGCAGGTAGAATTCAAGGAAGGGGGAATAAGAAAATTGAAAAGAAATGAAAAGACAAAAGAAAAAAATAGAAAATAAAAAAAGAAAAAAATAATAAAAAAATGAAAATTAAACTTTAAAAAAATAATAATAAAATAAAAAAATTTTAAAAAGTTAAAAAACAACAAGAAAAAAGAAAATAAAAAGAAAAAAAACAAATCCAGATTTAAAAAAAATAATAATAAATAGAGTCTTAGAGTTTGATTAACTTCTCTTCCAGTAGGTGGAGCTGTGCCCACCGGGCCAAGCTTCTCCTCTCAATAGGCGGGAACCAATCCCTGTGCAGAAGCTCTTCCTCCCAGACTGAGCGGGTCTCCAATCCTGAGTGCCTAGGGCCTTCTCTTGTGTCTAGTCACTTCCCCACTTTTCCTGAAGCCAGGCCCCGCTCACCAGTGACGCTCACCACAATACTGGCTACATGCCAGGTCTGGTGCTCCTGGGAGCCCTGTTTTCATGAACTCCTGGGCACACTCTCCCTGTTTGCCATTCCCTCAGACCCTAAGTTTGTAGAGCTTGGGGCTGAGAACCCCCAGAAAAGTTGCTTGCCCTCTGGTAGCCACACCCCCAGTAGCTGGTGCAAGGGACCTCAGTTGTCAGCACTGACCTCAGTTGTCAGGTGGGAGCGGTAGCCGGGAGTTCCACGCATCGGGTCCTGCGCCACTCCTGAATCCCTCGGTCTGGCTATCGCGCTCACGGGAGAGCTGGGAGGGGCCCTTAAGGGAGAGCTGGGAGGGGCCCTTAAGGTTTCCCCGCTGTGTGGAGAGGGAAGGCTAGGGGATTACACACTTGTTGCCACTGGTTTCAATGAAGTTATCTCCTCGCCGCGTTTTGGTGACATCAGTTCTCTGCCATGGTGGTATCCCATGCAAATGGTGACAGTTCGTTCCCTTTGCCAGGTGTCCAATGCAACGGGTGGGTCTTAACTGTCTCTCCCAAGTCCCGTTTCAATCCTGTGGCTACTGCCTATGAAGGCTCGGTTGGCTTTTACCTCCGCAGTTCAGAAGGGCTGAGCAGTTGTTTCAGCGGGATCGTTAGTGCTGAGTCACAGCAGTATGGCTGCGAGAAGCAGGCGGACCGGAGCTTGAATGCAGCCGATCCGGGCTCAGTGTGTGTTCTGAGAGGCCCAGACTGTTTGCCCCAGGTCCATGTCAGCTCAGCATTGCCTAGTGATCCTGAGCAAACAGCATTTAGACAGTTTACGACTCCCTGTGCCCACGCAGCTTAAGAGGTCAGAGACTTGTGCTCTCTGCGGCCGCCGCCATGTTTGACCTCCTGTCTCTTTTATTATTAAATTTAATTCCTTTGGATATATACCCAGATGTGAGAATTCTGGATCAATTAATAACTCTATATGTAATTTTCTGAAGAATCTCTATGTTGTACAAAATGATTGCAGTAATTTACATGCACACCAAGGACTATGACTGCTAACGTTGTAAGAGTATATGAGTATTCCCCTTTCTCTTCATTCATACAAGCATTTGTTTTATATACATATGCATATATGTGTGTATATTTTGAAATACATATATATGTACATATATATAGTTTTATACAAAATATTATATATTATATATTATAAACATATATTTATATATAAAATATATACATATTGTATATTTATATGTATATATATACATACATCTATAGAGCATAGGAATATATGTACATATATTTGAAATGAGTATGTGTGTTTGTGTATAAATATAAAAAAAGTATATATACATTTTTGAGTTGATGGTTGTAAATTGTGGGAGATAGGAATCTGGTTTCATGCATCTAAATGTGGCTATCAAAAGTTATCAGTAAACAGAGCAATAGTAACAAAAACAGCATGGTATTGGCACCAAAAGAGACTGATAGACCAAGGGTACAGAATAGAGGACACAGAGACCAATCCACAAAATTACAATAATCTTATATTAGACAAAGGCGCCAAGAACATGCATTGGAGAAAAGATAGCCTCTTAAATAAATGCTTCTCGGAAAACTGGAAATCCATATGCAACAAAATGAAATTAGACCCCTATCTCTCACCATGCACAAAACTTAACTCACAATGGATCAAGGACCTAGGAATTAAGCCAGATACTCTGCATCTAATAGAAGGAAAAGTAGGCCTTAATCTCCATCATGTAGGATTAGGCCCCAAATTCTTTAATAAGACTCCTATAGCACAAGAATTAAAACCAAGAATCAATAAATGGGACGAACTCAAACTAAACATTTTCTTTTTAGCAAAAGAAACAATCTGCGAGATGAATAGAGAGCCTTTATCTTGGGAGTAAATTTTTATTCCTCACATATCAGATGGAGCACTGATCTCTAGGATATACAAAGAACTCAAAAAGCTAAGCACCAAAAAAAACAAGTAACCCAGTCAATAAATGGGTCAAGGACCTGAAGAGACACTTCTCAGAAGATGATGTACAATCAATCTACAAATATATGAAAAAGTTTTCATCATCTCTAGCAATTAAAGAAATGCAAATCAAAACTACTCTAGATATCATCTGACTCCAGTCAGAATGGCAGCTATTATGCAGACAAACAACAATAAGTGTTGGCGAGGATGTGGGGAAAAAGGTACACTCATACATGGCTGGTGGGACTGCAAATTGGATCAGCCAATATGGAAAGCAGTATGTACTTCAAATAAACTGGGAATGGAACCACCATTTGACCCAGCTATCCCTCTATTCAGTCTATACTCAAAGGACTTAAAAACAGCATACTAAAGGGACACAGCCACATAAATGTTTATATCAGCACAATTCACAATAGCTAAAGTGTGTTACTAACCTAGATGCCCTTCAGTAGATAAATGGATTTTAAAAAGTGGCATATATACAAAATGGAATATTACTCAGCAATAAAGGAGATTAAAATCATGGCATTTGCATGTAAATGGATGCCTTTGAAGAAGATAAAGCTAAGTGAAGTTAGCCAAATCAAAAAAAATGCCAATTTTTTTCTCTTATATAAGGAGACTGATTCATAGTGGGGTAGGTAGAGGAACCTTGGGAGGAACAGATGCACTCTAGATAGGGCAGAGAGGTTGGAGCAGAAGGGAGGGCCAGGGGTTTAGCAAGGATGGTATAATGTGATGGACATCATTATCTGAAGTACATGTATGAAGAAATGAATTGGTCTTAACATACTTTATATACAATCAGAGATATGAAAAATTGTGCTCTATATGTGTAATAAGCATTATAATACAAAAAAGGAAAACAAATGTTCTCAGTAAGACTTATAAAAGTGTGTTTTTCTCCAATTAGTTTAATTATCAGATTTGTAGAAAATAAGTAGGTTCTAGATGTATGAATTTGTTTCCAGATCTGTTTTCTATTTCATTTTCAATTTGCATTCATGGGAATTTAGTACTCTTTTGATTGCTATGATTTTTTACTATATTTTGGAAATAAGCCATTTGCTTTGTTTTATGTTTAACATGGTGTTTGCACTTTTTTGTAACTTGGTATAAATTTTAGAATTTTTTGTTACTTTTAAAGAATGTTATTTGTAATTTTACAGAGGTTACATTGATTCTGTTTATGGACTTGGTACATTATAACAACATTAATTTTATATTAACAATATATTTTAGACTTTTTTCAAATTCTTTCACCAGTATTTTATAATTTTTGTTCTAGAAGTTTTACATATGTTTGGCTAAGTTCTTTCTTAAGTTTTTAAATTTTTGTTGTTATTATAAAAGGGGTTGCTATATTGATTTTTTTAATTGGTACTAATTAGTTATACATGAAAGTAGAATGTATTTTGTCATATTATACATATGTGGAGTATAATTTCAAAGTCTTCTGGTTGTACAATTACAATGGTTGTATAATTATATATGCATATATGTTATTAATGTCTGATTCACTCTACTTTGTTATTCCCATTCACCTTCCCTTACCTTCATCCCCCTTTTTCTAATACGAAATACTTTTATTCTTCCCTAAAGACCGCCCTTTTATTGTTAACATCCACATACAAGAGATTTTATGGGATTGGCTTATTTCACTTAGCATAATATGCTCCAATTTCATCCATCTACCAGCAAATGCAATAATTTCATTATTTTTTATTGTTGACTAATATTCTATTTTGTATCTATACCACATTTTTTTAATCCATATGTCTGCTGAAAGGCTTCTAGGTTGGTTCAATGGTCTAGCTATTGTGAATTGAACTGCTGTAAACATTGATGTGGATGCATTTCAGTACTATACAAATTTTAAGTCCCTTGGGTGTAAACAGAGGAGTGGGATAACTGGATCAAATTGTGGATCCATTCCAAGTTTTCTGAGGAATCTCCATATTGCTTTCCAGAGTGGTTGCACCAATTTGCAGTCCCACCAGCAATGTCTGAGTGTACCTTTTTTCCCCACATCCTTGCCAAATTTATTGGGGCTTGTGCTCTTTATAATTGCCAATCTACCTATAATGAGATGAAATTTCAGAGTAGTTTTAATTTGGGAGATAGGAAACTGTGTCGATTTTTATTTCAGATAATTTTAATGTATATGGCCATACTATTTAATTATTTATTATCTGTTCTTTTTAGTAATAAATGACAGAAGAATCCATTTTGATAAAATTATAAAAGTGTGGAATATATCTTATTCTAATTAGGATCCTATTCTTGTGTGGCAATATAATGGTGAGATTCACTTTGGTATTTTCAGACATGTACATGGGAAAATTATGTTAGATTTAATTTACTGTCTTTCCTATTCCTATATCCCTCCCTTCTTTTCATTTGCCTTTGTCTAATTCACTGAACATATCTTCTTCCCCTACTGCCCTTTATTGTCATTTAACTTTCACATATCAAAGAAAACATTTGACCTTTGGTTTTTATAAATTGGCTTATTTAATTTAATTTGACAGTCTCCAGATCCACCCATTTAGTTGTAAATATCTTAAAGGAATCCTTCTTTATAGCTAAATAATATTTAATTTTATGTGTGTATATATTACATATATATATATATATTCCTTTGTATACACACACAAATATATATATATATATATATATATATATATATATATATATATATATATATATTCCTTTGTGTGTATGTGTGTGTGTATGTATATATATATATATATATATATATATATATTTCACATTTCTTCATCCCTTCATCTGTAGATGGGCATCAAGGTGGTTCCATAGTTTAGCTATTGTGAATTTGCTATATTAATTACATATTTGGAAATTGATTAATTCTAATGCTCTTTCGTATTTTTGGGGGGAATGAGTTCTATATTTAAGATCATTTAACCCACAAATGGTGACAGTGTGAAATCTTCTTTTTAATTAGATGCCCTTTTCTAGTTCTCCTATCTGATTACAATGCAAGGAATTCTAGCACTATATTGACTACAACATATAAAATTGAGCATCCATGTCTTATAGAATAAAATCCAGCTTTACCAATTAGTTATAATGTTAGCAGTCTATTGAAATGGTTGTTCAATTTCTGTATTCTGTACGTTTATTGCTTACATTTTTTCCAGTTCATTGAATATTTTAATTATTTACTAAATTCTTACTCCCAATTTCCTCATGTTGGTGTCAATAGAATCAGTTGATGAATCATTGTAGGTTGTTTGGAGTGGTCTTTTCCTCGGGGTTTTACATATTGATCATGTCTACCTGTCTATTGGGGTGATTATCATTTCTATCTTATTTAAAGGGACTATTTAGTGAGCTCATTTTCTTAAGAGCCCTGGAATGGATTAACATCTCGGCATTTATTTGCACTCAACATGTGTCCTCTCTGTTATTTCCAGTATCAGCAGCACTTTGAATGAAAATATTAAACCTTCCTTACTTCAATAACTTTAGAGAAGTACCATGTAGTAATCAACCTTGGGAAACACAGAGCATGTTGCTAATAACCTCCACAGTTACAAGAATCCAGGAACAAAATTTTGAAAATGTTTTGGAAAAGGTGAAAAAAGAGTTTTTAAAGAAAGTAAAATTACTATTACGTTCTCTATGGAAAAAGAGGGGAAGAGGAAAAAAAATGGCAAAATTCTCAACAAAATTCCAATGGCATTCTTGATAGAAATTAAAAATGCAGTCATGAAATTCATTTGGAAATATAAAAGACTCTGACTACCTAAAACACTCTTTAGTAAAAATGAAAGAGGAGGAATCACAATACCAGATCTCAAATTATACAAAAGACCTAAAGTGACAAAAACAGGATGTTATTGGCACAATATGCATAACAGTGCACAACAGCATGGTTGTGCATGCCTGTAATCCCAGTGGCTCAGGAGACTGATGCAGGAGAATCACAAGTTCAAAGCCAGCCTCAACAAAAATGAGGTGCTAACCACTCAGTGAGACCCTGTATCTAAATAAATTACAAAATAGGGTTGGATATGTGGCTTGGTGAATGAGTGCCCCTGAGTTCAATTCCTGGTGCCATCTCAAAAAAATAAATAAATAAACAGACCAATGGGACAGAATAGAAGACCCAGAGACAACCCCACATAAGTACAGTTACCTCATATTAGACAAAGGTTTCATGATAATACAGTAGAGAAATAAATCTTCTTCAATAAATGGTGCCAGGAAAACTGGAAAGCTATATGTAGTAGAATGAAAGTTTACCACTATCTCTCACCTTGCACAAAATCAACTCTAAGTGGGACAAAAACCTACGAGTTAGACCAGAGATCCTGCATATACTAGAAGAAAATGCGAGTCCAACACTTTGACATATTGTATCAGGAACTGAATTCCTTAGCAAGACTCCTAAAGCCAAGAAATAAAACAACAACAACAACAACAAAATCAATAGATGAGATGTCATCAAACTAAAATGTTTCTCACAGCAAGAGAAACAAGAGTGTGAAAAGACCAAAAAAACAAAGAATCCAACCAATAAATGTGCTATGAACTGAACAAATAATTCATAGAATTATTTATACAATTGATCAAAAATATATGAAAAATGTTCAACATCTCTAGCAATTAGAGGAATGCAAATCAAAACTACTCAAACATTTTATTTCACTCCAGTCAGAATGTCAATTATCAAGAATACAAGCAATAATATGTATTGGTGAGGATGTGGGGGGAAAGGCACACTCATACATTTTTGGTGGGACTGTAAATTGGTGTAAACACTATGGAAAGCAGTATGGAGATTCCTTAGAAAACTTGGAATGGAACCACCATTTGACTCACCTATCCCAGTCTTAAGTCTATACCCAAAGAGCTTAAAAATCAGCATACTACAGTGATGCAGCCACATCCATGTTTATAGTGGTTCAATTCACAATAGCTAAACAATGGAACCAATGTAGATGCCCTGCAATAGATGAATGAATATAAAAATGCTGTGGTATATATACACAACAGACTATTACTCAGCCTTAAGGAAGAATGAAATTATGGCATTTGCAGGTAAATGAACATAGTTAGAGAATATCATGCTAAGTAAAGTAAGTCAATCTCAAAGTAACAACGATCATATATAACCCTTTTTTAATTAAGGACATTTCTTCTACACCTAATTGTTTTACATTTTTAATTTTGAAATGATGCTTAACTTTATTAATACTTTTTCTACATCTACTGAGATGACCATATGATTTAAGAAAAAAATATTGTTGCAGATGGGACAAAATTCCTTTATTTTATTTATTACTTTATTACTTTCTGTGGTGCCGAGGATCCAACCCAGTGCCTCACACATGCTAGGCAAGTGCTCTGCCACTGAGCTACAGCCCCAGCCCTGACCATGTGATTTTTATACTCATTCTGTTAATGTGATTCATTGTATTTATTACTTTGCATATGTTATCTACACTTTCATCCTTGGAATAAATTTTACTTATTTATGGTGAATATTTTTTATTCTGTTAGATTTATTTTATATTCTGTTAGATTTATTGTCCTAGTATTATGTAAAGAATTTTTGCATCAATGTTCAGCAGAAATAGTACTTTACAAATTTGTGTTTGGTGTTATTACAGCTGTAACCTTGTCAGTTTTTTGTATCAGTGTAATGTTTGCCTCAGAATGAGTTTGGAAGTGCTCCATTCCTTTAAATATTTTTGGATTCATTTGACAACAAAGAGGTTTTAGCTCTTACTTAAAAATTTGGTAGAATAAGTAGGTATTTTAGTTCTGGGGTTTCCTTTGTTGGTGGGTTTATTTCTTATTCACTGTCATTAATCATCATTAATTTACTAAGATTTTATGTGGCCATGTGCCAATTTTTGTACCTTATATTTCTACAAAAATTTGTTAATTTCTTCAGTGTTTTCCGACTAATTAGCATATAGTTGTTCACAGTACTCCCTAATGATTCTCTTAATTTCTTTTTTTAAATCTATTGTAATGCCATTTTTCATATTTAATTTTATTTACTTCAGTCTCCTGCTATTTTTTTGTTTATTCTAGCTAAACTTTTGTTGATTTTGTTAATGTTCAAAAACCTTACTCCTCATTTCACTGAATTTTTATATTGTTTTTGTGATTTCTGGTTTACTTATGCTTTTATTGTTGCTATTTCTTTCCTTCTACCAATTTTGGGTTTATTTTGTTTCTATTTTATAGTTACTTTAGATACATTATTAGTTTTTAAATGAAATAATTCTACTTTTTAATTATACACTTAATGTTATAAATTTCCACCTGGTACTATTTTTGCTGAATTTTGTAAGTTTTGGTATGCTGTGTTTCCATTTTAATTTTTTGAGACATTCTAAAATGTCATTTTCATTACTTTAATGAATCTTTGTTTCCTATGTATGCTTTCTAAGTTTCTATGTATTCGTATAATTAAGAAATTTTCTCTTATTTTTCATTTCTAGTTTCTAGTGGCAACAAAATATACTATCTCCTTTTAAGTTTTAGGATTGGTTGAGAATCATTACATTGTTTAATATATGTTCTATTCTAGGCAATATTTTATGTGATGAAAATAAAACATTTTTTAAATTTGTGTAACGTCCATTTTATCTATAGTATATATTAACTGTGATTTTTTAAATTTAATTTTCTTGTCTGAATCATCTGTTTATTGATGAAAGTATTTTATTTAAGTCCTCTGTTATCATTGTTTTTGATTCTACTTCTTCCTTTAGATTTAATGTTTATTTCACAAAATAGGTTGCTTTGGCATTATGTGCATTACATATTTACAACAAATTTCTGTTATTGAATTGATTATTTAATGATCATATGGTGACTTGTTTGTCTCTCTTACAGTTTTTGTTTTAAATCTATTTTGTTTCATACAATTATACATATTCCTCTCCTTCCTTCCTTCCTTCCTTCCTTCCTTCCTTCCTTCCTTCCTTCCTTTGGAATACCTTTTTTCATTTTTGCACTTTCATTCCAGGTATACCTTTACTGGTAAAGTGAGTTTGTTGTAGATGGTATAATTTTGGGTTTTAGTCTTATTGTCTATTCAGCCAATCTGTACATTCTGAATGGGGGTTAGTTTATATTCAATATTTTTATTGATATTTCAAGATATATTCCTGTCATTATGTTAATTTTCTTCTGGTTGTATTACATATACTTTTCTCTTCTTTCTCTTTTATTGTACAACTTTGTGGTTTTGTTTATTGCTAAGTTTTGATTTTTTTTATTTCTCCATTTTGTATTTGCTCTTCTAATGTATTTTATATTGTTACATATTTTGATGACAGTAGCATGTTTCTTTATTTTCTGTTTGTGGAACTCCCTTAAGCCATTTTTTCTAAAGTCTTTCTATTTGTCATGAACTCCCCTAGAGTTTGCTTCTCCTGGAAAGTCTCCTTATCTTTTTTCATTTTTGATGGATAGCTTTTATGTCTACAATATTTTTCTTTAGTGTTTGTTTCTTTCAGAATCTGTAATATATTATTGAACTTTCTTTTGATCTATTAGGTTTCTTCTAAGAAGTGTGTTGTTAATGTAATGGTGATTTTCTGAAATGTGACTTGGCAATTTCCCTTGTTGTGTATAGAATGCTATTTTTCTTACATATATGACAATATATCTATAATATCACATACATATTTTGTCATATTTACTTGAGGTTCAATGGGCTACCTGTACATGGAAGCCTTTATCTTTTCCAAGATCAAGTAAACTTTCTACTATTATTTAGTTTTGAATAGGCTTTGAATGCCTTTCTCTTCTCTTTAATATATGGAACCCCAAATTTTTAATATTTATTAATTAAATCTTCTCCCATAAGTCTTGGTTTCTTTCTTCATATATTTTGTTTTATTTTTATTTTATTTTTTGTTTGACTTGTTATATTTTAACATTCACATATTCTTTTTATGCTTGATACAGTTTGCTTTTTGAGACTTTCAACTCAATTTTTATTTGGCTTATAAATTTCTTCATTTCCCAGTTTTATATTTGATTCTTTTTCATGACCTTTCTTTTTGCTGAATTTCTCACTTATGTTATCAATTGGTTCCATAATTTCATTGATTTCTTTTTCTGAATTCTTATATTTCCCATTGGCATTTTGTATATCAACTTTTGCTGTTGTTGTCAGCCAATTCATTAATAATCTGTTCCTCAGGATCTGTTCCTTTATAGGCATGCTACTACCTTGATTTTTCCTGTTTCTTGTGTCCTTAGGATACTGTTTGCATATCTGTTGAATCAGTCATGTATACCAATTGTATAGGGAGGGTTTTGTGGTAAAACACTTTCTCCTACAGATATGTCATAAGGTATAAATCTGGTAAGTTACATTCAATTTGTCTCCAATTTGGTGCAATAATATAGTCTTATAACTTCAGGCATAATTAATGGTTTTAAGTGTGCTGCGTATTACAGCAGAGTTAGAGCCCATCTACCTCCAAAGATCACATAAAGATAGTGAAGTTTAAGAAGCCCAAACAGATATGGTACACATAGCAGTGGAGGTGTAATATGGCCAAGTAATATTCAATGCCATACATTCATGTAGCAAAAGGAATACACCTGTCAATCTCTGTGGGCTGTGTATGCATGGGGTCACACAAATTTTCCTATGGTGTTATAGTGTGACACACATATTAGTGGAAGTAGGGCACAGATGAGTCCCATAGGCTATGAAAGGGTATAGCTACTGCTGGTGGATCCTGCTTGTGTTTTTCTGCTTGAATGGTTCCAATGGCAGAGTGCCTCTATGGTATAGGTACACTTCTTAGTCTCTGTAGATTGTACATGGATGTGGTCATTCACTATTCTCAGGTATGTGAATTCCTGCTTGTGCATAGCATAGCTGTTAGATTCAATTGACAGTGCTGTGCTGGATGCTCAGATAAGTGAGGAACATCTTATTTTGTGTTTGCATTTCAGTCACTAGGAACTGTGCAAGGATGAAGGCACTCAAGCCTTTCCAGCTTATTCATTTTGAATGTGATAATCTCTGTATGCCACATGGTGATGGAGCCAGTCCCAGTGACCTGAGAGGATAAGATAAGCACATAAATGGTGTGTGGAACTGTTGGTTTTGATCTCTGAATTGCACCAGGGCAGTAACCTGGTTGAAAGAAGATAATACATCACTGGATTTACTCTCTGGAGGAATGCAATGTTATAATCTCAAATAATTACTCAACTGGACTCAGGTCCTAAAAAGCCTCAGGATACCCTAGTAGCAAAATCTTCAGGCATATGAACATAGTTTCACTGTAGGCTGTTAGCGTCACCCACTTATATTTTCCTCATTTGGGGAAGACTCTCCCGCTAAAGAACTGGTCCATTCTTGGGGGAAAGGACTTTTCTTGTGCTTAATAACATTGTTCTATAATATTATCTCAATCCCTTTAGGCTACACCAGTACTGTTTGTGCCATGCACTATTCTATTATTTTATATTAATTATATAATACTCTCAAATATCAAGTATGAAATGTGAAATTATGAATTATATATCTTATGATTAATTAATATTTTATTGAGGAACTATATTTATCACCAGTACTGTTTGTGATATGCACTATTATATTATTTTATATGAATTATATAATTCCCTCAAATATCAAGTATGAAATGTGAAATTATAAATTATATTATTTATTAATATTTTATTAGGGAACTATAATTATGTATAATAGTGAGATTTGTTCTTACATATTTGTACATGGACATAACATAATTCAGTTAATTTTACTCCTCAATACTACCCTTTTCCCTACTCTACTCTGTCCCTCTGGTTATCTGCTCTTACTAATCTCTCTTCTATTTTCATGATTCACTCCTCTTTTTTTTTCCTCTCTAGTTTCCACATATGAGGAAAATCATACTTTACTTGAAATTATGAGTTTGGTTTACTTCATTTAAGAATTTTTTTTTTAATTGAAGTAAGCCAAACTCAGAATTCTCTCAAGTTTCTTAAACATTTTTGGCAAATGACATATTTCTTTTTTTATGCCAAATACAACACAATTTTGTATATACACCACATTTTCTTAATCCACTGATCTATTGATGACTAGGTAAATAGTTCCAAAATTTAGATTTGTGAATTGATGGGGGCTATAAGCTTGTGTAGGCATATAATGCTATAGTAGGTTGACTTTAATTCTTTTGGATAAATACCAAGGGGTGGTCTAGCTTGATTATATGGGAATCCATTCCTAATCTTATAAACAACACCCACAGTGATTTCCATAGTGCTTGTCCTAATTTAAACTTCCACCAGTGATGTAAAAATGTTCCATTTTCCTTACTTTTTGCACCATTTATTATTATTTATTTTCCAGATGATTTTGATTCCAACTGGAGTGAGGTGAGATCTCAGTGTTATTGGTTTTCATGTTCTTGATCGTCTAAAATGTGGAACATTATTTCCATTTATATGTAGGTCATTTGTATTTCTTCTTTGGAAAATTTTGTTTTAATTCATTTTTACAGAAGAGAAGAAACAAAGGAAGGCCTTCAATTCAGTTTTATTTTTTGACTGTGACTCTCAACACAACACACTATTAACAACTACAAAAATTAACTCTTAAAAAATAAATAAAATTTAAAAAGGACAATAAAAAGATAAAAAAGAAAAAAATATGAAACTCTGGAAAAATATGCACATTATCTGTCTATGCCAAATTTTCTTTTATTCCATTTATTCTTGGTTTATTCACACTTTACAGATAGCTGGGGCTGGGGTTATTAAAACTTACCTTTTTTGTGATGCTCATAAAGCTTTTGACTAGAGTGTCATGAAACTGAATCTGGTTGAAATGGCTGTCAGCTTCCCTGCATAGCAGTACAAATGGGATAGACTGCTAAGTATCCTCTATTGGAATTTTGTGCAGACATACTAGGTTGATGCAATCCCAGGGTGAGGCTTTGCAAAGTTCTAAATGAGAAATTCCAGTAGCTGGGATTCAGCTTTGATTGAAACTTTTGACCATTGCAAGGTGGTATCTACTCTGAAAATATTAGATCAACACACTCCTGAGTTAGACAGATACCTATTTCTGCTGGGCAATGCAATTTCAGGTGCCTTCTGAGAACTCTACTGATAAAGTGGTTTTTTTTTTGTTTGTTTTTTGGTTTTTTTTTGTACTAGGGATTGAACTGAGGAACACTCAACCACTGAGCCACATCCCCAGCCCTATTTTGTATTTTATTTAGAGACAGGGTCTCACTGAGTTCCTTAGTGCCTCACCTTGCTGAGGCTGACTTTGGACTCTCAATCCTCCTTCCTCAATCTCCCAGCCACTGGGATTACAGGCATGCACCAGTAGGCCCAGCATGAGTTTGTTTTGATTTTGGTTTTTGGTGTTAAGTTTTTTAGTTCTTTATATATTCTGAATACTAATATTTTTAGGAGGATTAGTTGACAAAGATTTTCTCCCATTTTCTAGGTTTTCTCCTTATGTACTTCATTGTTTCCTTTGCTGTGCAAAAGGTTTTTAATTTGTAGCCATCACATTTCTTGATTCTTGGTTTTATTTCTTGAATTTGAAAAGTCTTATTAAGATAGTCATTGTATGCACCAGTATGTTGGAAAATTAATGTATGAGCTTTTTCTTGCAGTTGCATTGTTTCTGGTATAATTCTTAGTAATTTGATCCATGTTTTGTTGATTTTTGTACAGATTGAGACAGGAATCTAGTTTCCTCTTTATACATATGGAGACTCAATTTTCTCAGCACAATTTGTTTAAAATGCTATCATTCATTCAGTTAATGTTTTGGGTTTCATTATCAAGGGTAAGATGACTGTAGCTATGTAGGTTTTTATCTTTCTGTTCTATTCTGTTCCATTGGTCTTCATGTTTGTTTTTCTGCTAGTACCATGCTCTTTTTGTTACTATAGCTCTGTAGTATAATTTCAGATTAGGTATTGTGATGCCATCAGCATCACTCTCATTGCTCTCTATTGCTTGGACTATTCTGGTTCTCTTTTTCTTGCATACAAATTTTATGATTTTTTTATAGTTTTGTTAAGAATGTCATGGTATTTTGATGGTGATTATGTTGAATCTGTATGTCACTTTTGGAAATACTGTCATTTTGACAATATTAATTCTGCCTATTCAGTAGCATGGTATGTCTTTCCATCTTCTAAGGTTTTCTTCAATTTTTTTCTTCAATATTCTGAAATTATCACTGCAGAGGCTTCACCACCTTGGTAAGATTTCCAAGTATGTTGTAGTATATTGTTTATAGAATTATTTTTATTTTTTCTCAGCATATTAAAAATTAGAGTACAGAATTATTTTTTGTTTTTTGATCTTTTAAAATGATATATTCATGGATTTGTTTATCAACTCGATAATTCTTTTCATGAATTATTTTGTGTCTTTCATGCATAGAATCATGTCATCAGCAAAGAGAAATAATTTGATTTATTTTTTCCTATTTGTACACCTTTAAATTTTTTCTCTTTTGCCTGATCACACTGGCTACAATTTCAAGAAATATGTGGAGTAGTAAGAGAGGTAAGAGTGGACATATTTGTCTAGTTCCTGGTTTTAGTGTAAATGTTTCCATTTTTTCTTTCTCAGTATAATGTTGTCTTTAGGCTTTTTATATATGGCCTTTATGATATTAAGGCAAGTTTCTTCTTTCACTAGTTTCTCCATTGTTTTAACACAAGTCAGTTCAGGATATGTCAAATCTCTTAATATGATAATGTGATATTTTTACTTAATATTATTTATGTGACAAATTGTATTTATTAGTTTGCATATGTTGTATCAAATTTGCCTCCCTGAAATAAAAAAATCTTCATCACAGTGTACAATTTTCTTTATATGCTTTTGAATGTAGATTGTTAATACTGAATTAAGATTTATCCATCTACATTTACCAGGGATATACTGATCTCTAATATAATTTCCCTGATGTGTTTTATCTGTGATACCAGGGTGATTTTATCTTCATAGAATGAATTTTGGATTGTTAGCTTTCTATTTCACACAAAGATATGAGGAAGATTTGTATTAATTGTTTCCTAAGTTTATGAGAGGACTCAGCTGGGAATCCATCTGGTACTGGGTCTTTTTGGTTGGAATGATTCTTATTACTGCTTCAGTCTCCTTGCTTGATATTGGACTGCTGAGATTTTCTAGGTCTTCTTAATTCATTTGAGCAGATAATTTTTGTGCAGACATTTGTCAATATCTTGTAGATTTTTCAACTTTATTGGAGAATAAATTTTCAAGGTAATTCCTAATGATCCTCTGAATTTCAGTAATGTCTCTGGTGTTATTTTCTTTTACATTTCTAATTTTTTGAATGGGGTTTCTTCATTCTTTTGGTTAGTTTGGCTAAGCATTTATTAATGTTTATTCTTTCAAAAATCCAACTCTGCTGTGTTGAACCTTTATATTGTTTATTTATTATCAATTTTATTAATATTGGCTCCAATCTCAACAATTCTCTGTCATCTACTGGTTTTTGAATTAATTGTTCTTGCTTTCTTGTGCTTTAAAATGTAATATTACAGGGCTGCAATTGTGGCTCAGTGGTAGCATGCTTGACTAGCATGTGTGAGGCACTGGGTTCAATCTTTGGCACCACATAAAAATAAATTTAAAAAAAAGATAGATAAAATGTGTTGTGAAAAAAATCTATGATTAAAAACATGTTAAAAAGGGGTCTGAAGCTATAAATCAGTGTCACAGTGCATGACTAGCACATGTGAAGCAATGGGTTTGGTCCTCAGCAGGACCACTTAAAAATAAATTAATTAAATTAATGTATTAAAAAGTGTTAAAAAAGAAATGTAACATTGCATTGTTTATTTGGATCATTAGTTTTATGTAGACACTAGATGTTATACTTTAGAACTCTTTTCATAATGTTCCAAGGATTTTGACATATTGTATTTCTATGTTGTTTTTCTATTATTCTTATTTCTCCCCAGAATTTTTCTCTAATCTACTCTTCATTCAAAAGGGTGTTATCGAATCTTCATATGCTAAAATAATTTCTGGTTTGGATCTTTTCATCAATTTTAATTTCATTCTATTATAATTTGGTGATATATAAAAATGTTTTTATTGTTTTATATTTACAAAGTTTTGCTTTGTTTCCTTAAATATAGTATATTTTATAGAAAGTTCCACATGCAGCTAAGAATAAAGTTAATTTGTTTGTTCACTGATTAAGTATTCTATAGATGTCTGTTAAGATCACTTTTTTGTCAGTGTTTTTTAGGTCTGAACAACCTTTTCTTAGGATATGCCTGGATGATATATCCATTGGGAGACAGTCATTCTGAAATCAACAAGTATTATTGTGTTCAAATCTGTTACTTTATGTCAATTAGTGTTTGCTTATATAAGTAGGTGTAATGATATTTGGGGTATAAATATTTACAATTGTTATATCTTCTTGTTGGCATGACCCCTTTAACAGTATAAAGTTAACTACCTTCTATCTTCTGATTAATTTTGAATTGAGATTTCCTTTTTCAGATATATGAGGAGGAGCTACTCCTGCTTGATTATATTAATGGTATATCTTTTTTTCAAATTTCACCTTCAATTTATGAATGGCATTACCTATTAGTCGAGTCTCTTATAAAAAATGTGGTTTAGTATTGATTTTTTTCTTTTATGGATTTTTTAAAATTTATATATGACAGCAGAATGCATTACAATTCTCATTGCATATATAGAACACAATTTTTCATATCTCTGGTTGAATACATAGAATATTCACACCAGTTTGTGTTTTCATACATGTATTTTGGATAATAATGATCATCACATTCCACCATCATTAATTACCCCATGCCCCCTCCCTTCCCCTCAAACCCCTAACCCTATCTAGGTTTTGTCTATTCCTCCCATGCTTCAACTCCCTATCCCATTATGAATCAGTCTCCTTATAACAGAGAAACATTTGGCATTTTTTGGGGGGGAGGGGGATTGGCTAACTTCACTTAACATTATCTCCTCCAACTTCATCCATTTACCTGCAAATGCCAGGAGTTTATTCTCTTTTATTGGTGAGTAATATTTCATTGTGTATATATGCCACATTTTCATTATCCATTCATCCACTGAAGGGCATCTAGGTTGGTTACACAGTTTAACTATTGTGAATTGTGCTGCTATAAACATTGATGTGGCTGTGTCCCTTTTTAACCCACACTGTCAGTTTATGTACTTTAATTGGAAATTTGGGACCATTAGTATTTCATATTTCTTGTAATTTTGATTTATTTCTATCATGTTCACACTTGCCTTTCCTTTGCAAATCTTCTTTTCTGGTAGGATACAATCATTTGCTTTCTTGGGAATTTGGTTTGCATTTCCTCTGCATTAAATATTTCTTTAAACATTTGCTGTAGTGCCAGTTTAGTAGATATGAATTGCTTTAGTTCATAGTTATCATAGGTGGTTTTATTTTTTCTTAAATTCTGAAGGATAGTTTTGCAGGATAAAGCAATTTTGATTGGTTAATCATTATCTTTCTAGGCATTTTAGATATTATTCCAAACCCTCCTGGCTTAAGATGTATAGGCGGAGATATCAACAGTGATTCATTTTTGTTTGCCTTCACATATAACCTTCCATTTTTCTCTTTCAGCTTTGAAATTTCTATCCTTGTTTTGTATATTAGACATTTTAATTATAATAAGAGTTGAAAAGTGTCTTTTTTATCTCATCTATTTGGAGTTCTAAATATTTTCTGTACTTGGACCTCCACCTCATTCCCAAAGTCTTGGCATTTTTCTGATATTGTTTTGCTAAAAATTCTATGCATGACTTTAATTTGTATCCCATTTCCTTCCACAATGCCAATGATACTTAAATTTTGTCTCCATGTTTTCCCAGATTTCCTTACTTTTCTGGAGGTTCTCTCATCACCATTACTTTATTGATGACTAAGTTTTCAAGATTAAATAACTTGTCTTTGAGGTCTAAAAACTGTCCTCCACATTGTCTAATCTGTTTGTAATATTTTCCATTAAATTTTAATTTAATTTATTATTTTAGTTCTTTTTTATTTTGAAGAATATCTATCTTTAATGAAATGATTTTTCATCCCCTGCATTTTTCTCTTAGTTTATGTCTTATATTTTATTTATTTCCTCAATCATTTTAACTTTCAGATGTTTAATTTTTTGGCATTTCATCTATTTTGTTACATGAGTATTCAGTTGTTGAAGGTTTATGGATTTTTAAGAATAGTTTACGTCTTTAATTTTTTTATGTTTTTCTGTATTTCTATATTGAGTGTTAGCAGTCTACTGGAATGAATCTTCCACTGTTGACTGAAGGAATCCTTAGGTGGTTTACCCTTTAGTATTTGTTCCATGCAAGGGAAATATCTCCATAACTAAGTGTTCAGTCAATGTGTTCTAGATGTTTGATTCAATCATTTATACTTATTCAAAGGGAGCTAATGATCAACTCTAACTTCAAATGCTTAAGAGCAAACCACATAATAAGTTGTTGAAATATTTTCTGCAAATCCTATACATAAGAAATAGAATTGAAATAATACACTAAAGTAAGATCAAATATTTGTATTAAATTGTTATTATAAAACATATGACACAAAACCAAAGTGAAATAAGGGTTTGGATAAAGTTTGAAAGTAGAAGAAAAAGAAAAAAACAGGAGGAAAGGAAGAAAAGAAGGATATAAAAAAGTGAGTTGATAAAAAAGAGAGGGTTATAGAATACAAACATAATGGAAAGATGTAAAATATAAGTATAATCAATGCATTATCATAAACAAGACAAGAACAATGAACAATGCTCTATTAAACAGTAAAAAACATCAAAATAATAATTCAAGCACTTCCTGACAAAATGGAAGATTAAAGAAGGTTGCTTTTCTAGTTCTTCTGTGGTGTGAAAGCACAATATCAGACATGAAGCTTCTCAGAAATGTGAGAAGGAGAGATTTTACTGGAAATTGATCCTGAATATTCAAAGCAAATTGGGGACTCGAGAAGTTGAACTTAACAAAATAAAGAACATATTCTAGTGCTGCTCTACCAGCAGTAGTGCCTGCTAGTGTGATCATACCTGCAATGAAAGAGTGGGGAGATACATCAATTAAAGGGGACCTACATTTTTAGAAGGTCTGAGACATGTCTGGGTACAGAGAGATCAGAGATCAGAGACACTTCCTGACTAACCTGAAAGGTGTCCTGCAAAATATTCTTGTGAAAGAAAGAAATCACATCTCTTCTGGCTGCTAGAAAAAAAAAAAAAACAGAGGAAGAAATTATTTAGTAGCTCCAGCTGTATGAACTGAATTCTGAAAATTGTGCTTGGCCCAAAATGCAGGCTTGGGAAACCCAAACCACACAGTGTTCCTAAGTGACCAGGAGAATATCAAATGTGAAGAAGGGTTTATGTATGTATGGGAACATTAGTCAGAAAACCACATCTGGTTTCCCAACTTCCCCTCCATACCAGCCACTTGAAATATCTTCTGGGACAAATGTGCATGGCTGGGAGAATCTCACCTTACCAGGAATTTGAAAAGGTACAAGAGGAATTGATTGTTGTCAGAGTCTGAATTACAGAGTCCAGTAAACAAAAAGTTCACAAGTGACTGAGTAAGCAGTAAGGTATTCCCTCCACCACACGAATAAAACCTAGGTGTTCTTTCCTGAAATGTATCCCAGCAAATGTTTGGCCCAGGATTTAAAATCATCAGACAGATGAACACGCAAAGAAGCACCCTGAGGAACCTAAAGATAAAACCTCATTGCCAGGAATCCCACCTATGGGATTTCAGTTTATACTTCAGCTACCCCACCCAATAAAACTGAGAAGGGAAGATGATAAAATTTTAAATTCTAATAAAAGAAAGAATTCTTTAATTTTTTATTGAAATCCTTTCTTTTATTTATTTATTTTTCCTTCTCTGTTCAATTTTGACCTGAATGGTTCATGAACATAATCACATATATTTTATTCTCATTCTAAGTATTTTTTAAGGCAGTTATTTTTCTTGGGTCAGGATTTTGAGGCCTAAGATGTTTCATTAGTGTATATTGGTTTTGTTCTAGTATTATTTTATTTTTTTCATTTCTAAAATTTTTAAAATTTTTATGTTACACATTTTCCCACTTATCTGTTTCCCTTGATTCTCTTTGTATCTTTTCCTCTGCTAAGAGCCAATCTCTATTGATCATTCCTTGACTCTTTATATTTACTTCAATTTTCTCTCCTCCTACCTCACGGTCATCACAGCCTACATTACTTCTTTTCTATCCTTATTTATCCATTAAAATTGTAATCCCTTATGGAAACTCACTGGTTTTATTGTGGACAATAACTGATAATATCATTTTTGTGTATTGTGATAATTAAGATTGTACATGCCAAAGCAAGAACTACTTGGTTTAATGGTATAAATTGTTTGAATTAGTTGTTATTATGTCTCTCCCCCTAAACTGTGAGGTACTGGACATGTAAGTCTACAGCGCAAAAATTCCACTGCTTCAAAATTATACTGTAAAATGGGTAGACACACAAACAACATGAGAAAACAAAGAGACAAATTGCCACAGAGAAAACAAAATAATTCGATAATGATTCATTAACACCACAGTGGAAAAATAGTCAGAGGAGTTTAAAATATTTGTGATTAAATTGATATGTGATGTAAAAGAGGAAGTAAGGAGTGACTTCAGGGATAATATACAGGAAGTGAAAGAGAATCTCAATAAAAAATACAGGTTCTGAAAATGAATTGAAACAGAAATCCTCAAAATGAAGGAATAAATAAACTAAAGCACAAATGCAATGAAAGCATCACCAGCAGACTAGAAGCATAGAAGACAAAGTTTCAGGCAATGAAGACAAAATATATAATCTTGGAAATAAATATGACAATGAAGAAAAGATGTTACGAGACCATGAGTTCTAAGAAATATGGAATATTAAGAAAAGACCAAGCTTAAAGTTTATTGAGAAAGATAAAGGCTCAAAGAACCAAACCAACGGAATGGAAAAATCTTTTTAATAAAACAATATCTGAAAATTTCTCAAACTTTTACAATGAAATCGAAAAGCAAATACAGGAAGCACCCAAAACCCAAATATACAAAATTATAACAGACCACAGCAAAGCACAATACTATGAAAATGCCTAACATATGAAATAAGAATAGAATTTTAAAGCCTGCCTGAGAAAAATGACAGGTAACATTTAGAAGGAAACTGATATATATCTCAGTTGATTTTTCAACTCAGATCCTGAAAGCTAAGAAGCTATTGGAATAATATATATACCAAGCTCTGAGAGAACATGTACACCAGCTAATAATACTACACCCAGCAAAATTAAGCATCAGAACTTATAATGAAACAAAAACACTCCATGATGAATAAAAGTTAAAAGAATTCACAACTAGAAAAGCCTGCATTCAAAACATACTCAATAAAATATTTCATGAAAAATAAGTGAAATCCAACAATGGGAGGAATTATAGTAGAAGAATTGTCAATCAAAGAAGAAACTAATTTAGATGAAAAACAAGAAATAAATCAAAATAATATGGAATTAAAGTCATATGTCAATGACAACAATGAATGTAAATGAATTAAATTCATCAATCAAAAGACATAGAGTGTTAGATTGGATTAAAAAACGGGACTGAACAATATGTTGGCCCCAGGAGACTCACCTCGTATTCAAAGACATCCACAGACTAAAGGAAAAGTATGGGATAAACAAACCATTTTCATGGATCTTGTAGACAAGCAGGGGTTTTTATCTTCATATCAATGAAGTGGACTTCAAGACAAATTTAATCAGAAGGGACAAAGAAGGTTACTGCATATTGCTTAAGGGACTTGTATACCAAAAAGACATAAGAGGGCTGGGGTTGTGGCTCAGTGGTAGAGCACTTGCCTAGCATGTGTCAGGCACTGGGTCCAATTCTTAGCACCACCTACAAATAGATAAAAAATAATAAAAGTCCATTCATAACTAAAAAAATATTTTAAAAAGACATAGAAAACAAACATTTATGACACAAAACAATGGGACATCTACATACATCAAAAACCTTTAACAGTTTCAAGACTCAAATAGTACTGGGTAATTTTAACACAGCTCACTGAACACTGGATAGAATCTCCAAACAAATAACTATAAAAGGTGGTATAAAATGAAAAGCATACAATTGATAGTTTAAGCCACAAAGAAACTATTAGCAAACAGAAAAAATAGGTATGATACTTTATATACTATGAGATTATACTAGGATGAAATTAAAAATATTTTTTTTAAAAAAAAAGCTACTCTAACATCTGGAGACTCAATAATACACTATGGAATGAACAATGGACAGCTGAAGAAATCAGGGATGAAATTTAAAAAGTACTTATAAGTAAATGAGAATAGCAATACAACATATCAAAATCTCTGAGACACTGTAAGGACAATTTTAAGAGGAAAGATCATTTTATTGAGCACATTCTTTAAAATTATAGAAAATTAAAAAAATTTAACATTATATCTCAAAGTCCTAGAAAAAGAACAAATAAACAGCAGAAGCAAAAGAAGAGAGAAAATAATTGAAATCAATGAAATTGAAACAAAAATTCAGAAGATCAAATAAAAAGTTGGCTCTTTGAAAAATTAAAATTGACAAACAATTAGCCAAACTTATGAAAAATTTACTGTACACATTCAATGCAATTCCTGTTAATAATCCAATGACACTTTTCAAAGAAATAGAAAAAGCCATCATGGAATTTATTTGAAAAAATAAGAGGTCCAGAATACTCAACACAAGTCTTAGGAAGAAAAGTGAAGTGGGAGTCATCAAAATATCAGACCTCAAATTATATTACAGGCCTAGAGTTACAAAAACTACATGGTATTTGCACAAAGACAGAGAGGAATATCAATGGAATTGAATATAAGGAACAGAGACAAACCCACATAAATGCAGTTATCTCATCCTAGACAAAAGTTCAGTAAACATACATTGGACTCAAGAAAGCCTCTTCCACAAATGGTGCCAGAAACTGGAAATCAATATATACTAGAACAAGTTATCTCCTTTCTCTTCACACTGCAAAAAATCAACACAACATGGATCATGGACTGAGGCATCAGACAAGAGATCCTGTGCTTATTAGAAAGAAAAGTAGACCAAATCTTCAACATGTTGGCTTAGGAACTGAATTTCTCAACAAGACTCCTAAAGTGCAAGAAGTAAAATCAAGAATCAATAATTGAGGTTGGGATCAAATTAAAAAGTTTTTTCACAGTAAAGGAAAAAAATAAAGAATGTGAAGAGAGCCTACAAAATGGGAAAACAACATTGCCACTTGTAACTTAGAGCATTAATCTCCAGGATATACAAGTAACTAAAAAACCTAATACTAAATTAAAAAAATAACCCAATCAATAAATGGGTAAAAGAACTGAACAGGAACTTCACAGAAGAAGAAACATGGATGACCAACAAATATATGACAAAATATTCAACATCTTTAGCAATTAGAAAAATGCAAACTGAAACTACCCTAAGATTTCATCTCACTCCAGTCAGAATGGCAATTATCAAGTGTATGAGTAACAGTAAATGTTGTTGAGGATATAGGGAGAAAAGTTCACTCACATATTGTTGGTGGGAATGCATATTAGTGCAATCACTGTGGAAAGCAGTATGAAGATTCCTCAGGAAACTTGGAATGGATCCACCATTTGACCTAGTTATCCCACTCATCAGCATATACCCAAAAGACATAAAATCAGCAGGCTCTAGTAATGTAGCCACATCAATATTCATATCAGCTCAATTCACAATAACTAAGCTAGTGAACCAAACTAGGTGCTCTTCAATATATTAGTGGATAAAGAGAATGTGGCACATATAAAGATATTACTGAGCAATAAAGAAGAATGAAATTATGGCATTTTATGGTAAATTAATTAAACTGAAGATTATCATGCTAAGTGAAATAAGCCATTCCCCAAAACCCAAAGGTCAAATGATCTCTCTGCTATGTGGATGCTGACACAAATAAGGGATGGGGAAGGAAAAATAGAATTTTATTGTATTAGGCAAAAGGGAAATGAATGGAAGACAACAGAAATGGGACAGACAGTAGAATGAATCACACATATCTTTCCTATGTTCATGTAGGAATACATCACTAGTGAAACTCTACACCATGTAAAACCACAAGAATGGGACTCTAAGTAGAATAACTTATACTCCATGTACAAGTATTATGTCAAAATACACTCTACTGTCATGCATATCTAAAAAGCACAAATAAATTTTAAAAAAACCATTCAAGCAAATCAACATCCCAAGAAAAGAAAATCTTGAACTTTAAGAACATAATAGCATATGAAATAAACAAATACGAATAAATATTAAACAATATTTAACTAAAACAACAAAAAACACCCAAAACAAACCTGAAAAAATCATAGATCAGAAGTCACCTATATACACCTTCAATAAAGCATGAATACTCATGCTCAAACAAACACATACTGCTAAAATGTGTACTCATACACACACATACAAATAAAACTAGCAAAAACAGTGGTTGTGGGCAGGGCTAGAAGCCAAAAATAAAAAATGGAAAAGTGATGAGCAAGAAAAGAGAAGGTAGACTATAAAATAATTGAAGAGAGTATGAATAGAAAAAAGAATGGTTAGATCAAGTCGTTATATAATTTTTCATGAATTTTAAAAAAATTAAAATAAACAAAACAATGACTAAAGCCAAGGAGCAAGTCACACCTTACCCCTTGGGATCTGAGCTGTTTGGAGGGCTGAGACATTAGAACCACTGGACTAAGCATCTCCCTGGCAACCTAGTAAGAATCTGTCTCAACATTAAAGCAAAAATGAGACAATGGATTATTACCTGAGTACCATTGTGTTCAATCTGCACCTCCACAGCAAACAAAACGAAAACAAAACATAATTGTTATCATAAATCAACTACAGAGAAATAACACTAAAGGAAATGGGGAAAGAGAATAGACAGGCCTGTTATTAGCAAGAAGAGAGAAGAAGGAAGGGAGTGTAATCAAAAGAAATAGGGGTGCGGCACTGGGTTTGATTCTCAGCACCACATAAAAACAAATAAATATGATAAATTTATTGTGTCCACCTACAATTAAAAAATACTTTTTTAAAAATAAAGAGTAGTGTGATTATCTTCAACTAGTATAACTACCAATAAAAAGACATAAGAATTAATTAAGGAATATAATTTCCAATAGAGTGCAGGACTCTATGAAATCAATACATAAAATGATATCAGTAAAATAAAAAGAGTAACATTAAAGCATCAAAGAACATTTCTTGATGAAGTTTCTGAGATGGTGAAAATTCTTACTGAAACTCCTTGGTTTGGATTACATCTGACATTGGGAGGTGTAGCAGATATTCAAGTATCCATTGTATAAACTCACAATGTCTGTAGGAGTGGCAGCAGCATCTGCATTGGTCTACTCAGCAATTGCTTATTATTAGATGTTTATAGGTCAGACTTTTTCTTCAAAGCTTCCCTACTCTCATGTTCTTGTGCTTCTGTCATGCGCATCTCTATCTATCTTTCTCTGGAATGAACTTATGTGGCTGAAGAGATTTCATGGTGTTCTTGGCCCCCTAAAATTTGTAGAATTATTTGATAGAAATTCCTGAGTGACTTCAGTCTTGGGAATGGCTTTTTGTAGGAGTGAACTGTAAACACCAACCCCTTTCCTTCTTGAGGATGGTTCTGCTGAGTCTGAGAGGCCCATCTAATGAATCACCTCAGCTGAGGAGGGTGCCTTGTTCTGCTCCTGAAAGTGGTTTCTGGAGATGAGTGATTCTGAAAGACAGTGAATTCCATCAGGTGCAATGGGTGTGCTCACTTTCTCATTTCACCAGGGCAAACAGCCTGAAGTTTTTTCGCTATTATCCTTGCTCAGTAATTTTTTGTAGTTACATCTTGCTGTTCTATGCTGCTAAAGGGGCTTCTGTAAATATAGAGTATGAACTTTCATGACTTCAATACTTTACAAATATTGTTCTATTTGCTTTCAGTATCATCTCCAGAATATTTTCCTGTGAAGAAATCCAAGTTTCTTCAAACATCTTCTTAAAACTGACAATGTTCAGATAGTCAAATTATATCTCACACATGCCTTGCTTTTTTGTTCAGAATGCATAATTAAATTTTGTATATCACTTTACTGTACCTCAGGTTTTCTTATGTAAAAGGAAGGTTAAAATTAGAACCTGGTTTATTGGGTTGTAAAATGTTTAGGAAGATGTTTGATAAATACTGAGCTTTTAGTAAGTAATTGATATTATGGATATTTATTGCTTTAACATAATCATGTACTTAAGCTGTATATGTAAATATGCACATGCACATTTTTATCTCAGAATTGCTTACTGAAATATGCAAATAAGTATTCAACAGAATGAAATGTATGAATATATAAAAATTTCTGTTGAAAAATATCCACTTACTTATCAATAATCACATTGTTTTCTGTATAAAACTCTTACCCTCAAGAAAAACCATATTCAAAATTAGTGTTTATTCATATTGCTATATTTTCAAGATTTATAAACTTTATTTCTTCATGAAGTACCCCAATTTGCTGCTTATTCAGAAGCCTGAACAACGCTGTTACATAGGTAGTCTATAGTTCAGCCATAGTCATGTAAAGTATTTTGAAACTCCAGTCTTCAAAAATTTGATTTTCAGACTGTGTAATCATTATCATTTCAATTAATCATCTGTAGGGTGATCACTGTGCTTATATGCCTGGGGAACAATTGTTGAGTTCAATATAATAACTTAATATAACTGGGCATTCAGTAGATAAGTAACTGATAATTGATCAAATAGCATTTAGGAAGGAGAAACGTGTACTTTGATTTTGGTCACTTTTGGTGTACTATAAAGAAATTGTCTTTGTCCCAATTTTAGATAATCATTAGAAGAATGGTTGTAAATCACAGTTTCTTATAAATAAGTTTATCCATTTACAGTGTAGTACCATTTAAACTTTAAATACATTTTCAACATGCAATTTATGGAAATTTTGTCACTAAGCTAAACAAAGATAATAATGTTGAATTTCATCATTTTCTGTAACGAGCTTTAGATCATAGAATTATATATCAAAAAAGTAGTTTATGATATTGAATTGCCTATGAAAAACAGCTAGCCAAAAGACTATTTTTTTTTTTTTGCATTAGTTGGTAGGGTCAAGTGCTTTAAAAATGCAGATTGAAGAAGTATTGGTAGATTGCATTACACCATTTAAATAAATAGTGGCAATTTGTCAATGTCATCTTAGGTTCTATATTTTCTTTGAAACACCAGGAAACAGTAATTCTGACTAACCTGACCTTTTCTTTTTTAAAATGAGATGACCTGTGTCTTTTTATTCTTAGTAGATGATGTTTATATGTCTTGTATAAATTATTACATTTAAGCAACTTTTTTTTAGAAAGTAGAATAAAATAGGAACTTTGGAAGCAGTGAAAAGTGTATTGATGAAATCCAAACTATATTTAATACTGAAATGATAGACTATAGAGATAAGCCCTAATAATTGGATAAAAGAAAAAATTTAGTAATTTTAATAACTGGTATAGTATCACTCTGAAAGGAACTCTAATCTAGGCTACTTATATCTCACAAGTTCACATTAATTTTTCTGGCCAAAGTACTTTTTGTTTTCACTGTTTTATAAGAATTATAGTATTTATAATATTTATTTAGAATATCAATATAGCTTTTTAATTCATTAATTAAAACCATTTCAGAAAAAAAATCAGTACATTACAAAGGAATTAAAATAAAATGAGTTACTGATAAGACAAAACTGTGAGATTCTTCAATCTGGAAATATGGGTTTTGAAAAGGGAAGTGATTAAATTTCACAAACCCACAAAAGGAACATTAAAGAAAAACAGATTATTTTGCAAATCAAATCCTGCTAAAGTGGTATAAAAGGTTTTCCTTTGCTAGAATATCTAGAAAAATGAAAATGGAGTTTGTTTTATCTAATTTTTTTAAAAAATATGATATCCATTGTATTGAGAGGTAATCATAGACTGAGAAAATAATAACAAAAATAATTCTTAAGCAGTGAATTAGTGATTAAGAGAGTATACCTAGAAGTTAGGAATCTATTGAAGACCTGGTTTTATTTTTCTCTTCAACATGTATTTTCCAGAGGCCTACTATATGCAATGGACTAGATTGCGACAATAAGTAATACATCTTGTATCCACTCTCATGGAGCTTACTACCCATTAGAAAAGAGATGTAATGAAGTTCACCCAATTAATAATTTTCAGGTTGTTTTAAATCTTTTGAAGAGAATTAAAAGTATAATTATGAAGGTAAAACAACTGTGATGAATTTGTGCTGGTGTTGGATTTGATCCAAGAAAATATTCTCTGTGAAAATGTTTACACTATGACATAGAAATTAAATAGAAGTAAATCTAAACAGAGTACGCAGGGAAAGCATTGCAGGCATAAGATAGTATGAGTGAGGTTCTAAAATAGGAAGGAAATGGATTTTGTGGAAGACCTGGAAGATGGCCATTGTAACATGAACTTAGTACAAAAGAGGATTAGAGACCTGAAAGGAGAATGTGGAAATGGTCTGGGTGAATTTGGATAGGATACATAATAATTTAAAATTTTTATTAAATAAAAATACTGATGTTATATATCCATTTGTGTGAACCAGATAAGATCATGTATATAATGCACTTATTAGAGTGTCTCACATGTAAGTGCTCAAAAAATGTTAGGTTTATCTATTAGTATATTTGGGAAGCAATGTAGCCTAATCTTTTGGTCTCATGGTCATGCTCAACTGGGCAAATTATTTCACCTCTTGTAAACTCAGTTTCTGATTTGTAAAACAGAGTAATGATATCATATATGCTGCTTGGGACGGTTCTGAGGCTAAATTGGTATGAATAACTTGACACATAAGCAAATACCAAATAAATGTTAACCATTATAGGGAATGAGTAGCTATGTGATATTGTTTAGCAACATTACTAAATTTGAGATTGTTATCAAAGAGAACTCTAGCCTTAAATACCACATAACTTGGCACTCTGAGCTTGAGAGTAATTATGGTTTTAATTTTTTTTCCTTTATATCAAAAGTGAGCAACTAAGTATGTTGGAAACTCACAGACTGATGACGTTGGTAATTGTAGGAGAAGCTCCCTTCTCATCTATCTATCCATGCATTCACTGATGCACCATTACGGAGTACCTACTAGGTGGCAAGGAGTATACTAACTTCTGGAAATACTGAAACAAATAATACTGTAGTTTCTGCCTTGAAGAAGTTCATGTCCTGGAAGTCTTCACACTGTATAGTGCAGTAAATGATTTAGAAGATAGCTTTACCTTGGAACATGGACAGGTAAGTTTTCATTGAACTGGTGGTGATTTTCTTTCTAACAAAAAATAACATGCAAGGAGACAAGTTTCATGTATGGCATTCCTTTTATCTAAATTTAAAGTCTTGACCTTAAACTCTAGTGAAATTTTAGGTGTGACTAAAATAGGATCTCAGAGCCATTTTCCAGTAACATGTAGCTATCAGAGATGGAGTGCCCTAAATAATTAACTTTTTAACTGGGTGATCTCAAGTGTGTTACAAATCTTCCTTTAATCTCAGCTGTTTATTTAGGAAAATGAAGGTATTGATGTTAGTAATATCTCATATTGTAGCTGTTATTATTGAATGATATAATACAATAGTTCTTATCCAGAATAAATATTGAAATTAACTAAGGACCTTTTACAAAAACTATCAGTGACTGCTACCCATTCTCAAAGACTTTATTTTCTGTGTAGAGTTTAAATACTTTGTAAAAGACATTTTTCTAATTCTAATAGAAAATCAGTGCTGAGAACACCTGAAATAGTGCAAAGAAACTGTTTAGCACAGAACCTGGCATCCATTAAATAAATTAATATGTTATATGCCAATGTTGCTATTATTATTTTTGTCTTTATTTTTATTTTGGTTTGATCAGTTTTGCTAGGGACTTATCAACTGTATCCTTATTTCTATTTTTTTTTAAAGAGAGAGTGAGAGAGAGAGGGGGAGAGAGAGAGAGAGAGAGAGAGAGAGAGAGAGAGAGAGAGAATTTTAATATTTATTTTTTAGTTTTTGGTGGACACAACATCTTTGTTTGTATGTGGTGCTGAGGATCGAGCCCGGGCCACACGCATGCCAGGCGAGCGCGCTACCACTTGAGCCACATCCCCAGCCCTGTATCCTTATTTCTAAAACGTTGAACTTTTAACCTACCTTAACTTTCTATAAAATATATTCATTTCTACTTAATTATTTTGGTTTTTATCTTTATTTATATTTAATGTGCTCTAACTTAATTTTCTATAATTTTTTTTCTAATATATACATTTAAAGTCAGAAATTTCCTTCAAATTATGACTTTAGATCACACATTTTTATTAAAATTATGCTGTCATTTAGCTCAAAATATTCCTTAATTTCCAGTGCAATTTCTTATTTGACGTGTGTATTACTGAGAAGTATAACGTTTCAATTACAGTGATTTGGTGATATTCCAATATTTTTTCTTATTGATTTCTGCTTTAATTCTTCTGTGGATAAAAAAAAATTGTATGATTTGTATAATTTGAAATGGGCTGATGCTTTCTTTAATATTCAGAATATGGTTACTATTTATATTTGTTGGGTACATAGTTTAGTTATATTCAATCAAATATTTAATGACATTGTTCAAAACTACTGCATAATTCTTTGTTTTTAATCTGCTGATTATATCAGTTACTAAGAGAAATATGTTAAATTGTAGCTGTTTTATATTTTTGTAATTTTTTTTAGTTGTAGGTGGGCACAATATCTTTATTTTATATATTTATTTCTATGTGGTGCTGAGGATTGAACTCAATGCCTCACACATGCAAGGCCAATGCTCTACCATTGAGCTACAACCCCAGCCCTCTGTTTTAAATTTTTCATTCACACATTTATATGTTTTTTTTTATTTGTTCCTATTAGTTATACATGACAGTACTATGTATTTTGACATATTATACTATATAAATATCATCTATATATACATATGTGTATATATATACACATATATATGTATATATAGTATATATAATATGATATATATAATATATATACACATATTATATATTATATATATGTTTATAGTATTTATATTGGTACTGGGGATTGAACCCAGTGGTGTTTCACTATTTAACCATATCTCCAGCCCTTTAAATAAATATATATTTGGAGACAGTTTCTCACTACATATATCTTAACTCTATGATGTAGGTACTATTTCTATTCTCATTTTATGATTGAAAAAAAATAAAATTTTATTTTATTCCTACAACCTTAAAGTGGTCAAAGTAAACTTAAACCACAGTGTTTCTTAGCTCAAAGTTCACCCTATTAACAACTTTATAGTATCTTATAAAATTTAGTAAATTAGTGTAGATTTTAAAGGCAAGCATACCTGATTAGAAAGTAATCTAGACCTCGGTCAGACACTTACAAATTTTGGTTTTCTTAGTATCTGAGCTATAGTTTTTCTCTTAGGATCTCTTTAGTTCTCAAATTTTAGTTCACATAGAAGATCTTTTATGGGGTTTTCTATAGTGTTACATTAGGCAAAGTAGGAATAAAATTGAAGGATATAATAGAAGCAGTGCAGCATAGAAAAATGTCAATGGAGGCAAATAGTTCAGTTTGCCTTTGACTGCAATATTTATAATTCAATTTCTTTAGCAAGTAATTTCTGCATAAGTCTCCTTATCTGGAAAGTGGAAAGGAAAAAGGAAAGGTTACGAGGATGATTAAATACATTAATACACAACATGATTTTTAAGAAGAGTTCCTGGCTGAAGAAAGTGTTCACTAACATTGTTTTCCTTATTATTTTCTCTCCCATGAGGTTCATTGAGATTAAGATCTTTAAGATATCTGTGCAATATCTGTGCTTAATTCATGTATATATTTCCAAAACTTAATTTATTTCTTGAACCTAAGTGAGCATTCATTGATTTTGGTTGAATGCTACTATGTAGAGCAGTAATAAACAAATCATTAAAACACAACTGCATTTCAATAGAGAATGAGTAAATTATTAAGATCATATTATATTTCATCAAATAATAATTTATGCCAGAATTTCAAGTAGAGCATTACTAACAATTATAAATTTTGACCTTTAATATTTTCTAAGAGTTTCCACATTTAATAACACTTCAATCCTCAATACAACCTTGTGTAGAAAATGCAGAAGTAGTTATTGTATACATTCTATATGTGAGAGAAATTGAGGAACATTGCAATTTTATGATTGTCCCTTATGAGTATATTGTAGCAAAGCAATACTTGAAACCAGATGTTATTTTCCATTCACTCCTCACAGTTAAAACCTCATCAAATTTTACGAAGTTAAAAAAATCAAATAAGTTATCTCGATAGTCGACATTCTGCAGTCTTATCTATTTCATGTATTTTTTAAAGTAAGGAATACATGACATGAAGTAAAATTCGTCCTTTATGTTATACAGTTGTATGAATTTTGGGAAATTTATGCACTTATGTAAACACCAATACAAAAAAGAATTAGATTGTTTTGAAATCACACACATGCAAACATACATATACACACACAGAGTCTCACATACTGCCACTTCATAGTCAGTACTCATTGATCTCCCATTGATATAAATGGAATCAAACAGTGTGGCTTCTTTCACTCAGTATAATGCATGTAAAATTCATTCATGCCACTGTGCATTAACAAGTAGTGTACTTCATTGTTAATGAAGTGTCTTTTCAGGCCCTCCCCTGTTTTTAAATAATGGATTGTTTTCATATTATTGAGCTTAGAGTATTATTTGTATGTCCTGGATAAAAGTATTTTGTCAAATATATTGTTTGCTAATATTGTCATCTAGAGTATGATTTGTCTTTTTATTCTCTTAATGACATGTTTTGCAGAAAACATATATTTTTTGTTAAGTCTATTTGATCATTTTTTATGGGTAATTCTAAACTTCTGTGCAAACATCTTTGACTAATTAAAGGTCTTAAGTATTAATTCCTATATATATTTTCAAAGTGATAAATACTTTAGGTCACCAAGAATATTTCTATCCTTTTGATTTATTCAACAATTATCCTAGTTAAGTTATATCATTTCAGAAGTTCTGAAAAAAAATAATTGTTCATAATGGATCAAATTCAATGGCAAAAATAATGACTTATATATATTTTTTTTTTTAAAATATTTTTTTTATTGGTTGTTCAAAACATTACGTAAAAATGTGGATGTGTAACTGATGTGATTCTGCAACTTGTATTTGGGGTAAAAATGGGAGCTGATAACCCATTTGAATCAAATGTATGGAAGATGATATGCCATGAGCTTTGTAATGACTTATATATTTACAACTACATGTCAATTCCCATATGAATTTGTTTCAGAGGTCTCTGTAAATTTTACTAGGACAGTCAAGAAGCTTATGATGTTATTTAAAATAAGCTAGTATGTTTATTCATTTGTTTGAGTATTTAGTTTTTTTTCTAGCAATGTCTACATGCATATCATGATTTGATTTCTGGTCAATATAAATGACTAAGTAAATATGGGCACTTACATGCAAATCTGAAAAAAATATTTACTTTAATAGTTGCAAGTAAACACAATATATCTTATAATAAAACCCAATTTTCTTTTAGAAATAGCTTAGTTTTATGTGTTTTTTGGTTGTATATGTAACTGAATATCAAAATTTATAGGATAGGCTCGCTAAATATATTTTTCTGTATTTCTACAAAGTTATCTTTTCTTCTCTCTAACACTTACCCTCTATACTTACCTTAGGTTACAGAGAGAGTGAGTGATTGAAAGCAGGGTAAATAGCAGTTGTGGGTAATTGATTTCAAAGTGTATACAGAGGTAGGAACAGGAAAATTAATCCCTAGCTATATAACTCTATTTCTCCACTTCTGACTGGAGAATGACACTTCTTTATCAAGAGTGGTCATCCCCTTCCATAGAGAAAGCTTTCTGAGATTTGTTCCTGGGGCAACAATCTATGGAGTGGTTTCCTGCTTCACTAGCATGATCATCCCAATCAGCTCTGGAGATCAATATAGTGTCAGATGTCTTAGATAGATCACCTACACATCCAAGCAGTCTTTCAGAAGACCAGAATCATCAATTCCATCAACCCAATAGTAAATTTGTGATCTGTTGATATGTGCATACATTATCCTAGCATTAACTACATAACTATGGTTGGATTTAACTAATGGCATGTAAAGCATCTCATAAAAGAAAAATTAAAATCTAAGTAAAAAAAAAAAAGAATTTTGAGTGTCTCCCAGTGAAATTTGTCAGTGAGTCAAAGGAATTTCAGTTGTTATTGTTGTTCATTTAAGGAAAACTTTAAATATCTGTGAACATTGTGCTTACAACCATGAATGAACATGAGGAATTGCACTCCTTTTTCTTAGAATACATAAATAAAAGAGAGAAATGTGACACACTGATCAACCTCACAACCTATTCTTTAATATTGTTTGATTTTAAATGGACACAATACCTTTATTTTATTTATTTGTTTATTTTTGTGTGGTGCTGAGGATCAAACTCAATGCCATATATGTGTTAGGCAAGTGCTCTACCACTGAGTCACAACCTCATCCCTATTTTTTGTTTATTTTTTTACATATAGAAACTAAGACCTTGAAAAGAGAATTGATTAATCCAAATCTGTGATTAGAATGATAAAGTCAGGTCTAAAACCTAGCCCTCCCAGATGTTCACTAGGTATACATCTACCTTTGTTATCCCACCTTATTACTGCTATGAAATATCATAAGTTATTGAACTTAGTAAGTGCTGATTGAGAAACACTTTTGAATATGACTTCAATGTTTCTTGAAGTCAAAAATGATACATGTTTCAACTGGGTGCAGTGGCACACATCTGTAATCTCAGTGGCTTGGGAGGCTGTGGCAGGAGGATTGACAGTTCAAAGCCAGCCTCAGCAAAAGCAAGGAACTAAGTAACTCAATGAGACCCTATTTCTTTCTTTCTTTCTTTTTTTTCTTTTTCTTTTTTTTTACTTTTAGTTGTAGATGGACACAATGCTTTGTTTTTGATTATTTATTTTTATGTGGTACTGGGGATCAAACCTGGGCCTCACAGATGTTAGGCAAGTGCTCTACCAAGGAGCCACAACCCCAACCCTAGACCCTGTTTCAGAATAAATTACAAAGTAGTGCTGGGAATGTGGTTCAGTGGTCAAGTGAGTTCAATTCCTGATACCTATTAAAAAAAGATACATGTTTCAGAAAAATCTTTTCTTTCAGTATATATATATATATATATATATATATATATATATATATATATATATATACTGCTATGCTGCTATGCTTGTAGACATAGAAAAGTGCTTAAAATTGAGTTAAATTTACATTTCTCCCTTTATGGAATACAGTGTAGTTTGATATTGTGCATCAGCCATTGAAATAAATTATGGCAAAGATTTTAATAATCAAAACCAACTTTATGATGTTAATTGAGTTACTTCAGACAAGATTTCTTAAATGATGAAGCAACTAGGATGCTGAAAATAAGAGTATAAGGGCTAACTCTCCTTGATGCATACAGCATATTTGCACTTCTAGTAGAATGTAAATATCTAGTCTGGTGTTTTTCAACATGTCTTGCACAAAACAGTAGTTTTGTGGAAAATTAATAATTATTTTTGAAATGGAAAAATTTTTATAGTCAAACACACAGTGGTACTATTTTGCTATACAAAGCTAATAAGTATTGCTTATCACAAGATCTCTCAAAAATGTTTCCTAAAGTAGCTATAATCTAGGTGAATAGAAGTACCCATTATGATATGGATAATGAGATTCCTTGGAATACTGGGAATGGAATGATCATTTGACCCAGCTATCCCACTCCTAGGTCTATATCCAGAGGACTTAAAAACAGCATGCTCAAGGAACACAGCCAAATCAATGTTTATAGCAGTACAATTCACAATAGCTAAATTGTGGATCCAACGTAGATGGCCTTCAGTAGGTGAGTGGATAAAAAAAAATGTGATATGTATACACAATGGAATATTACTCAGCAATAAAAGAGAATAAAATTATGGCATTTTAAAGTAAATGGATGAAGTTGGAGAAGATAATGCTAAGTGAATTTAGCCAATCCCAAAAAACCAAATAAATGCCAACTGTTTTCTCTGCTATAAGGAGGCTGACTCACAATGGGGTAGAGAGGGAGAGCATGGGACAAATACATGAACTCTAGATAGGGCAAAGGGGTGGGAGGGGAAGGGAAGGGGCATGGGTTAGAAATGATGGTGGAATGAGGTAGACATCATTGTCCAAAGCCCATATATGAAGACAAAAATAGTGTGAAAATACTTTGTGTACAACCAGAGATATGAAAAATTGTGCTGTAAGGGCTATGGCTGTGAATCAGTGGTGCAGCAGTAGCCTAGCATGTGTGAGAAACTAGGTTCAATTCTCAGCACCTCATATAAGCAAATAAGTAAATAAATAAAGATTTTAGAAATGTGTTCTATATGTGTAATATGAATTGTAATCTGTTCCACTATCATATATAACAAATTAGAATAAAATTTTAAAAAATAAATACTTATTGATTACACATGAAAAAAATTATGAAAAATTGTGGAGAGGTTTAATCAAGGAAGTAGAATAATTTCAGGGAGTCCAATCAAGAGACTATTAGAATAGTTTAATGATGGTGTGGATAATGGCAATAGAATTGGTCAAACCTTAGGTATTTATGGAAGCAATACCCAACAGAATTCACTAAAACAACAAATGTAAGGTATGACTGCCTAAATCACAAAGACTCATTAGGGTTATACCTAAGGTGAATATTAACGTTATTGGTACAGGGAAAACTGGAGTAGTTGTGAAAACTTTTATTAGAAGGGAGAATCAGAATCAAAATTATATTTCAACATGTTTCATTTGAGATTACTACTAGACATCCAGGTGCTAATGCCAAATAGGCATTTGGAAATATAAGTCTGAAGGTCAGAGGAGACTTAAAGTTGGAAATATAAATTTTGGAGTAATTCATGTATAAGTGGATTTTAAAAGTTATTATTAGAATGAATCTCCTAAGGAGATAATAAAAACACAGAAAAGATTAAAAATCTAATCCTTGAAATACTCCAACAGTCAGAAATCTTGTAAGTAAGGATTCATCAATAAAATATACTGAATAGAGTGGTCAATAAAATCATACAAAGAAAAAGAAAGTTTAGCGTCTCAAACCTTAGTCAAAGTGTTTCTTAAAGAGAACCCTTTGATCCTTTATCCAAATGCAGATGAAATATTCATGAACATGGGGACTGATACTTAATCATTTGTAATTTGGAATTCCTTGGTTTTTGAAAAGTATAGTTTTTATGAGAGAACAGAAACCTGATTATAGGATGTTAGAGATAGATGGGAAGGTGAGGAAAATGAGACTGTGAATATAATTCACAAATTTAATATTGTTTTCTGTAAAAAGGAGACACATCAAATTAGAAAGGGCTAAGGACCATGATAAAAAATTTACAGCATTTTTGTTTGCTTATAAGAAAAATCATCGAGTGAAGGAAAAAGGGATTCAGAAGGAACAAAACAAAAAGTGACATTCTTGAACAGTACCCAGAAAGAAGCATTTGCTTTAGGCAGGAAACTAGTTTAATCTTAGCTACCAGAAAGTGATGCAGAGTACATGTCTAGTGCAAGTAAATAGGTGCACATAAATGTAAAAAAGGCTAGTGCTCTTTTGATGTCTTGTGTCTCCTCAGAATTATAGGTCATCTATTAGAAATGGGAGAAGAGGAGGATGTATTGAAGGACAGGGAAAAAAAAAGAAAATGTGAAAGAGCCATCTTTGGACTGGAAAAATACGTTTTCTTGGGCAGGATTTGGCATAGTATGTCTTGTGGACAAATATGGCCACTATCTAATTGTAAAAGTTTTATGGGCAATCTGTGGCTGTTTTACACTAGAAAATTTGGATAATTTTAACAGAGATCACTAACTTATAAACTTTAAAATATTTATTATCAGATTCTAAATAGTAAGTATTTGCTAACTCCTAGACTAGTGATATATAGTAGAATCTTTAAGAAGGGATTCCATTTATAATAAAAAGTAGTCAAACTTGTAGAAAAAAGAAAGTTGAATGGTGGTTTCCTGGGATTAAACGAAGGGATTGATGTGAATTTGCTGGGGCACAATGAATATTGTGTTTTAGTCATAAAGGATGTAAAAGTACTAGAAGTATGATGTTCAACAATGTGCATGCAGTTAACAATATTGAGCTATACATTTTAAAATTTGTCAAGAGTAGAGATATATTATATAAATTTTTACCACAGTTAAAATAATAAGAAAAACACAAAATCATGGTATAGTTAAATGGGATTAGATAGCCTTGTTTGATTTAATAATTGCACAGAGGGCATAAGTGTAGGTAAACTGAAAATCACGCTTGAAATTTGATAAAGTATATATAGGACAAGGAGAATGAATAGTTATGTATGAAGTGAATAAATAGATTTTTGGTGGCAAAATGTTAAAGAAGCTTATAGTTCATGGTATTGAAATGATAGTATTAATCTTAGAAGGCAACCCCACTTCTAGTACTTCAAAAATCACATAAAACACAGATAAATTTTGTAGGCATTATTAATCAATAAATAATTGAATAAGGATTATATGGATATTTGGTAGAGACAAGTAGCATTTCTCTTTTTATTTTTAAATAATACTTTAAAGTTATACATATTTATGGTGTATAATGTGATGTTTTAATATAGGTACATATTGTGAAATGTTCAAATTAAGATAAGCATACCTTTATCCTCAAATATTTACAATTTTTTAAAATATTAAGTTATTTATTTTTTGCATGGAAATATTTGAGATTCTTTTACCATATATGGATATATATATATATATATATATATATATATATATATATACACACACACATATATATAACATATATATGTATGTATAATTATGTAGAGTTACTGTACCATGAAAGAGACATTTAAGTGGAATTCTAGTATTCAATCACAGGATTCTGTCCACAATTATGTACCATTTGGCATTGTTTTCAAATATTTTAACATAAGTCTAAGGGTAACATAAAACTAAAGGATTCAGTGTTCTGGATCATGCCTGGTAACAATCTCAATCTGAAGAAAATAGTATCACTTTCATTATATGAGTATTTATGAAAAGAAAGGATTTATTATCTTTTCATAAAAATGGGTAGATATATATGATAACATACAAATTGAGAAATATGTGTTTAGAAGACTCTGTCTGTATGCTATCATTTCAATTATTTAATTTACATTGAAGCGATTAAACTAAGAAGAAGAATAAAATCCTGAAAATCTATAAAATAATATAATTTTAAAGTTTAATCTATGCAAAATGAGTTCTGTGGGCTTCTTTCATGAAGGACTTGTTTTTCTTTTCCACATACCACATGTTCTTTGAAGTCTTACTTATTCCTACTGATACAACTATCTGGGAATCTCAGTTGTGTGAAGAGGAAATGACTCAATGACTCATAGAACAATTGTAATTGAAGTTCAGTGGGCAGACTTTAATCATTCCATGAACTTCATTTATAGTATTCTAAATTCTGTATATTCTTGTTCTGGAAAAGTTCTATGAATTATATAAGAATATTAGATTGTACTTCTCCATCTTTCACACAAAAATATATGACAATGTAAACACTCTAAACATATTGGTGGTTATTTGTTTGTGTCATATTGCTGTCTAGTACTTAAAATCTTCCAAATACTGGAACCCCATATGAGAGCAGTTGTTTGTAGATTAGGAAAAACATAGATTTAATGCATGTATTTAGTGCATTTGATTACTTTTACTAAAAATTCAGTTTATTTTAAAACTGTATATGTGAATTTTTATGGAAGGTTTCTGATGCCCTGTGAAATATTTTTGTAAGTTCCCCTTTTATATTATATAATACCATTTTGTAATATAGAAAATATTCTACTTCCCTAAATAAAATAAAGTTTGTTATACACTGCTTTGGGATACCAGCATTACCTTAAGTTATCAAAATTAAACTAGAATTTATGTTTCCTTGCCTATCTGTCCTTTATTTGTTATATTTAATAATTTAGAAATTGCTATAGAAAAAAGAAGACAGGAAATTTTAACTTCTGCTACAGGAATAACAATGTATCCTGCAATATCTTTCACATAGAATGGGAAAGAGAAGATCCAAGAAGCAAAAGAGAAAAGGGCAGGAGTTCTGGAAGTTATTATACTGTACTTGTTTTACAGGAAAGTAATCTCAAGTTACCAAGGAACACTGTTGATAAAACCTGGAGGAAGGGGACACCCCCTTAACAACTAAATTGGTTCAATCAATCCTGGCAGTCATCAGGGTGACAGATGTCACAGCCATATCACCCACATATCCCAGGAGTGACTGGGCTTTCTTCCCATACAAAGACAGCTTTCAGTCCAAGCCATCTGACTAGAATAGAAATGTTTAATAGGTCCTGGAAGGAGCATCTCTGGTAGATTTATAATCAGTTCTAATCATATACTGTATGTTAGTAATGCTTTAATTAACTACTGTTAAGAGTTTTAAGTTAAATTTTCAGTGAAATATTTGTTATGCATTGATGTGGCTTGGTGGGTGATATTCAGAGAAAATTAGCTGAAATTATTTTATCTTTTTAATCTTAGTATCTGCTCAGTTTGCCTAGTGTTTTACATTGTAACTCTCAGGAAGCTATTCTTTAGAGTCTCTTTTTTCAAAAAAAAGTAATATTAATCACAGTCTTTTAAATTTCACTTTGATTGTATTAAATGTCAGTTTAATACAATTAAGTTCATATGAATCCAACATAATCATTGAAATTAAAATGAGGTTATTTAGTAATTGTAACATAATACTAAAGGCAACAACAAACTATAATAATATGCAGATTATAGGGATAACTTCAAAAACATTATAAGGTGTGGGTCATTTATAAAGGAATTGTGGAGAGCAAAATGTAAACTTAAACTTAACTTACAGTTCACTGCTTTAGCAACCACTCATTACATTTATATGTATTTTTGTAATCAAACAAGTACATTATCTCATCATGCAAAGCCCATGAAGGAAACAGAGTAAGAGTTAATTGTCCTTAAGGTCAGTTCTGGCATGGTTTCTGGAACATAAAAAGTACTCAGTAAATGTTTAATAAACTAATAACTAGGTAACAATAATAATGCTACTAGAAGACATACACTCTCTTCTTTTCAGAAGATATTGCTTCCAATTTAATTTCTTGCCATATATATATATATATATATATATATATATATATATATATATATATATACCAGATGTGAAATAAATTACATTAGAACAAAAATGATGTTTACTACCTGGGTGTCCTTCCAACAGATTCCATGATTATGATTTGAATAGGATGAGCACTCAGTAAACTTTGCTGATTTTATTTAAGATATATTATGAAGATAACACACTTTTATGCGGTTTTCAATACACATAAGTAGTTAAAACTTAAAAAATTTAAGAAACATTGTGACAAATATATTTATGAATTAGGGTCATTAAATTTTTGAATCAAGAATTAAAATTATTTCTTCCCCTTAAGTAGTAAACATCTAACATTGTTGCCCCTTAACTAGCTTTGAATAATAAAAAATCCTTACCATGCAATGTCAGAGACGATGATTTTAATATTGTTATTGCCTATAATTGATAGCAGTATTTAGATATAAATTTCAAATCTTAATTTGTCATTCCTCTGATTTATTTCAGACATTTCCGATTTAAAAACACATCTAACTGAGTATGAATACTGATATAGGGTGGTGTTTAAATATCATGCTGATACAGCAAAGATACTCCAAAATGAGCTTGTAATATAATCCATTGAATTTTGATGTTGAGACTGTAGCCTAAATACATATTTAGTTTCGCAGTAGAAGCAAGGTCCATTTTTCTTTATGTGACTCTTATAATAAATCAATTGAATCCAAAATAAATTAATATACTGGTGTTTTCTTAACAAGCTGCTTTGTAAATTCATCCATATGTAAAAATACAACTGCCATTGTGGCAAAAAGAGTATGCCTTATTATTTTCTCCTCTTTAGGCCCTAAAAGGAAGAAGGAGAGAGAAAAAAAAAACTTTATTGTATAAAAAAAAAAAAAACAAAAAAACTTTGCACTTTGACATAAGTCCTTCAAGCCAAACTCTTTTTGATTGAAACAAACTTAAACCATATTTCATTTCACAAAAGCAAATGTGCTGAACATGTGGTTTTTAAAATAGAAGCATGTGCATCAACTGTTCTACATGAAGATTCTTTCTGAGAAAGGTCTCTGGGGAAAGTTCATTACCCAAAGCCAGGGAGCACAGGAAAAGGGTGAAACAAACTTAGATCAAGCTTTCCCAAAGTAGATGGCCCAAGCAGAAGCATAAGTGATATTTAATATGCACGCCCAGGGGCTCCTGTTGAGTGCCCTCTTTGGTAACCCGGATCAGGATGCTTGTTTAGTGGATAAAAGTGTAACTTTAGAAATTGGCAGGAACTCTTTTGCTTGGCCACCTGTATTCTCAGCCAGAGATGGTAGAAAGGATTTTAAACAAGCACACATTTCAAACTTTGTTCTATTTTGCTTTCTTAAAACTTTCCAGGTTCAAAAGAGCCATTTATAAAGGTGCCTCTTTAATGATGTGTTGACAACACTCAGTAGTCATTTTGGTAAAGTTTATATTTTTTCTTTCCATTGCTAAGATAATAGCAATGGAAAGAAGAAATATAAAGATGTAAATAAAAAATGAGGGAAAAGTACAATTATCTTTGCTTCAATAGCTGAGGTGAATTGCCATATGAATGGATGTCATTGTTGCAGACTTCTGACTATCAATAATACTATTTACATATAAAATAAATACTGAGAACTAGAAAGTAGTCTACAGAGTCATTCAGCAGTAGATATTAGCACTCTAAGGAAGCCATCTCTTTCAGCCTGAAAAAAAAAAAAAAAAAAAAAAAACATTGGTCTGTGAATTTTGACCTAAGAATATAATAACATCTTCTTAGATCTCATTATCTCTTGTGCCCATTAAAGCCATCTTGGGCCCAGCATTATGATAAAGTGGTGCAAATTTATGACCTCATAGAACTAGCAGTAGCTTTTTAGATATTAATTTGGATTAGTAGATTTACTACTAATTGGCAAAATTCTGCCTGACATATCTATACTGAGGGATATGAAAATTGTAGCAAATTGAACTTTTGAAGGACTGATAACAACTTTTATTCATTCAATTTTGCCATTAAGTATACTTCTTCAGATCTGTTTATCCTCCACATTTGTAATGGCAGCCTCCCTTCCAAACATACACACACACTCCATGGTAATGGCCATTATCATCAATAAACATAAATAGGTCATATATCCTTTTATAAACTAAGCAAATTTTTATTCAATTTTTAGTGTAAAGATAGAGTAAGTTCTATTTATCAATTCAATGAGATACAAAACTGTTTACATAAAGAGAAAAACAAAAGTGAAAAAAAAGCTTATATAACACACTACATCTGGCCTTACTGATCCTAAAAGATAATTTGGAGTGTTTTTCTGTTTACAGATTTTTATTGGTATATTTAAATATATAACTTTATTTTATTGGTTTATTTTTGTGTGGTGCTGAGGATCAAACCCAGTAATTCAAGTACGTGAGGCAAGCACTCTACCACTGAGCTACAGCCCCAGCCCTTTATTGCTATATTATAGTTGTACATAATGATGAGATTCGTTGTTACATATTTGTACGTGCATGATAACTTGGTTTTATTACTAACTATATTTTCACTCTATCCCAGATGAAACTGTGTAGTGTCAAGAAGCAGTATTTCATTAATCACAATGAAAATTTGCATTATAAGGTAATTGATTGTTCAGTGCCTAGGTAGAAATGTAGAAAAAAATGATATGCATGGTATAAAGAAAGTATTTTTACTCTTGATACTTGTCCAAGGTTTTATCCATGAGGAAACTATCCAGAAATAAAATTTGCATCCATATCTATTAAATCACATTAAACTGCAAATTTATGTACTGGCAGCCATTATTTGTGAATACTCTTTGGAGTTTCTGATTTTTTAAAAAAAGTATTGTGTCCCTGATATAAAAATCTGTGTGACACTATATTCATCTGTGATGTGATAAGGTGCACTTGAGAATATAATAATATGAAGAAATTAAAGAGAAATAATGTCAGTAACCATTAAATATGGCATATAAAATGATTCAGAAATTATGTGTGTCAATTAAAATTGGATGACACTAATTCTAGTAAATATAACCCAGTCAGCAACTTACCTGACAAATGAATCTTGCACTAATATTAACAATGGTATCATGATTTGAATCCCCTACTATATGTCATGCTTTTTACATACATTAGGATTTATCTTCAAAAAAAGGATAAGTATTCTTATCTCCTTTTGCCATACAAGGAAATTAGACTCAGAGAAAATAAGTAACTTATTCAAGGCTCAAGGTGGAAAAAAATTAAACATAGATATATCTAATTCTAAAATTCCATATTTTTTGACTATAGGACTTGTGTCTCTCAATAAATGAAATGTTGAAGTCCTAACCCCACATTACTAGAGAATTTGAACTTAATTGGAAATAGGGTCACTGTAGATGTAATTCAGTAAGATGGGGTTACACTGGAATAAGATTCTTTCTTTATTCAACATGACTAGTATACTCATAAAAAAATGACTATGTGGAGACAGGCACATAAACACATGGGAGAATATGGAGAGAATGAAATAATGCAGCTACATTTCAAGTGGAATCAAGGATTGCTAGCTGTCACCAGAACCTAAAAAAAAAAGGCATAGAAGATCATCCCTCATATTCCTCTACAGAAACCAACCTCACTAAGATGTTGATTTCAGACTTCTAGACTCCAGAACTGTGAGATAATACATTTCTGTTGTTTGAGGTCACTCAGTTTTTGATACATTATTAGTGTAGCCCTAGGATAATAATAAGATAGACTACCACAATATACAATACAATAGACAATTTGACCTCATTTCATATAGGTCACTCCCAATTTGCAGTAAAAGTAATTTGCCCTGTTTCAAGCTTCACAAGTCCATTCACTTTCAGAGAACCTCTGAGATTGTAGGTCAAAATCTCAGTCAATTCAGAAGATGTCTTTATTCCATGAGTGACAGATGATATGCTAGGATTAGGTTTACCCAGGCAATCAGTAGGAGAGAAAGTGGTAACACCAAGATTGACATAATCTTTAAAACTTCTTCTTGGTTCTATAATACTTAAGAACTTTATACAAGTCCTAAGGAATTAACATTTGAGAAAATCAAAACCTTATGCAAAGTAGATATTTGTTTCCAATAAATGACATCTTCATGAACTTGCTTTTGTACAGAGCTAAGTATTTTATACAAAATGCATTCTATTGGAAAGCATGCAGGTTATTTGAATGAAAAATTATGTATTACATAAATAGTGTAATTTTTTTTATTTGGTACTGGGGATTGTACTCAGGGTCAGTTGGCCACTAAACAACATCCTCAGCCTTATTTTGTATTTTATTTAGAGACAGGATCTCACTGAGTTGCTTAGAACCTCATTTTTGCTGAGGTTGGCTTTGAACTGATGAACCTCGTCTCAGTCTCCTGAGCTGCTGGATTACAGGCATGTGCTACTGTGCCCAGTTAAATATTGTAGTCTTAAGTAACATAATCAAATGCCAAAATGTCATGAAAAGAAACAGTGATCAGTCATTTGATTACATTCATACCTTAATTAATAAATGCTATTTCATGCTGAAGGTTATCTTCATTATTAAAGAAAAATTGAAAAGTACAACAAAGAATATAAAGGGAAATAAAGTACAACAATAAACCTACCATGCAGAAACTTTTTTAGCACTTTATTTAAATCCTTCAAGTTAATTATGTGTAAGTGATTATCAAATATTATTATATATACTTATTATTTGATTCTAAATTTAGCTCAATTCTTTTTTATTTTTATTGAGAGAGAGAGAGAGAGAATTTTTTAGTATTTATTTTTTAGTTTTTGGTGGACATATCTTCATTTTTATGTGGTGCTGAGAATCAAACCCAGCACCCCGCGCATGCCAGGTGAGCGTGTTACTGCTTCAGCCACATCCCCAGCCCTTGCTCAATTCTTAAACAGAATTTTTTATATCCTCAAAGATTACTTACTAATATATAATGACTGCATTGTGTCCTACAATATGATTGTACTGCTATTTTTCAAATCCCCTAATTTGATAATTTTATGTTGTTTTAAAATATTTTACAATTATAAATGATGTTGCATTAATTCCCAGTATGTTCAAATATTTTGCAACAGCTGGTCATTTCTATAGAATAAATCTTAAAAAATAGAATTCCTGACTGTTGAGAGCCACAGCCGAAGGGGCCCCAGCAAACTTCCAGCTGCCAGCAAACTTCCAGACTGCCGGCTGATGATTGGCTCATAGCGGCCCCAGCAACATCTAGCTGATTGGCTCCTCTGCGGTGATGCTCATTGGAGATGCTCATTGAGCTGTTTCCCTGCCCTTTCAGACTACCAGCTGATGATTGGCTCACAGCGGCCCCAGCAACATCTAGCAACATCTAGCTGATTGGCTCCTCTGTGGTGATGCTCATTGGGCTGTTTCCCTGCCCTTTCAGACCACGGAGCTGCTCATTGGGGGACTTTTTTGGCTCTGCCCATGCGACCCAGCCAATCGGCCTCAAGAGCAGGAGGATTGTGGGAGGAAGAGACTGGGTTGGGGTGTGTGGCTTGTGGGAAGCCAGTGGTGGCAGTTGGGCTCTGAGGGTTTTTTCCTGAGGAGCTGTTTTGTTTGGCGTGGGTAGTTCTAAAAATCAAGTTAGTTTCTTTTGACAAGTGGCTCCTGAATTGTGCCCAGCCAGTCTGCGGCACCTGACTTATTTTTAAAGTTCTTGCTACAAATTAACAAATTCCTTTATAGAAAATTTTTACAAATTTGAATTCTCTTTAGAAGTTTATGATGCTTTTTACTCCACCATTATCATACTAGGTAATACTTTAAATGTATTGCCTCATTGAATCTTCAAAATCCTCTGAGTGAATATCAATGCCTACAGTTTTATAATCATAAATCGATACATAGAGGGGCCAAATGGACTTCTTAAATGTGTCCAACTATTAAATGACATAACTCAATTTTGAACCCACCTTTTCTAGCTACTAGTGATCAGGCTATTAGCCTTCTGTCAGTACATACATGATGCTATAACAAAATATCTAAGAATGAGCAATTTACAAACAACATAAATTTGTTTCTCACAGTTATAGAGACTGAGAAATCAAATATCAAGTCACCAGTAGATACAGTGTCTGGTCAGAGCCCAGTTTATGCTCCCAATATATCATCTTGAAACCTGTCTTCATATGACAGAATGAACAGAAGATTAAATGATGAATCTGTGTTCTCCCATGGGAGAATAGTTGAAAGGGTAAAAAGGTAGACTATTTTTCTCAAGCTTTGTTATAACGTACTAACCTTACTGATGTTTTGTAAAGTACTAACCTTATTTACAAAGGAAGAAGTCTCATGGCCTAGTAACTTCTTGAATATTTCAACTGTTAATACTGACGAATTGGAGATTCAGCTTTAAAATGATTTTGACAGCAAAACAAAACATTCAAACCATTGCACACTATATTATAACGTGTTGCCAGTATGTCACCACTTTATGTTCTTGATGTGGTACTATAGTGTGCCTTGTTCAATTTGGCACATTTCCCAACAAAGTTATTTTAAATGGAAACTAATAATTGAACTCCTTGACCTTGACTCCCATCTCTTACTCTATAAAAAACATCAAGTGACAATGAATGAAACATATAAATGTTTAAGACTTGAAGTTCTGAAATACAAGAAAACATAAGGATACACTTCAAGACATGGTACAGGCAATGATTTTCTGATTAGGGCATAAAAAGCACAGGAAGCATCTTTTGCACAACAAAGGAAGCAATCAAAAGAGAGAAGAGACTATAGAATGGGAGAAAATATTTGCCAACTGTGCATCTGATAGAAGGTTAATATTCATAATATATAAGTAACTCAATAAATTTAACAAAAATAAAGCAGCCCAATTAAAATGGGAAATTATCTGATTAGATACTTTGCAAAAGGAGAAATACATGAAACATGCTCAGTATCATTAGCTGCCATGGAAATGCAAACTGAAACTACAATACGAAGCCAGGTCAACTCAGATGTAATGGCTGTTATTTCTAAAATGCTAGAAAGGATATTGAGGGGAAAAATAATATACAGTGTTAACAGTAATGTAAATTAGCATAGCCATTATGGACAACAGTATGGAGTGTCCTCAAAAAACTAGAAATACATACACTGTATGATACAGCTAATCAACTCTAAATATATACCTAAAGCAATACCAAAGTGATACCTGTATGCCCATGTTTATTTCAGCATTATTCATGATAGCTTAAGATATGAAATTGGCCTTGGTACTCATTGACTGATGAAAGGATAAAAGAAATGTGGTATATACAAAATGAAGTATTATTCAGTCATAAATAAGAATACAATCTTGTCTTTTTGGCAAAGGAAGGAACTGGAATACATTATATTATGTGAAATAATCTACATACAGAAAGACAAACATTTCATGTTGTCTTTCATGTAGAACTTTAAAAAGTTGATGAAAAAGTAGAATAGTGATTGAAAGAATTGGAATGGTGCTTATGAGTTGGAAGAGGGTTTTGTTTTGATCAGTGAATGTTATATATATAGTAATATCACACTAAATTCTGTTAATATGTACAATCAATATGTTTTAACAAAACATTTTCAAATGAACCAAGAAAGTATCAATGATAAATACTATAACAGAATTTTCTCAGCAATAAAAACTACATAAAATTGATAAATTATTATAATTTTCATGATAAATATTTGCTGTGAATTCAAATGCAATAGATTCACATGACTTGATACTATTTGCATAATAATCATTCATGAAATAATTGTTAAATAAATGTTTGTTAAACTGAATCTATTAATTGCCATGAAATTGAGAAAGTAAAAATAAAAATGAAGGCCACAATTTTAAATATATATATTTATTAGAGTATGAATAGAGTATAAATCATAATTTCAACACTAATGAAAATATTGGAATTAGACATTATATAACTCCTTTGAATTTTAGTTTCTTCACTGATAAAATTAAAATGACATTATCATCTACACCAGAATCATTATAAAATTTACTTGAAAAAAATATGTATAAAGCACCAAGAACATTTTATGGTGAAGTACTATGAACACAGCAAAAATGATGACCCTTGCTCTTTGTAAGCATTTAGGTTATATAACTTTTCCTATATTTTCTTATATTTGAAAATTTCTCCCATCTCTTAGTATACATTGAAGGAAATTTTAGATTGAATCTCATGTCATATATAAATTATATGAGTCTTTACAATATAAATAAGAAGAAGGGAAAGAGGAAAGAGGAAAAAGGAGAAAAAGTAGAATAGAGGACACAAGAAGGGTATATTAGTAAGCTGTCTTTCACTGTGACAAAAATATCTGACCAGAACAACTTAAAGGATGAAAAGTTTATTTTGAGTTAACAGTTTCAAACATTCAAGTCCATGGTTGGTCAATTCCATCACTGTGGGCACAAGATGAGGTAGAACATTGTGGCAGAAAGGGGATGGCAGAGGTAAGCTGCACAACTCATGGTAATGAAGAAGGAAAAGCAAGGGGAGATAGAGAGAACATAAGGAGCCAGGGATAAATATAAACCTCAATGGCAAGCTCCCAGTTGCTGAGAGCCACAGCAGAATAGGGATGATGCATGGCATTTTTACCAGAAGGGAGTGGTTGAGAGGTGACACCAGGGAGCTATTGAGATGATGATGGTTATGTTAAGCTGTGTATTCAATTGTTTTGAGTTCTCCCAGGGATGCCTGGGGAGTTCCCATTGGTTGAGGAAGTTTCGGAGGAGGGATTTCCAGTTGGTGGTGTTCCTGGAAGGGCCGCGGGGGTGGCGTTCGCGGGAGTTCGGCAATAAAGGAGTTCCTGTTTTGAACCTACAAGTGCCTCCTGGTGGCTCGGTTATTTTGTGCCCAGCCAGACTGCGGCACCCAGTGATGTAACATCCTCTATCCATGTCCCACCTGCATACAGTTACCACCTAACACAGTTAGTCCATTCAACCTATTATTATATCAAATAAATTATTCCACTAATCAGCTAATAGCTTTCATAATCTAATCATTTAACATCTGAACATTCCTGCATTATCCCCTGATCTAATGTGAGATGCCTCATATTAAAACCATAACATTTCACCCAGGGCCCCCAAAAGCTTATGCCTATCTCACAATGAAAAATACATTTAGAGCTTCCATAGTATTAAGAATTCCAGCATCACTCAAAAAACCCAAGTCCAAGGTCCTTTAAGACTCACCGCAACTCTTGACTATGAGTTCCTGTAAAGATCAAAAGAAAATTATATATATATATATATATATATATATATATATATATATTTCAAATTATATATAAATATATATCAAATTATATATATATTAAATTATATATATATCAAATTATGTATATATATATCTCAAATTATATATATATCTCAAATTATATATATATATATATATATATATATATATATATATATATATATATAAATTCCACATTTGCAGAGTAAACATTTCCATTCCAAAAAGAAGAAAAAAGAGGATGATGTAAATGAATAAATTAAAGGAAGAAAGTTTCATGTCAGTATAGCACCTAAAACCATTCAATCTTAGAGATTCTTACAAAATCACTGTTGACAAGAGCCTAGCAAAACTCTAGTGGACAAATAGAAGTCACCTCAAATAGGGGTTGAAAAAATTATAGAATTTTACTGTCTCTGTAATATCAATCTTATGTCAATTAATTTTTTGACTTTCAATATGTTTTACCTGATAAAACTGATTTTTAATTCCTTCACAAGTAAAGGCAAGTAAAAAATGTTTGGATTTGCAAAACTGCTAAGATTGTATTCTACAATCAAAACATTAGGAAGGGAAAGGAGGCATTTTAATATTCCCTTCCCATACACATTTTTTTTCAGCACTTGGAAAGCATGAATTTACTAAGTAATCACTGTAAGCATGAAGCTTCTTTACCTGCCAAATTTCCTTTTCAAGAATTCACTGTGTTGAAAAATGATTAGTATGAGTTTCTTGTCAATCTTGTTCAAAGGGTACATATAGTGCATGCAAGGAATATTCATCTTACACCCAAATGATAATATGATAATAACACTGGTTTGAATCTGAATATATTTTTTCACTCTTAAATTCATTAATGAAATTATTGCTGAGAGTATCATATATATATATATACACACATACCAGGGACTGCATCAATCACAAATTGTAAGCCAAATCTACTGTAAGGCCATTCTCATATGAATAAGTAGCCACATCTTCTCTTTCATCTCTTAAATCTTAAATCTCAATATTTTCTTTCCTTCTTTATCTGTTTACATAAACTTTTTTTGTAAAACTCTTATTTATAGCTATTTGAAATATACAGTATATAATTGTTTTCTATATTCATTATAATGTATGATATTATACAAAATTATCTTATGCCTAACTGATTTTTAGTATCTATTAATAAACCTTTCTCCACCCCTGCGAACTGTCTCTGCATATGGTAATCACCATTTTACTCTTAAATTCTATGAGATTACTTCTTTAAGATTCCAGGTATGAGTGACATTTGTCTTTTGTGTCAGATTTATTTCACTTAACATAATTTTACCCAGTTCCCTTCAGGTTGTCAAAATGGTAAGATTTCATTATTTTTATGGTTCAGTAGCATTATCTATTGATATGAACATTTAGTTTCATTCTTTTTTTTTCTTTCTTTTGTAGTACTGGTTTGAACCCATTGGCATTCTACTACTGAGTCATAGCACTATCTTTATATCGTTTCATATTTTATTTAGATACAGGATCTTGCTAAATTGCTCTGGCTGGTTTCAAACTTGAGATCATCCTGCCTTAGCTTCCAAAGTCATTGTCATAAGAGGTATACAACACTGTGCCCTGATATTCCATTTCTTAACAATTTTGAACAGTGCTGCAATGGATATGGAAGTGTAGAAATTTTGACATATTGATTTCATTTCATTTGGATACAAACCCAGGAGTAGAAATGCTGTATTATATGGTAGTCTTATTCTATATTTGTTAAGGAACCACAATACTGCCACGCATTGTGGTTTTAACAATTTACATTCCCACCAACAATGTGTAAGAGTTAGATTTTTTTCTACATCCTCAAAAGCTCTTTAGTCTTATATAATTCCATTTTTCTATTGTTGCTTTTATTTCCTACATAACTGGGGTATTCTCCCATTATACATTGCCTATTCCCATGTCCTGCAGGACTTCTCCTGTTTTCTTCCAGTGGATTCAGAGTTTTAGCTCTTGCACTGAAATCTTTAATGTATTTTTATTTGATAATTGTAACTGGTGAGAGAAAAGATTTCAACTTTATTATTCTGCAAAAATATTTTTTTTTAATCCAGCACCATTTACTAAAAGGACTATCCTTTCTTTAATGTGTATTCTTACCAAATTTGTTGGAAATAAGTTCTCAGCAGATGTGCATATTTACTTGTAGGCTCTATGTTCTGTTATCTCTATCTATATGTCTATTTTATTTATTTATTTATTTTAATTATAAGTATTTGCATTATTTTTAGTGTTTTTTTTTTTTTAGGTGGACACAATATCTTTATTTTTTTTTATTTTTTTATGTGGTGCTGAGAATCGAACCCAGTGCCTCTCGCATGCTAGTCGAGCGTGCTACAACTTGAACCACATTCCCAGCCCTATATGTCTATTTTTATGTAAATCCATTTTTTTTTGTTTCCAAAAAGATTTTTCTTTTTTTTTTTTTTTTTAATTTGATTCCTATAGCTTTGTACTATATGTTGAAGTCAGGTAACATAATAGCTCCTGCTTTGTTTCTTTTTTTTCTTTTTTTTTTAATCTCAACATAGATTTCAGTAGTTTTTGTTGCTCCATATAAACTTTACATTTCTTTCCCCTAGAACTGTGAGTAATGTCATCAAAATAGATATTTCATTGACTCCATCAATGACTTAGGGGAATATGGATATTTTTCACAATTTGATTCTTCCCAACATGAATATGAATGCCTTTCCAAATTTTGTGTTGTCTTTAATTTCTTCTATCAATATTTTAAACTGTCATTACAGTGATTTTTATCTTGTTGATTGCATTTATTTCTGAATATTTCAAATTTTGGAGCTATTTTAAGTGGAATTGATTTCTTGATTTCTAGTTCAGATAATTATCTTTTGGCATATAGCAATACTACTGATTTTTGTATGTATTTTGATTTTGTGTTCTACAATATTTCTGCATTCATTTCTGAATCCCATTTGATTGAGATTTTGGGTTCAGTTATCTGTAAAGAGTTACAATTTACAATTTAGATGTTACTTTTTTGTTTCACTGTCCCCGTTGTTCACATAAGAACTTTATATTGATTAAAATTGGTGAAATTAGTCATCCTTTTCTTATTCCAGATCTTAGAAAGCTTTTACCTTTTATCCATTTAATATAATGATGGCAAACAACATATATATTGATGGCTATTATTATGATTAGTTATGTTCTTATGGTAGCTAGTGTATTCAGCATTTTTTTCAAGAAGAGATGCTGAACTTCATCAAATGCATTTTCTGCATCAATTGAGATGAAAGCATATTCTTCATTCTGTTACTCTGGTTTGTCGTTTATGGGTTTGCATATAGTGGGCCATTCTTGCATCACTGGGAGAAATCTCAATTTATAATGATTTATAATCATTTTTTTCTGTTGCTGCATTTGATTGCTAGTATTTTTTGGAAGATTTTTGCATTCATGTTCATGGAGAATATCATTCTATAGTTTTATTTTTTCTTTTCTTTTTTTGTATGTCATTTCTGATTTTGTTATCAAGGTAATGCTAGCTTTGTAGAATAAGTTTGGTAAAACTTTTTATCTTCTCTTTTTTTGTGATACCATAAGGAAAACTGGTATTATTTATTTATATGTCTGTCAGAATACAGAGAGAGAGTCATCTGAATCTGGGCTTTTCTTTGATTGGAGTATTTTGTAACTAATTCAATCTCATTACTTGTTATTTCTTTGCTCACGTTTTTGTTTCCTTATGATTTGAACTGGGTAAGGTGCATGTTGGGGCATCTATCTTTTGGTCATAAATTTTGTTACTTGTAGATATTCATAATAATATATAATTATCTCTTGCATTGACCATTGAAATGTATCTCTTTTCATCTTTGATTTTACTTATACGGGTCTTTTATCTCTTTTCTTTTTGGTCTAGCTACTAGGGGAATAATTGATTTCAAAAGATCAGCTCCATGTTCATTGATGCTTGCATTGCTTTTTAGCTTCCATTTATTTAATTTTGCTATGATCTTTATTATTTTTTTTTCCTTCTACCACTTTTTAGTTTGTTCTGTTCTTGTTTTCCCAATTCATGAAGGTGTAGTAAGTGATTGATTTTTTTTTAACCTAGGATCTCTTACTTTTTCTTATATAGGCATAGACTGTGGTAAACTTAACTCTTCATATTGATATGATATATCTTATGGATTTTGGTATGTGTCTACATTTATATTTTTATAAAGGCTTTTTTTTTCAAAAATCATTCTTGATTTCTTCCCTGATCCACTGTTTGTTAAAAATAAAATTGTTTAATTTGTATGTATTTGTAGATTTTCTAAAATATGTCTTATTATTGATTTCTAACTTGATAGCACTATGGCAAGATAATATTCTAAATATGATTTCCATTTTTAAAATATGCTCAAATTTGTTTTGTGGCCTATCTCATGAGCTATTCTGGAGAATATTCCCTATGCTGATGTGAAGAATATGTATTTAGTAGCTATTGAGCAAAATTTTCCATAGATATATTAGGTCCATTTATTTTAAGGTGCAAATTCTGTCTGAATTATTGCTGAAAGTGAGGTTTTAAATTCTCCAAATCATTGCATTTGTATCTCTCCCTTTAGGTATACCAGAATTTGCTTTATAAATTTGGATTCTTTGATATTGGGTGCATATATATTTAGAGTAGTTTTTATTCTTATTGAATTGACCCATAGTCACAATGTAATGATGTTCCTTGCCTCTGTTTACTATTTTCAATTTAAAGTTTATCTTACCTGATATTAGTATGGCTACTATTGCTTTTTTTATATTTATTTCCATGGATTGTCTTATAAAATCCTTTCACTTTCAGTCTAACTAAATCCTTTCACTTTCAGTCTAACTGTATATTTAAAAGTCAAGTGAGTTTTAGGTAACAATTAATTCCTTTTAATTGTTCATTCAATGCAATTTTATGGGTATGTTCTTCCTACAACCATTATGTAACTTGATTTCTACTTTTGTTATAGTTCTTTCTATCTTATAGTCTGCTTTGGTAGTTAACAAATTATTATTGTATTTTTTTTTGTACCAGTAATTGACCCAGGGATGCCCAACCACTGAGCCACATTCCTGGCCCTTTTTAAATATATTTTACTTCGATACAGCATCCCACTAAGTTACTTAGCACCTTGCAATTTGCTAAAGCTATCTTTGAACTTGTAATCCTACTGCCTCAACCTCCCTAGACAATTGATTTCTTGATTATTATTTTTGGTTTGTCTGTTATAGATTTATATTTTACGCTTTCCATGAGTCTTACCGAAGCATGTTTTTCCAATAATAAGCTATTTTGAGATAATAACAACTTAATATAATATAAGGATATGAACAGAAATATACGAATGAACAAAAGAACAGAATATATAATTGAAAATTTTCAGTTGTGTCCCATTCCTCTTCACATTTTAGAATTATAGTACTCCATTTACATTCTTTGATATTACAGCATGCTATGTGAGCGCTCTTACCACTGAGCCACAACCCCAGCCCAATATCATTATTACTTTTAATTGATTTGTTTTTTTCTTCATACTAAATATAATAATGGTTATACCTTACAATATTAGAGAATCCTGAATTTGCTTGTTGAATCACTCGTACCCCTAAGTTTTATGCCTTCTTATGTTTTTTCCTTACTCATTAATATCTCATACTTTCAGTTTAAAGAACATTCTTTAGCATATTTTGAGGAAAATGTATAGTGAAGATACAGTCTTTTAGCTTTTGTTCTCTAGGAAAGTATTTATCCTTTCTTTATGTCTAAAGGATAGATTTTATGGGTACACTATTCTCAGTGATAGTCTTTTTCCCCCTTCAGTATTGGGAAAATCACACACCTCTATGTGTATGATTTCCCAGAAAACACATAAGTTTTCTGATAAGATGTTAACTCTTAGAAAAATTGGATCACCCTTATATATTATTTGTTTCTTTTAAAGCCTCATGAATCTTCTCTTTATTTTTCACCATTAAGGACTTGATGATAACATGTCTCTGGATAGACTTAATTAAATAAAATGTGATTGTTGACCCTTGCCTTTCATGTACCTGAATGTTTATATCCTCCTCAAGGTTTGAGAAGTTTTCTGTTAGTATTTTTTTTGAGTAATATTTTTACCCTCTTGTCCCCAAAATTTGCTGTTTCAACTCTCCCAGAACTAGAAGTTGTGTAGGTTCGAAGTATTTGGGGATTCCCCATAGGTGTTTCAGCCCCATGCTGTTATGTCACAACTGTGGCCATCAAGTGACCAAATTATAATATTGATAGCACAGGCCACCAAGACTAGAACAACCCTTGGTTATAACCAAGGCCCACACTTCTATGGGCTGCCTATTACTGAGGTTGACTCATGAACCAAGACAAGCACAACCAGCCACAGGTAATGTTTGCTGAATAGAGGTAGAAGCAAGTAGACTGAATCTGAAATTAAAATTAAAAGTGTTCCCCCAAGGATAAGTTCAAGAGGAGATTCTTCCCAAGCTGAATTATTACATACAAAGAAAAATTATCAATTGTTTTCAAATTTCTTCAAACATGTAACAAGAAAATAATACAGTATTCTTCATTTTATGAGGTCAACATCACTATGACATCAAAATCATACAAAGACACTATAAGAAAAGAAAACTTCAGGCAAATATCACAAATGACAATAGATACAAAAATAATCAAGATTAACAATAGAAAATTATATTCTTAATTTGGTTTGTTTTTACCTCTTTGATTAGTTTTTTTTTTTCCACCCTCACTTTACTGAGGTACTTCCCACTGTTGGTTTTGGTTGTTGTTTTTCATTTTCTCTTCGTGTAGTGTTTTGCCCAAGATGCTTTGCAGTGCTGGTTTTCTGGCTGCGAATTCTTTTAACTTTTGCTTATTGTGAAAGATTTTTATTTCACTGTCGAACCTGAAGCTTGATTTTGCTGGATACAAAATTCTTGGTTGGCACCCATTATCTTTCAGTGTTTGAAATATGTTGTTCCAGGATCTTCTTGCTTTCAGCGTCTGTGATGAAAAATCAGCCGTTACCCTAATTGGTTTACCCCTGAATGTAATCTGCCTCCTTTCTCTTGTAGCTTTTAATATTCTCTCTTTGTTCTGTATATTGGATATCTTCATAACAATGTGTCTTGGGGTTGGTCTACTGTGATTTTGTATGCTCGGTGTCCTGTATGAATCTAGAATTTGGACATCCGTTTCCTTTTTCATGTCTGAAAAGTTTTCTAAAATTATTTCATTCAATGGATTGCTCATTCCCTTGGTTTGGACCTCTATACCTTCCTCTATCCCGATGAATTTTAAGTTTTTTTTTTTTTTATGTTATCCCATATTTCTTGGATGTTTTGCTCATGGTTTCATACCAGCCTTTCTGAGTTGGCTAGACTCTCTTCAAGATGATATATTTTGTCTTCATTGTCTGACATTTTGACTTCTACTTGATCTACTCTACTAGTGATACTCTCATTTGAGTTTTTAATTTGGTTTTTAGTTTCCTTCATTTCTAGGATTATTGTTTGATTTTTGTTATAATCTCTATCTCCTGGTAGAGTTGCTTATTTGCTTCTTGAATCTAATTATGTAATTCATTTTCAATGTGTTCTTTCATTGTTTGCATTTGCTGTCTAATGATCTCTTTAAGATTCCATTCCATCTGAGTAAGGTATTCCTTGAGTTCTTTACCTGATCATTTTTTTCTGATGCCTCTATGTTCTCCTGTAGATTTAGGCTATCCTGCATTGTTTGTACTCCTTTTCTTCCTTGTTTTTTCATGATGCTCATGTTAATTCTGGCTCTGTTTGACTGCTGAATTACTATAAATTCATTTTGGTTTTGTATAACTCTGGGGTCTCTCCTTTGTGATGGGAGACTATGTCTAGAGATATTGAGTTTTATTGTACTTTAAAGCAGATTCATTTGTTTCATAAAATGCGTACGGATTCTTATGGCATAAAACAATCTGCGGTTTGGTCTTGGGACTTTACATTTAGGTCAGGTGATGTGATGGTATAGGGGTTGGTATATCTTGGCGACCTTGGAAGATTGCTCTACTAAAGGGGGATATTAGCAGGAGAATGGTCTGGAGTATTTGGGGGTAGCTAGGGACTTGGGAGCACTATAGATTGCCTTGGAGCATTTACCTATATACATATAGTAAATTACACATAAATGGAGTCAAAATGCATGGGAGAAAAGGTATGAGAAGGGGAAGGAAGAAGTCACTAAAGAGAATGAGAGAAAGGAGAAAATAGGTAGAATACAAAAAAAGGGAGGGGAAGGAAATTGAAAAGAAATGAAAAAAAAAGATAAATGCAGTCTCAAAGTTCAATTAACTTCTCTTCCAGTGGAACCAACCTAGATGCCCTTCAATAGATGAATGGATAAAAAGTATGGCATTTATACACAATGGAATATTGCTCAGCACTAAAAAATAACAAAATCGTGGCATTTGCAGGGAAATGGATGGCATTAGAGAAGATTATGCTAAGGGAAGCTAGCCAATCCCTAAAAAACAAATGCCGAATGTCTTCTTTGACATAAGGAGGGCAATTCAAAACAGAACATGGAGGAAGAGCATGAGAAGAAGATTACCATTAAACAGGGATGAGAAGTGGGAGGGAAAGGGAGAGAGAAGAGTAATTGCATGGAAATGGAAGGAGACCCGCAGCGTTATACAAAATTACATATAAGAGGATGTGAGGGGAAAGGGGGAAAAAAAACAAGAGAGAGAAATGAATTAGAGTAGATGGGGTAGCGAGAGAAGATGGGAGGGGAGAGGATGGGAGGGGAGAGGAGGGGAGGGGGGATAGGAAGGGGATAGGAAAGGGAGCAAAATACAACAGACACTAGTATGGCAGTATGTATAAACATGGATGTGTAACCATTGTGATTCTGCAATCTGTATACGTGGTAAAAATGGGAGTTCATAACCCACTTGAATCAAATGTATGAAATATGATATATCAAGAGCTTTATAATGTTTTGAACAACTAATAAAAAAAAGAAAATCATATTCAACAGTATCATAAAAGGGGGTTGCCCAAACCCACAGGGATGAAAACACGAAACTGGCAAGGGAAAATGGGAATTAAGAACCACATACACACACACACACACACACACACACACACACACACACAAAGAACACTGGGATCAGGTGGAACATTGCACTCTGATGTAGAAACAGTAACACAGAGCTGTTCCAGAAAGTTTATTGTATAGGCTCTCATAATCAGGAAAGATTATAGAGGCATTGTTCTTTGTGTGCAAGAAAGTAACAGTGATAGAAACATTCTTGTAATTATTTCACTGTTGAAATGTTTGAGCCTCCTTGGCACCCAGAAAGCATATTGTTCAAAATTTCTACTAAGCAGGAAGGCTTGATATTTATAGCCCTGGTGAAATATTGCTGTTATCTTGCCATGCTCAGAATTCTTTATATACTATGAGCTGTCATCTGAGATCTAAGCTAAGATTGCTTTGCACAGAACCTTTTATGGTGAAGACATCACTATAGCAAACTGGGCTATCTTGACCTTTAGTTTTTGTATAGGAATTTCCCAGCATTTGCAGGCACCCCACACCATGAAACAATCAAGGTCTCTGATCCAGTTCATCACACTCCACAGGGGCTATTAGTCACGATAAAATGAGTTCTATTTCTATAATTCCATAGTTTGTTCAGCATTTGCAAATCAAAAATGTGATTTAAATTATTAATAGAATGAAGGGCAAAACCCATATACTTATTTCAATGGATTCAGGAAAAGCATTTGCCTGATTTCAACATATCTTCATTATTAAGAAAACCCTGAAAAAATTGGATATAGAAGGAATGTACATTGACTTTACAATAAAGGGAAGAGATTACAAGTTCAGAGCTAATATCATTTTCAAGAGTAAAAGGTTGAAAACTTTTTCTCTACAACTATGAACAAAATGAGTATGTATACTCTTAGACTTCTGTTCAATGTAATACTTGGAATCCTTGATATAACATTTAGGCAACAGAAAGAAGTAAAAGGCACCCAAAAAGGAAATGATAAATTAAAATTGTGTGTTTGCTGAAGAAATTGTCTTATGTCTACAAAATACTAAAGGCTTCATTAAAAAAAAAAACTGTTGAAACATATATAAATCTGTAAAGTTATAGTATGTAAAATCAACTTAACAGAACTAATAACATATGCTAATAGTGATTTATCTGAAGAAGAAATTAAGAAAAGAACTGCATTATAATAGTATAAAATGCTTAAAAATAAATTTTAACAAGAATGTAAAATATCTGTATGCTGATAAATATCAAACATTCATGAAAGAAATTAAAGATGACAGAAAAATTTAAAACATTAAATGTTAATTGACAGGAAGATTTAATATTATTTTAACACTCATACTACTAAACAATCTACAGCTTTAATGTGGTTTTATCAAAATTCCAGTGTCATTTTATTTACAGAAGTAGAAAAATAAAGTCATCAAAAATTTCTCAATATTATATACAATTATAATGCACAAAAAAAATATGGAAAAAATTAACAAAGTCAAAATTCAAGTGTAAACAAAGATACTAACTAGTCAAAACCATCTTGACTTAGAGTATTTTATCTAACAACAGTCATTACTTACATCTCAGATGAAGTTGTTAAACAATGCAGTATGCAGATTCCTCAGAAAACTTTGAATGGAACAAACATTTGACCCATCTATCCCACCCCTAGGTTTATAACCAAAGGACCTAAAATCAGCGAACTACAGTGACACAGCCATATCAATGTTTATATCAGCTCAATTCACAATACCTAAACTATGGAATTAACCTAGATGTCCTGCAGTAAATGAATGGATAAAGAAAATGTGGTCCATATACACAATGGAATATTTCCTAGCCTAAAAGAAGAACAAAAGTATAACATTTACACATAAATGGCTGGAACTAGAGAATATCATGCAAAGTGAAATAAACCAATCCCAAAAAAACAAAGGTCAATGTTTTGTTTTGTTTTGTTTTTCTTATAAGGGGGTGCTGATCTATAGTTTAGGGGAGGGGAGGGGAGGTAACTTTGGATTCGGTAGAGGTGTGTGAGGTTAGGGGAGGGGCTGTGGGGATGGGAAGGATTATAAAATGGAATAGATTTATAGATTTTATTAATATATATATATAAAATTACACAAATAGTGTGGCTCTGAACCACATACAGCCAGAAGAATGAGAAGTTGTGCTCCATTTGTGTACAATGTGTCAAAATGCATCCTACTGTCATATATAATTAGAACAAATTTTTTAAAAAGGAGTTCAGGAGGAACAAGATACGTGGCATTTGGAATTATTTTTAAATGGCCATTTAGCAGTAGCAGAGGTATGAGACTGGGAACTCATACCAAATGTTGCCATTCTCAGTAGTCACCTATTTTGAGGTTCAAAGTGTGCCTGATTCATCATGATAGAAACTGATGCATAGTGGACTGCTCAAGGGCAACCTAGACTGAAGAAACTAAGGGGAGAGATTCCCCTTTGCTTCTGGGGTGCAATAAAAGAAAGTGGGATAACACAAGGAATTTCTCAAGAAGGCATTCTTAACTCCAAGATTGACCCTTGTATTCACATACATTGTGGTGGAATATGTAAAACCTATGGAGATTTAGAATCCTCATCCTAAAAGTAAAATTTTCAGCATGCCCCTAAGATCCAGGAATACAGCAGAGATCTGCATCTCCTCAGCAATTGGGGTGTGGATTAAATCTCAGATACCCACGGACAGAGTTCCAAAGGTCAGTCAAGACTATGTCCCAACTGCTGGAAATTTCAATTTAGAACTCTGCCCCCAACTTGCTATGGGTATACATAATCTGTCAGCACTCCCAAGTTTATCCCATACAATATTGTGAGACAGGAAGCTGAGTGCTACTATAACAAACTTAGGCTGCTGCTCCCAACAGCTGGCAGCTTGCTGAGAAACACAAACCTTAGCCCATGACCTAAGTATTACAAAATCCAAAAATAAATACAAAGAGTGTCACAACAGCATAAGCAATGAAAATTCATCTTTGCCAATAGTTTTGACCCCTTCAACAGAAATAGAAACTTTATTTTTTATTAAGAATACTTGTCCTATTTGATCTTTTTAATTTTACCTTTCTTAAATTTATTTTTAAATGTAATTTTTTTATCTTAAATTTTAAACTGCTTTTCATTCTGCAGGATTGTATGTGTATTGCGTGTTTTCCCTGAACATAGGTTTGATGTGTGTGTGTGTGTGTGTGGGTGTGTGTGTGTGTATATTACATGAAATATATATGGAATATATATATATAATACATAAAATGTTTATATGGACTATATATATAATATGTATACATACACAAATATCATATGTAATCATAATTTTATGAATATATATTTTTATAACATGATTATATATTCATATCATTTTACATTCATTTTAATTGGTTTCATGTTCATCTTTTAAAACTAAATGGTCCTGGTTTGACATTGGTAGGGTAAAATTTTATGTAGTATTGTGTTGTTTTGCTTGATCTCATATTTGATTGTGTGTTCATATCTTGGTTTGTGCTTCTCTTAGTATCCATTCTTTATTTTCTTCCCCCACAAACAGCCAATTTTTTTCCTGTTCTTTATTTCTCTCTTTATTTTATAACTTTCAGGGTTTTTTTGCTCTGCCTTCTTTATAGGCATCATGTACTATCTACTCCCTGCCTCTCCTCTGATCTCCTTTTAAATATTACAAACTTTCTCTTCACTTCCTATTTTCTCTTATTCCATGAAATTGGCTGAAATGAGTACAAAAATATACAGAGACAAATCATAGAAACAAAACTAGAGAACCATATGTCTGAAGAATATTTACGCTAAAATTCTTAATAAAATGTTAGCATACCACATTCAAAAACACATCAAGAAGATAATGAACCATTATTAAATGAGTTTCTTCAGAGGTTCACAAAGTTGGTTCAAGATATGCAAAACAACATAGGTAGTTCACCAAGAATATAGAACTAAGAACTAGAGTCATTTGCTTTTTTCCGTAGATACAGAAAATTTTAACATATGTACAGAAAAGGCCTTTGAAAAAAGCCAGGACTTATTCATGTTAAATGTGCTGAAGTTACTGGGATTAGAAGGAATTTACTTCCACATTATAAAGACTTGTATGACAAATACAAATTCAACATTATACTGACTGAATAAAAATGAGAAGTATTTTTGTTCAATTTAGAACTGAGTCAAGGATATTTTCTATCACCACTACTACTAAAATTTTTATCTTGAAACTCTAGCCAAAACAATCAGGCAAGTGAAGAAAATTAATTTGATACAAATTGAAAATAAGTAATCAAATTATCTGCTTTTTGATGACATTATCCTATATCTAGAAGACCCAAAAACTTCTCCAGCTAGTAAATGAATTCCTCAAAGTAGCATGATACAAAATAAATTTCATAGTCAATAGCTTTCCTGATAAAAATAAATTAGAAAAATTACCTCAACTAACTATAACCACCCCCAATTTAAGTACTGAACTAGTATAATTAAAATGATGAAACATAAAAAATTGCAGATGATCTTAGAAGATAGATAAATCTTCCATGTTCTTGTATGGCCATAATTAATATTGTCAAAGTGGTCATATTATCAGCAGTAATATACCAATTAAAGGAAACCCAATTAAAATATCAACCACACACTCCACATAACTAGAAAATTTAACCCTAAAATCCATTTGTAAAAATAAAAGACTCAGAATAGTCAAAGTAATCTTGAATAAGTAGAGTGATGCTTGATACATCTAAATATGTGAACTCACATAATACTAAAGAGCTACAATAACAAAAAGAGCATTTTACTAGCATCAAAACATACCTGAAGTCCAATAGAATAGAAAAGAAGGCAGAGAGTCAACCCCACATAGAAAATCATCTGATACATGACAAAAGTGTCAAAAGATATATATTTGAGAAAACAGCCTTTTAAACAAAGAGTGCTAGGGAAAATAGATATCCATATAGAGAATTATGAAACTAGGTCTCTATCTCTCATTCTGCAAAAAGTCAAATCAAAGAGGATCAAAGACTTAGGAACAAGAACAAAAATTGTGGAACAGTTAGAAAAAAATATGGTCAACACTTGTAACACATTAATATGGAGACAAAATTTATTAACAAGACCCCGAAAATCAAAAAAGTAAAATGAGAATCAAGAAGCTGGGTCTGGTTGCACACATTTGCAATCCTAGTGACTTGGGAGACTGAGGCAGGAGGATCTCAAGTTCAAAGCTAGGTTCAGCAAATCAGTGAGAACCTAAGAAATTTAGTGAGACCCTGTTTCAGAATAAAAAATATAACTGAAATTGCTTGTGATGTGGCTCAGTGGTTAAGGAAGTGCCTCTGGCTTCAATCCCTGGTACAAAAAAAAAAAAAGCAAAAAACAAAAAAAATCACAAGAATCAATAAATATGATAGTATCAAATTAAAAAGCTTCTGCATAAAAACTAAAAGCTACAAAGAATATGAAGAGAGAATCAATATAATGGAAAATAAAATAATTATTTGCCAGCTGCAGCTTCTCCTCTGACAGGGATTCAGAATACACACATACAAACACAAACACACACACACATACACAATATTCTATAGATATGTATACATATTTGGGATATATATATATATATATATATATATATATATATACACACACACACACACACACATACACATACACATAGAATTGGAAAAGCTTACTACACAAAAAATCCTAATCAATAATTGGGCAAAAGAACTGGAGATATTTTACAATAAATAAATAAATAAATAAATAAATGAACGAACAAACAAAGATAACTGAAAAATATATGAAAAACATGTTTAGGATACCTAGCAATCAAGGAAATGCCCAGCAAAACTACAGTGAGATTTCATCTCATTTCAGCCATAGTGACAATTTTCAAGAATACAGATAATAATAATAAATGCTGATGAGGATATAGGGGGAAGTCCCACTCATACTATTGGTGGAAATGTAAATTAGTATGACCATTCTGGAAAGCAGAATGGAGATACCTCAAAACTACAGAATAGAATCACTATATGACACAAGTATCCCACAGATCAGTATTTATCCAAAATAATTAAAATTAGCATACAACAGAGATATAGCCACATGCTTATTTATACTTAAGTTATTGGACAGATGAATTGATTAAGAAAACGTGGTATATATACAAATGGAATTTTACTCCACCATGAGGATTAAATTTTTGCATTTGTAAGTAAAAGTATGAAATTGGAGAACATCATGTTATGTGAAATGTCAGGTCAGAAAATCAAGAGTAAAATATTCTCTTTCGAACATGGTGGCAGGCAGGGAGGCAGTGCTCACATTACCTCCTCAGCCACGCGGACAGAGAGACACCTCAGAACATTTAGATTCTGCCTGCTGAGAAACTTCCAGCAAAATTCCGCTGAAGTGAGACCTAGGAGGGGCGTTTGGGCTTCATGGAGGTGGCAGCTTGCTCAGGCACCGGTGAATCTCGGCCACCCTGCATGCGGAGGTGCTGGCCAGCTGTTTGGTGACCAGCTGCAGATGGAGGCATTTCAACACTGCCAGACACCGCGAGCAGCGTACAAGTTGGACCCTTTGAAGTGGTAGCTAACCAAGCCTCTATGAGACAGCAGTCTAAGAACTGAGACCGAGACTGGGACAGACCAGAGACAGACCAGACCCACCCCTCCCATTGGACACCCCGGCAAGCAGCCTGAAGCCCGCCATAGTAGAGAGCTGACATCACCAGAGTTCAGCGGATGGGATCCCTTCCCAGCGAAATTGGCTTCAACAGGTGTGAGACTCCCACCCCACCAGATACATACAGCTGGGAAATCTCAAAAATCTCTCCCAGATCTCCATGGCATGATTGTAGGGGCCGAGGGAAGCAGAGGGGACTCCTGACCTCCAACTCCCCCTACCACCAACAGCGACAGCCAAGGCATTTTCCACCAGCTCCTGGGGGTGGGGCCAATGAAGGGGTCCAGGCAAAATAAGCTGATGGTTCCCAGATCACCTGCTCCACAACCTTGGGGTCTGGGTGAATGGCAAACAGAGAGAGTGCTCAATTATTCGGGAGAACAGGGCATTCAGGGGGCTGCAAGTGTAACTAGATCTGTGGAGAACACCTCCGGTGAGCGGGGCCTGGCTGGCTGGCAGAAGAAAGGGGGGAAGGGCTGGAGACGAGAAATGGCCCTGTGCGACCAGGATTGGAGAGCCGCCCAGTAGGGGAAGAGGAGCTGCCTTACAGGGATTGTATCCTGCATATAGAGGGCAGAAGCTTGGCTCAGAGGGCACAGCTCCACCTACCGGAAGAGAAGAAAATAGAACTCTAAGACTGCATTTATCTTTTTTTTTTCTTTTTCCTTTTCAAATTTTATTGTTCTTTCCATTTTCTTTTACTCTACCTATTTTTCTCTCCCACTTTCTCTTTAAGGACTTCTCCTTCCCCTTCCCATAACTTTCATCCCAAGCATTATGACTTTCATTACGTGTAATTTTCTAAATGCAAATAGGTGAATGTTCTGAGGCTGTCTATAGTGCTACTAAGTCCCTAGCTACCACCAAATACCCTGGTCCATTCACCTGTTAATATCCCCTGTCAGTAGAGCAATCTTCCAAAGTAGCCAAGACATACTAACCCTCATACCATCATAGAACTCAACCTAAACATAAAGTCCTAAGACCAAACAGCAGATCGCTATATGCCTACAGAATCCATAAGCCTTTTATGAAACGAATGAATTTGCTTTATATTACAATAAATCCCAACATCTCTAGACCTAATCTCCCATCACAAAGGAGAGACACCAGAGATATAAAAAACCAAAAGAAATTTATAGGAGAAAACAGAAACACAGCAGTCAAACAGAGTTGGAAAGTAATGTGAACACCATGAAAAAACAAGGGAAAAAAGGATTACAAACAATGCAGGACAACCTAAATTTACAGGAGAACCTAGAGGCATCAGAGAAATGGACAGATAAAGAACTCAAGGCATACCTGAATCAGATGGAATGGAATCTTAAAGAAGTCATTAGACAATAAATCCAAACAATGAAAGAATACTTTGAAAATGAATTACATAAACAGATTCAAGAAGCAAAAAATCAACTCAACCAGGAGATAGATTTAAAAAAAATCAAACAGTAATCCTAGAAATGCAGGAAATCATAAACCAAATCAAAAACTAAAATGAAAGTATTACAAGTAGACTAGATCTAGTAGAAGTCAGAGCATCAGATAATGAAGACAAAGTATATCAACTCGAAAAGAGTCTAGTCAATGCAGAAAGGCTGGTAAGAAACCAAGAGCAAAACATCCAAGAGACAAGGGTTATCATAAAAAAAAAAAAAAAAAAAAAAACTTAAGAGTCATTGGGATAGAGGAATGTATAGAGGTTCAAACCAAAGGAATGAGCAATCTTTTGAATGAAATAATTTTATAAAACTTTCCAGACATGAAAGATGGAACGGATTGCCAAATCCTGGAAGCCTACTGGACGCCAAACATACAAAACCGTAATAGACCAACTCCAAGACACATTATTATGAAGATATCCAACATACAGAACAAGGAGACAATATTAAAATCTACAAGAGAAAGGAGGCAGATTACATTCAGGGGTAAACCAATTAGGTTAACAGCTGATTTTTCATCATAGACTTTGAAAGCGAGAAGATCCTGGAACAACGTATTTCAAATGCTGAAAAATAATGGACTCCAACCAAGAATATTTTATCCAGCAAAATGAAGCTTCAGGTATGACAATGAAATTAAAATATTTCACGATAAACAAAAGTTAAAAGAATTCGCAGCCAGAAAACCAGCACTGCAAAGCATTTTGAGCAAAACACTACAAGAAGAGGAAATGAAAAACAACATCCAAAACCAACAGTGGCATGTAACTCAGTAAAGAGGGAGAAAACTAATCAAAGAGGAAAAACAAGCCAAATTAAAATAAACAAACAAACAAACAAACAAACATGACTGGAAGTACAAACCATATATCAATAGTAATAGTAATTGTGCACTATGATCAAGTAGGATTCGTCCCTGGGAAGCAAGGCTGGTTCAATATACAGAAATCAATAAATGTTATTCACCACATCAATAGACTTAAAAATAAGAACCATATGATCATCTCGATAGATGAAGAGAAAGCATTCAACACAGTACAGCATCCCTTTATGTTCAAAACGCTAGAAAAACTAGGGATAACAGGAACTTACCTCAACATTGTAAAACCTATATATGCTAAGCCTCAGGCTAGCATCATTCTAAATGGAGAAAAACTGAAGGCATTCCCTCTAAAATCTGGAACAAGACAGGGATGCCCTCTATCACCACTTCTATTCAATTTAGTTCTCGAAATATTGGCCAGAGCAATTAGACAGACAAAAGAAATTAAAGGCATAAAGATAGGAAAAGAAGAACCTAAATTATCACTGTTTGCGGATGACATGATCCTATAACTAGCAGACCCAAAAGGGCTTACAAGGAAACTACTAGAGCTAATAAATGAATTCAGCAAAGTGGCAGGATATAAAATCAACACGTATAAATCAAAGGCATTCCTGTATATCAGCGACAAATCCTCTGAAGAAAGAGAGGAAAGAGAGACAGATAGACACACACACACACACACACAGAGAGAGAGAGAGAGAGAGAGAGAGAGAGAGAGAGAGAGAGAGAGAGAGAATATTATCTAGTATGTGAGGGAAAAGAAACAAATAACATAGATGTGTAGTCACTTGCCTGAAACAACAGTTCTCAGCCAAAACTCACTGAACAGAAGATAGCAGCATGAGATTTTCACAGTATTTAAAGAAAAAACTGTCCACCAACAATACTGTGCCAGACAAAACTACCCTTCAGAAATGAAGTAGAAATAAAGACATACTAGATAATTAAAAAAAAGGAGAAAATGTATTTCCACCAGACTGGTTTTTAAGAAATGATAAAGAAAATAATTTACTTGATCCAAGATGGTGGGACAGAGGGAGGCAGCATTCTGTGTCGCTCCGTGACCTGGGTCTCAATTAGTGGGAATACTGCTTTGCTGAGAGTGATAGAGAATCACTCCACAACTGATTCTGCATAGGAATCACAACCACCATGCCATGCAGGGCCCTGGGACTCAGCATTAGAAAAGGACTCCCTACTCCAGACTGCTCGCCCATTAATTTCTCACGGGTTCCTTAGTGGGACCATTGGCATCACCACCAGTGCAGAATTCCCAGACGCTGCTCCCAGGAAGGACACTCATCTGTTACCCATGCACAGAAACTCTGGCTGCCACTCTGGTGTGGACCCCCATCTACTAACATGGGGCTCCCCTGGTTGCTTCCATCTTGGACCCAGCAGCCTGCACCTGGGGACAAAACAGGCTCAAATTTTGAATGAGAAAGAAAGAAAGAAAGAAAGAAAGAAAGAAAGAAAGAAAGAAGGAAAGAAAGAAAGAAAGAAAGGAAGGAAGGAAGGAAGGAAGGAAGGAAGGAAGGAAGGAAGGAAGAAAAGAAAGAAAGAAAGAAAACAGCTGCAACACTGCATGCCACAGAAATCGTATCATCCTACTCCTCACTCCCGGTTCTTTGTCAACCATCAGAAATTGTAAACCTTTTTACAAACCTACTGATTATACTGTAGATAATAATTGAATTCACCATTTCTATATGTTGTGACCAAACTATAAATGTCTTAATAACAACTGTTTGTCATTAGGTGGTATTTTGTTTATATTGGGATCTGTTAACATTGTTCTTCCCATCAAAGGTGAGTACTGGAACCCTACAGGGGCAATACAAGCCTATAGGGTAAAAACAGTAATGCCTTGGATGCACAGAGATAGAAAGGAAGACACACAAGCAACATGAAAAACAAGGGAGGAAAATGCCCCAAACAAATCAAGATTACACATTATTAGAATCCATGGCCAGCACAGCAGATGAAATGACAGAGAAGGAGTTCAGGATGTACATAATTAAAATGTTTTGTGAAATAAAGGATGATATAAGAAAGCAAATACAGGCAGCAAAAGAACATTTTGACAAAGAGATACATAAACAAATACAGGAAGCAAAAGATGACTTCAACAGGGAGATAGAGGTTCTAAAGAAAAACCAAACAAAAATTCTTGAAATGAAAGAAACAATAAACCAAATTAAAAGCTCAATGAAAACCATCACCAACAGATTAGACCGCTTGGAAGAAGGACCTCGGACAATGAAGACCAAATATATAATCTTGAAAAGAATGCACACCACACAGTGTAGATGGTAAAAAACCAAGTACATTCAAGAAATATGGGATAGCATAAAAAGACCAAATTTAAGAGTTATTGGGATAGAGGCATAGAGTTCCAAACCAAAGGAATGAACAATGAAATAATATCAGAAAAAATTCCAAGTATGAAGAAAGAATTGGAAAACCAAATTCAAGAGGCTTACAGGACACCAAATGTACAAAATCACAACAGATCCAGACAAAGCCACATTATAATGAAAATGCTTAACATATAGAATAAGAAGAGAAAAATTAAAAGCCATGAAAGAAAGGAATCAGATTTCATATAGGGGAAAAACAATTAAGTCACGTATAGAATTTTTAACTTAGACTCTGGAAGCGAGAAAATCCTGGAACAACATATATCAAGCTCTGAAAGAATTTGGATGCCAACCAAAAATTTCATATCCAGCATAATTAAGCTTTAGATTTGATGATGAAATGAAAACCTTCCATGATAAAGAAGAGTTAAAAGAATTTAAAGCTAGAAAACCTGCTCAAAAAAAAAAAAAAAACTGGCAAAACATTCTATGAAGAGGAAATGAAAAACAACAATGGAAACCAGAAGAGTGGGGGTATTACACTAAAGGAAAAGCTAATCAAAAAAAAAAAAACCAGTAAAGTTAAATAATAAAAATGGCTAGGCATACAAATCATGTCTCAATAATAACACTGGGTGTTAATGGCTTAAAATCACCAATCAAAAGGCTAGCTGATTAGATAAAGAAAAAAAAAAGACCCATCAATATGCTGCCTCCTAGAGACTCATCTCATAGGAAAAGACATACACAGTCTGAAGGTGAAAGGTGGGGAAAAATCATACCCACTGACATGGGCTGCAGAAGCAATCAGAGGTTTCCATCCTCATATAAAATAAAGCAGATTTTAAGTTAAAGTTAATCACAAGGGACAAAGAAGGTCATTTCATACTGCACAAAGGAAATATATGCCAACAAGACATAAAAATTATAAACATATATGCCCTAAACAATGGAGCATCTATGTTCATCACATAAACTCTTCTCAAGTTCAAGAGTCAAATAGAAAAAAATACAATAATTCTGGGTGACTTTAACACACTTCCTTCATCACTAGATAGATCATCCAAACAAAAGCTGAACAAAGAGACTATAGAACTCAAGAATACAATTAATAACTTAGACTTAATTGACATATGTAGAATATTTCAAACTACAATGAGGGAATATATTTTCTTCTCAGCAACACATTGATCCTTCCCTAAAATAGACTATATACTATGCCTCAAAGCAACTTTTAGCAAATTTAAAATGTAGAGATACTACCCTGCCTTCAATCAGATCATAATGGAATGAAATTAGAAATCAATGGTAAAATAAAAAATCAAATCCATTCCAACACCTAGAGACTAAATAACATGCTACTGAATGAACAATGGGTTACAGAAGACATCAAGGAGGAGATTCCAAAGTTTTTAGAGATGAATGGGAACACAGATACAGCATGTCATAACCTCTAGTACACTATGAAAGCAGTTCTAAGAGGAAAACTTATTGCATGGAATTCATTCATGAAAAGAAGGAAAACTCAACAAATATATGATTTAACACTACATCTCAAAGCCCTAGAAAAAGAAAAACAAATCAACACCAAAAGAAGTAGAAGACAGGAAATAATTAAAATCAGAACTGAAATCAATGAAATTGAAACAAAAGAAACAATTGAAAAAATTGACAGAACAAAAAGTTGGTTCTTTGAAAAAATAAATAAAATTGACAGACCATTAGCCATGATAATGAAGAGAAGGAGAGAGAAAACTCAAATCACTAAGATGCATGATAAAAAGGAAATATCACAACAGACACTACAGAAATACAGCAGATAATTAAAAATAATTTTGGAAAGCTGTACTCCAATAAAATAGAAAATATTAAAGACATTGACAAATTTCTAGAGTCATATAATTTGCGCAAATTGAATCAGGATGATATACGCAATTTAAACAGATCAATTTCAAGTGACAAAATAGCAGACACCATTAAAAGTCTCCCAACTAAGAAAAGCTGAGGACCAGATGGATACACAGCTGAGTTCTACAAGACCTTTAAAGAAGAACTAATACCAATAGTCTGCAATTTATTTCAGGAAATAGAAAAAAGGCAGTACTTCCAAACTCATTCTATGAGGCCAATATAACCCAGATTACAAAACCAGGCAAAGACACATCAAAAAAAAAGAAAAAAAGAAAAAAAAAGAAAACTTCAGACCAATATCTCTAACGAACATAGATGCATAAATTCTCAATAAAATTCTGGCAAATTGAATACAAAAATATATGAAAACGATTGTGCACCACGATCAAGTGGGATTCATCCCAGGGATGCAAGGTTGGTTCAACATATGGAAATCAATAAATTTAATTCATCACATCAATAGTCTTAAAGATAATAATAATAATCATCTCAATAGGCGCAGAAAAAGCATTTGACAAAATACAGCATCCGTTTATGTTCAAACACTAGAAAAACTAGGGATAACAGGAACATATTTCAACATTATAAAGGATTTCTATGCTAAGCCCCAGGGAAACATCATTCTACATGAAGAAAAATTGAAGGCATTCCCTCTAAAAACTAGAAAAAGACAGGGGTGCCCTCTTTCACCACTTTTACTTAACATAGTTCTTGAACCATTGACCAGAGCAATTAGACAGATGAAAGAAATTACAGGGATACATATAAGAAAAGAAGAATTCAAATTGGCACTATATGCTGATGATATGATTCTATACCTATAAGACCCAAAAAGTTCCACCAGAAAATTTCTAGAATTAGTAAATGAATTCAGCAATGTAGCAAGATATAAAATCAACACCCATAAATCAAATGCATTTCTGTATATCAGTGACAAATCCTCAGAAAGAGAAATGAGGAAAACTACCCCATTTACAATTGACTCAAAAAAATTGGAAATCAACATAATGAAAGAAGTGACATCTATATAATGAAAATTACAGAACCTTAAAGAAAGAAATCAAAGAAGACCTTAGAAGATGGAAACATCTCCCTTGTTCTTGGAGAGGCAGAATTAATATTGTCAAAATGACCATACTACCAAAATCACTATACAGATTTAATGTAATTCCAATCAAAATCCCAATGGTAGTCCTCATATAAATAGCAAAAGCAGTAATGAAATTCATCTGGACAAATAAGAGACCCAGAATAGCTAAAGCAATCCTTAGCATGAAAAGTGAAGCAGGTGGCATCACTAAACCAGACTCAAACTGTACTACAGAGTAATAGTATCTATTCTGAAAAAAAATGCAATAAAGGTAGAAATCAATAAGAAGCAAATATTTGGAAACTGTACAAATACATAGAAATTAAAATACTTATTTTTCAGCAACCAATGAATAAAGGAAGAAATCAAAGCTGGGCATGGTGGCGCATGCCTGTAATCCCAGAGACTCAGGAGGCTGATGCAGGAGGATCAAGAGTTCAAAGTAAGCCTTAGCAACTTAGCGAGGCCCTATTCAACTCAGTCAGACCCTGTCTTAATAATATATTCTTAAAAGGGATGAGGATATGGCTCGGTGGTTAAGCACCCCTGGGTTGAATCCCTGGTACAGAAAGAAAGAGAGAGAGAGAGAGAGAGAGAGAGAGAGAGAGAGAGAGAGAGAGGGAGGGAGGGAGGGAGGAAGGAAGGAAGAAATTAAAATGTTTATTGAAACAAATGAAATTGGAAACACAACATACTAAAACAATGTCATATAGCAAATTTGTACTAAACAAAAAGTTTACACCAATCAGATAGTCCACCATGATCAACTAGCTTTCTTTCCATGGATTTAAGATTGTTTCATTATACACAAATCTATAAATATAATTTCACCACATGAATAGAATTAGGGACAATAATCACACAATCATCTCCACAGATGTATAAAAGAAGCATTTGACAACCCCCACTCATGTTAAAAATTCTGGAGCCATTAAGAATAGAAAGAACTTACCTCATCATTTAAAAGGCTATGGATGACAAACACTACAACACTATCAGGCTGGATGGAGAAAAACTTAATGTATTTTCTCTACAATCAGGAGCAAAAAAAGGAGTTACACTTTTACCAATCCTATTCAATATAGTTTATGAAGCTATCTGGAGCAATCATACAAGAAAATTAAAGGGATGCAGATGGGAAAAAGTCAAATTATCTGTTTGCTGATGAATTGATCTTATATCTAGAGACCCAAAACTCCAATAGAAGACTTCTAGAGAAAAAACAAATTTAGTAAAGTATCAGTTTTCTAGAACAACATACAACAATAAATGGCTTTCCTGTATACCAATAATTAATCTGCTGAGAAAAAACTCAGGAAAACCATTCACAGTAATCTCAATAAAATAAATAATATAAAAATACTTGATAATTCATCTGATAAAGGAAGTAACTATCTCTACAATAAAATCTACAGAACACTGAATAAAGAAATTCAAGATGTTCAAAGATGAAAAGACTTCTCATATTCTTGGATAGGCAGAATTAATATTGACAAAATGGCCATAATACCATGAGCATTATACCAATTCAATGCATCCACTTCGAAATACCAATGACCTTCTTCACAGAAAAAAAAAAATCAGTATCTTAAAAAAAAAAAAACCCTGTAAGTAGATAGCAGAAATATGAGTAGAGGGAAGGGATTAAGGGAATGTGGGAGGGAGGAGGGATGAGAAAGGAGAAACACTGGTGAGTGCAGTAGAGAAAATTATGTTCTATATTTTTATAATTAGGTCAAAATGAATAGTAATATTAAATATAACTAAATAAACCAATAGTAAAAATGCACTAGAATTCATTTGGACAAATAAAAGACTTAGAATAATAAAAGAAATCCCAAGTAAGAAGAGTGATGCTAGAGGCATCACAATACCAGATCTCAAATTACATTAAAGAATGATAGAAAAAAAAAAAAAAACAACAACAACATGCTCTTGGCATCAAAACAGACAGGAATAGAATGGAAGACACAGAAACAAATTCACATACATACAGTTATGTGGTACTTGATGCAAGTGTCAGAAAACGACGTTGGAACAAAGACAGCTTTTTAAACGAATTCTGCTGGGGAAACTGAGAAGAATAAAAATTACCTCCCTATCTTTCCCTTGAACAAAATTCAACTCAAAGTGAATTCAAAACATAGGAATTTGGCCAGAAATTGCCCAATACCTAGAACACAGGGTCAATACTCCAACATATTGGCACAATCACTGACTTAATAAGACCCTCAAGGACAAATAATAAAACAAGAATTAAAAAGTCAGACAATCAATTATAAAACTTCAGCACAATAAAAAAAATAATACCATGGAGAGAGATCTTACAGAATGTGAGATCTTTAACAATGGCTGCTTCAACAGGGGAGTAATAGCCAATTTTTTTAAAGAACACAAAAAACTTAACACCAAATAAATGATTAATTCAGTTAATAAAGGGCAACAGAACTAAACAGACATTTTGCAAAAGAAGAAACACAAATGATCAACTTGTAAATGAAAAGAAAGTGTTCATCATGTATAGCAAAGAGATGAATGCAAATCAAAACTACATTGAAATTTCATCTCCTTCAATTAGATTGAGCATCATGAAGAATACAAATAATAATAGATGTTGGTGAGGATGTATGGATAAATGTATATTAATACATTGCTGGTCAGACTGGAATTTAATGCAACCACTCTGGAAAGCATAGTGGAGACTCTTCAAAATGCTAGACCTTGAGCCGCCATATGATCCAGCTAACCCAGTACTCAGTACATATCAAACAGAACTAAAATCACTGTACTATAGTGAGACAGACACAACAATATTTATAGCATCATAATTCAAAATAGCAATGTTATGGAAATAGCTCAGGTGCCCATGAATTGATGAATGGGTTAAAAAGTGGTATATATATATATATATAACAATAGTTTTACTCAGCCACAAAAAATGAATTTATGGCATTTGCATAAATGGATTAAACTCAATAACATCATAAATTAAATAAGCCACACTTTGAAATTTGAGGGTCAATTTTTTCTCTTGAATGTTGAAACTGGACCAACATAATGAAAAAGGGGTTATGAAGGCTAATATAATAGAACCGATGTTAGTAAAGCAATGGAAGGAGATTGAAGGAGAGTAAGTGGGGGATGGAAAAAGGGAGAAACAGTGCAATGAAATTTATCAAATTGTGCTGTATACCTATATAAATATAATATAGTGAATTCTACCTTTATGTATGTGGATAAAGCAGTAATTTTAAATCCTTCTAAATCCTTTACATAAATAGAAGAAACAGCAGTATAGTAGAAGAGGAACAAATAGAAATTATATTCCAGGTGTTTATGATTATTTCAAAATAAACTTCTATATCATGTGTAATTTTAATTCACAAATAAGATATTTTTTAAAAGGAAACACAAGTAGATATGCTGTATTATAACTTAGTGATTGTGCTTGTTTAGCATGAACAGGCTCTGGGTTTGATCCTTATTACCACTTAAAAAAGAAAGTATTAAGATATGAGATAAACAGACTACCACTGCATCTGAAGAAATTAACACATGAAAAACACAAATTCTTAAAGGAAAAAATAATGAATATGAGTCTAGAAGTAAATAAAACAGAGACTAAGCAAACAGTAGAAAAGGCCAATGGGGAAAAAAAAGAGAGCTGGTTTCGAAACAAGAAAAATCAATATGTAGACAGACAAAAAAAGATATGAGATTCAAGTTAATGAAATCCAGAAATGAGAACATAAATGTTATGACTGAAAAATACAGAACATGGATTATTACTAAGAAATATATGGCAACAATGTTGATAATCTACAAGATCAGTAAATTTCCTTGAAAAATATATTACCAATACTGAATCACAAAGAAACAGAAAACATGTATAAGCCAATAACAAGTAATAATATTGAATGAATACTATAAAACCTCTATCAAACTTTTAAAGTCAGGAGAAGATGAGTTCATTGATGAATTCTACCAAACATTTAAGGAAAATTATGTACCAATTCTCAGATTATTACAAAAAATAAATGAGGAAAGAATGAATCCAAATCATTCTGTGAGATCAGCATTATTATGATACCCAAAACAAGTAAAGAAACAAAAGAAAATTATACAGCAATATAATTGTTTCTCAAGAATGCAAAACCAAAAAAGCCAAATTGAAAACAGAGAAGTCAAATTAAACCTTCAAAACTAAAAACAAAAATATGTATATTTTTAATAATGTATTTATCATATTTTCTATACACAAAATCAACATGCAAAATGAATACCATTGCTTTCTGCCTATAGTTAATTATCTCATCTTGAAATCAAGAAAACAATTCCATTTAAATTAGCTACCAAAAATAGAATACCTAGGAATAAATTTAACAGAGAGATGAAGATTACCACAAAGAAACTTACAGAATATTGGTGAAAGAAAGTGAAGTGGACAGAAAAATTGGAAAGACATGCTTTGTTAATGAATTAGAATTATTATTATTGTTAAAATGTCCATGTTACAGAAAGTGAGTTACATATTCAATGGAATCATTATCAAATTATAATGCTATTCTTCACAAGACTAGAAAAACTTTAAATTAAAATATACCCACAAAACATTGAATATACCAAGCCATTTTCATAAAACATAATAAAGCAGGAAGACATTACACTACATGAATGGAAAATTTCCTACAAAGCTGTAGTAATCAAAACAGTATGGTATTGGCGTAAATACTACAGAAAAAAATCTAATGGAACAGAATAGAAAGCTTAGGAGTAAGCTCAACAATAATTAGCAAACTGAATTGTGACAAAGGTGTTAATAATACCACTGGAGAAAGGATTTTTTTAAAAATAAATGATAATAGGAGAAATGGATATCAACATAAAGCAGAATCAAATTAGACCCCTATCTTTCATCAGTTAGACAGATTAACTGAAAATGAATTAAAGACTTAAAGGTAAGATCAGAAACCATAAACACACTGGTGAATATATAGGGGAAATGCTTCAGGACAAGGGAATGGGTTAGGAATTTTTGGACAAGACACCAAGACACAGAATATTAAAGTAAATATGGACATATGAGATTGCATCAAACTAAAAAGCTTCTGCACAACAAAGGAAACCCTCAATCGACTGCAAAGTTAACCTACAGCAAGGAGTCTAGTATTGTTCATATATACATGTGACAAGGTGCTGATTTATAGAATATAAAAGTTAACCAAAATGAAATCAATATCAAAAGGTAAGAAACAGAATTAAAAACGGGATATAAATATAAATATGTTTTTCAAAACAAGACAATGACACCAATAAAAGATTATCAGGGAAACGAATATAAAATGGCAATCAAAAACCACCTCACCCCAGTCACGATGTCTAGTATCAAAAATACAAATGATAACAAGTACTGATGAAGATGCAGAGAAAAGGAACTCCTTGGGTACTGTTGGTAATCTAAATTATTAACACCATTATAGTAAACAGAATGGTGGGCCCTCAAAAAATTAAAAATATAGCTATTATGTTATCCAGCAATTCCACTAATGGGTATATATGCAAAGGTAAAGAAATAAGTATGTTAAATAGACAGTAACCCTCCCATGTTTATAGTAGCACTATTCATATGACCAAAAAAAAAAAAAAATGGAAATAGCCCATGTATCCATCACTTGATGGATAGATTTAGAAACTACTTGGGTTGTGTCAGTTATCTGCCTAAAGAAACTAGATCACTACTAGCTGAAGGATACTAAAACACACTCCCAGCACCACCCCACCTTCATCTTGGACAAGGGAAGTAAGGTAGAGCAGCTACAAGAGGAAATCAATCCTGAAAAATTATGATCATACACAGAACTCCTCAAATCCTCCACAGAAGCTCAGGAAAAGATAGATCAACTGACACCCCACTCCAATCATTGTGATGGGTAAAATCACAGTGAACTACATTAGCCAGTCTGAAGGCTTCTGTGCCATAGACAACCCACAGAGAGCCTGCACTCACATGCCCCACAGATGCAGACAGTCATCAAGCCTTTAGATAATGGATACAAAAAAGCCCCAGCAGAGGGGTTCAGGAGCTCATGAATTCACAACTGTCAGTTGTGTGAGAGCTCTGGCAAAGGAGGGTCAAATGATCTGCTACCCCAGTCAGAGTTAGTTCCCTAGTGATCTCTATCAGCCAAAGTAGAAACTTCTGTGATATAGACTGCCACAGGTCTAACAATTGCACATAGATACCAACACTATGCCACTCTAAGGAACCCCATATAGGGGAGAAAGCATTCCACAGCAGTCAGCAACAGTCATGAGCCCTGCACCATGTGCCACCACACCAAACAGAGACAAACAGCAGATGCAGCACAATCCAAGCACACAGACTCAGGCCACTGGGATGACTAACAAGTACCAGATGGCAAATAAACCACAGCGAACAGGGATGTAGCTCCTGTGCCCCACACATCTAGGAAGGTCCACAGCTATGAGTTCCAGATTTGCCAGTTAACTCAATACTCATTCAGACACATGAACACACAGAAAGCATTTCCTGAGGATAATCCCAAGCAGACATCAGAGAACTTCAATCACACATAAAGAGGCTTACAGAGGAGCATCTCAGCCACCAGCCACCATCCCCTGTGCCCAGAAATAAGCCAAATGACCTTAAACTCTGCACTACAGAGGGGGAAGCTGCCATACACACCCTCAGGTCACCCAATATCACATCAACTGGACTACAATACCTCTATTTAGATGCTACATCTTACTGGAGGGAGCCCCCACTGAATTCAATGGCATTTGATATTTGAAGATTTATTTGAGGAGTGTGTGCAATATTAAAACACTACATTGACTGCTAAGTCACAGACATTTAGGGATAATCCTCTCTGACCCATTAGAAAGTTAGGATGTATATGGACACACCAAAGATTTGGGCTTTCTATAATTGTATGAGAGTTGAGCTGGTATGATTACTACCTCAACATCTAGGGAAACAGAGGTAAAGTCAAGGATTGGTGGGCATTGTCTAAAGGTCCCAAATCCTGATAAAATTTAAATTAGGAGGACTTAATAAGAAACTTCTTACCTCAGCATAGAATATCAAAAATAGCTTTAGTTCTCGCTTTGGCAGCACATGTACTAAATGTGCTGAAATGATACAAAGAAGATTAGCCTGGCTCCTGCATAAGAATGACATGCAAATTTGAGAAGGGTTCCCTATTAAAAAAAAGTTCTAATGTAAATTTTTATCTTAGAGATATTATATTTTTATTAAATAGATGTTTCCCTATTATTCAATATATTTTTCAGTATTGCAGCCCTTGACCTAATTGACTGTTTATTATCTAATATTTCAAGACATTAACAGGAATAATTCTATTTTTTCTTCCCTAGTGGAAGTTTATATTTGCTCCTTTGATTTATCTTTTTCCTCTATCATTACAAGTTCCTCTCTCAAACCCTCCCCAATTTTTCCTTCTCTTTATTATTTTTCTCAACATTTCTCTTTTTTCTTTGCACATTTTTTCTCTTTTCCCCTTTTCAACTCTATATAGTGTAATTAACATTTTGTTATCTTTAATCATTAATTATGCAACCAATTAAACATTAAAATTTTATAATTGTATTAGAGAAACTCTGCAAACATTTTCAATAAATCAACTTTTCCTGAGGTTTGTTAGTACATGGATTTGTTCTGAAGTGATTGCTTTTAATAAAGTTTAGTATATTCTCTCAAAGCAGTGCTGATACTGGACACAGCAGAGAGTACATATTGAGTAGGACCCATGTAATTAAAGAAATTAAAGAAGTTACATTTGTACATAAAAGGAATCGTGATTAAGGATCCTACAACCATTTCAAGGATAATAAACAATTGTATTGATACATTGGACAGCATGTAGGAAATAGACCAATTCTTTACAAAGCACATTACCATAACAAAATCAAGATAAAATATGTAATCTGAATTGTCCTTTTACCTCCAAAGATATTGAATTCATAACTAAAATTTTCCAAGAATGGAATCATCAGGACATGATGATTTCATTGGACAGCTATAACAAACATTTTAGGGAGGCCTAACACTCTTTTTCTACAATTACTTGCAGAAAATAAAAGAAGAAAGACTATTTCCCAACTCATTTCATGAGGGCACTAATACTACTCTAATGTATGTAAATGAAACAAAACAGTATAAAATTATAAATATATACATATATGTTTAAGTAAAATTATTAACAAAATATTAGGAAACTGAATGAAATCATGAACAGAAAACAGTATGCATCATAACCTAGTAGAATTTATTCTATGTTTCCAAACCTTGTTCAAAATTTGAAAATCAATTATATAATATATTATGTCCACAGCCTTAAAAAGAAAACTAGTATAACATTATCAATTGATGACAACAAATGTTTGAAATTTAGTAGTTAACAATGTCCTTTTAACAATAAAATTCTAAAGAGTTTATATTAGAACTTCCAATATAGTGATAATCAAAGACCCCAACATTCCTTATTATATGATATATCATTTCTTCTTATTTGTTATCAATTTTCCCCTGAAAACATTAGAAGTTCTAATACTTCATGAAATAAAGTACTGCAGCTTCTATTTTTCTTGAAAATGTATTTATCCAGTTAGTTCCTACTCTCTAACCCTTTATGTGTATATCCACAGTTATTTTTATTTTATAAGTTTTTGAGGAGTTAAATACACATAATTTATAATTTTAATAATTTAAATTGTAAACTTCAGTGGCATTAAGTGTGGTCACAAAGTTATATAGCCACTCACTACTAGCTTTGGAAATTTTCATCACCCAAATGGAAAAACATACGCACTGAGTAGTTATTTCACGTTCTCATTTCCACCATTTTCTGACAACCCCTTATCTGTGTTGTGATTGGTGGATTTAAATCTTAGGGATATTTTATATAAAAATAGTCACAATATATGTTTCCTTTTGAGTGTGTCATTTTACATTTAGCATAATGTTTTCAAAACTCATCAATGCTGTAGTATGCATAAGTAATTTATTCACCTTTTCCCATATTTTATGTATTCATGTATTAGTTGACAGACATTTGAGTTGTTTCCATATTTTAGTAACTATGAATATCATTGTTGTGAACATGTATTTACATGTTTTTAATAATTTCTTTTCAATTATTTTGGATTTGTACTTAGGAGTGGAATTGATGGATCACATGGTAATTCTGTTTGAGTATATGTCAAACTATTTTTCATGCAACTTGCACTATTTTTCATTACCACTAGTAATACATAAATTATTAGTACTTTAACCACATAGACACCAAAATATTTAAAAATACTTTGGAATATATAATGAACAATCAATATTCTCAGGGAACTTATATATTATTTATTTGCTTAATAAAATTATGAAGACTTGGGCTGTGGATACAGCTCAGTTGGTAGAGTGCTTGCCTTTCATGCACAGAGCACTGGGTTAAATCCCCAGCACCACAAAAAACAAATTAAATAAAATAAAATTATGAAGACTAAGAAGTCAAAGATCATGATGTATATAGCTTTTATTACTTCATAGTTACTAGAACAACAATACCCAGCAAGAAATTCTACCAAGCACTGGCCATATTCTGCTCTTGCTTGCTTCTTTGAACATCTCAGCTGAGAAGAATTACATAAACATAACCCTCTCTGACTCAATCTCTGGTGGGCACTACATCTGAACAATTGGGGGAAGAAATGCACCCAATTGATGCTACACCCCAACATATTGATGTTCCACCCCAACAGCTTGTGCTGTCTGAGATCCTGTTCCTAACCTTTCATGTTCACTGTAGCATCTGAGAGAAATAACATAACTTGTGCTGCCACCACAACAACATGGGTCCCTTGAATTGTTTGCTACCCTGCTGTGAAACTTGTCTGATGCAGTGCTGACAAGACCAGGTGTAAGTGCCAAAAAGGGAGTGCTGCGATCCCTACCCCAGGGTCTCTCCATAAAGTGCCTGGGAAAAGACACTATGGCACTCGTCTTTAAATAAATTCAACACTGAATAACAAACCAATAGCCCAAGATACACATTTAGGAGAAAAACACTAGCTAAGAAGACCATAACATAAAAGTGGAAGAGATGTACAATCAAACAGAAGGGCAAATCTCTGTGTGTGTGTGTACCTTGTGTGTGTGTGTGTGTGTGTGTGTGTGTATATATATATACACACTAAAGATCATAGATTTTTTCTACATTATACCAAATATATACATATGAGTGAATGAAATTAAGTGTCTGATAAAGAATGAAAAATTAATTTTTTTAAAAACTCAGTGAGATCCAGAAGAGTAAAAATAAACCGTTAAAAGAAATTAGGAAAACAATTAAGGATATGAATAAGAAAATCAACAGACAGCTTTTGAAGTAGGACCAATAAAAAATCTTAGAAGTAAAGCACTTAAAAAGTCAGGTGAAAATTTCTGTTGAAAGCATCAACATCAGTAAAGGTCAAGAAAAATAAAACACATCAGAACTTGAAGACAGATTGTTTTTGAAATATCACATTCAAACAAAAAAAATAGAAAGAAAGAAGATCTTTGGGACATCACAAAAAGATCAAACAGCCACATCATTGGCACACCTGAAGTGGAGACACTAAGGTAAACTGCATTGAAAAATTACTCAATAAAATAAAAGCAAAAACTCCCTGATCTTGGGAAATACATGAATACCCACATATAGTCAGTCTGTAGATCCTCAAAGAGACACAAGGAGAAAAGATCACAACAGCAACATACTATGATCAAACTGTCAAACATATAAAACAAAGGAACAATTTGTAAATCTGAAAAGTGCTTAGTTAAATTAGATAAAAAGAGAAAGAATTCTCAGCAGAAATCTTACAGGCAAGGAAGGTAGGAAATGATGTGTTTCAAGTCCTAAAGGAAAGTAACTGCCAATCAATACTTCCATACTCGGCAAGGATAGAAAAAGAAATAAAGACCTTTCAACATAAGCAAAAACATAGGGAATTCATGACAACCAAACCAGTTTTACAAAATATGCATAAGGGAATTCTACATCCAGAAGTACAAGCTAGATAACTATTCAAGTGATAGCATGTGAAAGTATAAATCTTACTAGAATAGTTGCTACACAAATGAGAAAGAAAAAAAAAACATTATCAGTGAAGTAAACTATTAAACAACAAAGCTGAGTAAGAGTGGAAGAAATAGATAAAAATATTCAAAATATCTAGAAGAAAATTAGAAACAAATGCCAAATGCCAAAACCTTTCAATAATAATTCAGAATGCAAATTATCTTAATTCACCACTTAAAGAGTCTGGCTAAATGGATTAAAAAGCAAGACCCAGCAATATGCTGCCTATAAAAACCTATTAAAAATCCCTCACCTTACCAGTAAGTACACATACTGACTTAGTGAAAGGATGAAAATGATAAGAATTATATTCTTAATGTAGCATGATTTTTTCTTAAAGAGTATTAACATAGCATGATAATATCTGTTGCTTAGTTCCTTCCATAGAGCAATTTTAAAGTGTTTAGTCAGAACATTAAATCCAATATAAAATGTCTTTTACATGATGGAGAATGTTTATAGGGAGGAGTGTATTCTGGAGCTTCTTTGGTATTATGGAAAATAAAATTGCAGAGAAGATTTATGTTAATGATCAGTCTATGCCATTGAGAAGAAAAATTAAGGAAACATTCTCATTATTTTCCATTTATGAAAACTTATTTCATCTTTTTATCTGTTTTAAAAATGTGCTGGTCTTGCTTATAAGGCTAATAGGAAATTTAGCCTTTCTCTAGTTCAACTGTCAAGTATAGGAACCAGTTGTATGTCTTCTTTTTATTTATTTATTTATTTTTTACATACATGACAATAGTGGAATGAATTACACTCACTATTACCCATTTACAGCTTCTATATGTACGGCTCACTCAAGAAAGAACTTGAGTTTGCCTTATTCTGAATTTCCCAATGACATGTATGTGGTGGTTTTAATTATTTTTTGAGCAATGTCTATATTTAAGACTCCATCATTATGTCACTGTGTTTCATTGGTATGTTTGGTTTTCAGATGGTAAAATCAACATTATAGGACTTTAGAAATAACATCAAATTCAGGAAATTAATAGTTCTAGACAAAAGATGGAAACATTTAAATTTCTATGCAAATAATAAAAATATTTCTGTACAGAATTTTAGATGATTACAATATTACATATGGCTTCTAAATATAAACAATATGGTGATTATGATATTAAAAATAGAGTCAATATATTTCTTTTCGGATGCATTTGAGTTATATTTTATAAAACATTACCATCATTTGAAAATGTTTTACCAATGAGTTTCTTTCAGGAACTGATAAGAAACTAAAATGTAAAAACTATGGCAGTTGGTCTAATCTACCAAGAATTACAGTGACAACAAGTATAATAAGAAAAAATGAAATCCAAAAATAAAATTCAAATTGCAAAACATTAATCAAAACCTTCCCATAACATATAAGCAGTAAGAAAAATATCAAAGGAAAGTTTGTCCTTTAAATGAGATAGACAAACTGATGAAACTTGATTCCCTAAAGGATATGGTTTTTAATACTTTTTTTTTCCTAAAAATATTCATATTTGCAAAGAAGAAAGAAAAACAATTACACCCCTAAAAGACAATTGAAAAGACACAAAGTAAGCAAGGTTGAGTGGCAAAAGATAAGGGAAGTATTTATTAAAATAAGCTAAAAATAAGATTACGTTGCATAATTTTAAAAATATTTTAAGAAATAAATCCTATATGCTCCGCTTGCATGTCTGTGAAAATATTGGTGGAAAATTTCATAAATTTAGTAAGTAAAGAAAAAAGAAAAAAAAACAATACAAATTATTCTTGCTTAAAGTAAACCAAATTCAATTAAATCTATTCCAGTAAAAACAAGGGGGAGGTATTATTTAGGGATGAAAAAGTCACTATTAACTTAAATTTTAGAGTCTCAAAATCATGGGTACCTTTAAAAACAAAGGGATTTTCACCCTTTTTGGACTTTTGCTTTCTACTTAACTAGTATTTTATACACTTATTTTGTTTATTTAGTTTTTTTTAATGTGGTTCTGGGTAATGAACACAGTGCCTCACACATGCCAGGTAAGCACTCTACCACTTAGCCACAACCCTAGCCCCTCTACTAAACTAATTTTGTATATATTTGAAGTTTATTCAATTGTAGATTGTGTACATCAGCAATAAAATCAAAAACCTAACTTAATCTTTATATTGTTATTAATAGCTTCTGAACTGTTAGCATTGCATGTATTGTTTATATTCACTAGTTTCATGAAAGCTTTTCACTTAACTTTATGTTCATACTATAATTCAAGGAGCTGGGCTTAGGAAGAGGCATCTCAAACATACCTGCCTTCAAGTTTCTTAGAGAGTGGTTAATGAGGGAACAAGTAGTCAAATTGCAATAATCATATTAAATATATATAAAATGGATAAACAAAAACAATCTAAAAGTTTGATTCTACAACAGATTAAGGGAATTTTTAATATCTCCCGTATGCTGTGCAAAATGAATCAAATTAATTATTCTGTCAGCAATTTCAGTGTTTACTCATTGTTTTTTGTGTGTGTGTGTGTGTTTAAGTAGATTTGAATGAATAAGTCACCTTATAAAATCTATGTTTTTCTTATTTTTTTACTGCATATTTTCATGTTGAATTTCTCTTGAGAGATAATAGTTGGATTCCAAGGTATTCACATTTAAGTAAAGATTATAAAAACTTATATGTAATACAATATTTGCACACTTCTCTGTATAAATGGTGTACAATTACAGGTTTTGTGAAATATAAGAAAATAATATGAAGTTATAGTGATTATGAAAAATAACACATTATATCTTACATATCCAAATATTATTGTTTTAATAGACTACAAGTAAAGAGGCTGTATGTGGACAGCAATAACATAACCATTATAATCATTAAGGGGATGTTGTCAGACTTTGAAGAAAATATTTATAGAAATGATTTTTGCAAGGAATTTTTGGGAAAAAGACAGATTTAACTCTGAATTTGATTCGGCAAACAAAGAAACACCATTTTAAGAACAAAAATCAGGACAAAATGAAGCACTATTAATAATATGTGACTGTAATGACACCTGTCTCATTTTCTGATGTACACATATAAAATGACTCTGAGGAAAAGTTTACAGTATCCCCCTCTAAAATGCTAAGCTCTGGTAGAATCATTAGAATAAGTAAGTATCCTTCTAAAGCTGATATTCTAAAGTTGTCAGTGCTCATTTGCATGTCAGAAATCAGCCATCTCTCTTTATAGTCACATCTTTTATATGTGCCATTTACACACACATCCATAAATATACACAGTCATGCACATTAATTTACATATTTAAGGTTAGCATTGAGAGTATTTACCACATGCCTCATGGAATATGGATTTAAATGTGCTCTGTAATATCCTGTCTCCTTAGTTGTTTTAAGCTTGAGGCTGTGTATGAAGACACCACTACCCCAGTGCCGTGCTGTAGCATAAATATTCTCTCTTACCTCTGAAGTTTTCCACATCTACAGCAGCAGTGCTAGGGGTCAAACTCACAAAGGTGCTGTCCCCCAATTGCAGCAAACACCGCCATGTGTTGTATGTTTGATGAATTAAAAGGATGCTGCCAACTTAATTACACTGTAACCCTTCAATAAAGGAAGGGCAGAGCTGATTAACTAGTGAATAATTGGGGGCTGATTGATGGCTCTCTCCCTCACTGCTGAAGGCTGTATATATAATTATTTTGCCTTTGGGCCTAATTTTGCCACTGTTAGCTTCCACTTTTGTCATCAGTTGTAATTTATAGTTGAGGCCTGCAGCTTTAAAAAAAAAGATAGAAAATGGAATATCTCTGATCCCTAGATAAGTCACCTGCAAAAGGCTAGCGGGCAGCCTTGTACATCAACATTTGCAGCCATTTAACAGTATTAACACTTCATGCTTAGAAAATAATATTGTAATTTGATAATAATCATAAGATCAGATTTTTAGCTTAAAATTATTTGCATCACTGAGTAGTTCTGAATGTACTTTTAGGGAAAGATCCATTTGTTGTAAGTCAAAAAAAATTTTAATGTACTTTTCCCCAAAATTTTCCTCTTTTTATCGCACTAACAAAGTTGTAAACATTTTGTTCTTCAAAAGCAACAGGGTATAATTCCTTCAAAGAATGTCTTTAAAATCAGTAATCTTTAATCATCTTAAACATTACCAGTAAATGACCACCACAAGTAAAACTCAAACCAGCACTGGGGCTATGGAAAAATACAAAGTTTTTAAGCATTTACAGTGTACAAGGTAAGGCATAATTTGAAAAATATATAAAAGTTAATGACAGTAATTAAAACCCTGAATGTATCATTCAATTTCAAATATGCTCTGTGAAACATTTCTTTCAAAATGCTATTATAAAATATACTGATTCAAAGAAAACGAATCATTCATAACAAGATGATTTTTGATAATCCTTAAAGAGTTATGAAGAAACTAGCTCTTTAAAATAGAGGGAGACAGAAGACTGAAGAAACATTGTAAAGTTCACTGCTCTCTTAACCATGCTAAACCATGTAGATGGCTTTACATTTCAGATTTTTTCATAATGATAATAACATCTTAGACACATATTTTTGTTACCCATCCATTAAATTGCAGCACCAGCAAAGCTTCTAATTTATAAGGCAATGTACACAAATTCTCTAAGATTCCCTTTGTTGTTTTGTCCTCACTAAAAACTCCCTAGCTTATGAATCACGGATGATTTGAACATCCTTTCAGTCAAAGCTCAGTAGTATGCCAGTGGGCACAGGCCAGGAAAAAAAAAGATTGATATTTGCCCTCTCTTCTTATCTGCACTTGATTTATAAGTCAGTGTGAGTATGCAAGAGAAATAAAGGCAAAGACCTTGATGCCTCCCCGTGGAGAATATGCACCGTTTGGATTGAAGGCATGAAAGAGGGGAAATTAATGGTAAGCTGTTCATCTGTCACTACTGCCAAGCTGATGCTTTTGCAGAAAAGGCGAGGACTATATGACATGCCCTCCAGTGAAGGGCAAGTCTGTCCGCTATTCTCCTATTATAAACACAATGCTCTGCGTTTATGAGGAATTTAAATTTAAAATAAGACTGTACTTTGGATAGATAATATTTACACTAGTTTACTTAATTCTTTTAAAGTATTAACTTGTAGAATTCTGCTTGCTTTAAAAGAAGGAAGAAATATTTTTCATTTCTCCTCTTCCTTTCATTTCTCTTTTTTCTCTCTCTCTCTTTTTTAAATTTAAGTCAAACCTTCTGCTTGACAATGTGGCTTGGCCCTTTTACATCTGGCTGCATTTTTCCTGCTGTCACATTGCAATGAAATGTAAATAGCCCATAAAGATTAGGCACATGCAAAATGGGAAGTATTTGGTTGAATTTCACTATACAAAATGCAGAAAGTAATTGCAAAGTAGAAATTATAAGCTGAATTTCACTTTATAGAATCACACTATGAAATATTATAAAGAACACAGATAACAGGAAAAAATATCATAAATAAAAGTTCTATCTTCTGTGGAAAATCAAGAAAGCCAAGTTTTCTTATTATTGAAATGATTTATAATGGTAAATACCTCATATACTGATGGAAAACTCTGTTTTGAGTGGGGAATAAAGTATCAAAAATCCATAGCTGTATTTAAAGTTTCATATTCTTCATTCAAATTCTGAATGTGAGAAAAATGTCTATTTTATTTTTATAAGAAAAAGGTAATTTTGTAACTTATTTTTTTGCTATCGAGATTGCCTTCACTATCCGATGAATGTTTCAAAGCAAATCAATAAAGTAAGAGAAAAAAGACATTGGCAATGTTTTCAAGTAGATAAAAAATAAAATAAATAAGCATATTTTGTTATTTGATGAATGTGTGATCTATTTATTTGAATTAAAGAAATTTTTCAATAGCCTTTAAGTATACAACAACCCAGAAAACAGAGATATTTCCATTATGTTACAAATGTACTTGAGGTAACAACTATAAAGTATAATAGATATGATTCAAGGAACTGGTAATTCCTTGGGATTAAAATATAGAAACCTTAGGTTTCCATTCTGAAAGAAACTTATATATGTAAAATTCAGTGTGCTTCCTTGTATTCCAGTAGTGAAATAAAATAAAATAAATTGAAAAGAACTATACTAATTGTAAGTTAGTATACAAGACTACTAAATTTAAAAATTAAACAAGTGAAAAAAATATTTCGTAAACTCCTCAATATGAAGAAATAGTAATTACTCCTGGATATAAAGAAACAGTGTGATTAAAGGTTATTTGATCAAAACTTTGAAAATGGGATGTTTTAAACTTAGGGAATGGGATGGGGCATTCATTTGAGAGAGAATTCTGCTGGCAAGAGAGTATTTGAAAAACAGCAAGTATACTAATGTAGCTGAATTGAAAGAGATACAAAGGAGTGTACTAAGAGATAAAATTGAAAAAATAGGGTTGATTTATACTATATAGTTAGTCGTATCTTATTGTAGTATTGACAAATCAACTCCCACGTGGTGAATTTCAGTTTAAAAGCATAATCAACTGTTAATATCTTCTGGTTGTTTCCTTGGGTTGAAATATTTATTCCTCTGTAAACAATGAACTCTACAAGACAGAAAATTGTTTTATTTTTTTTGTTTTACTTATATTTTATTTTCAAAATTCTCTCAGCTTGGGATGCTGAATATTTGGAGGATAGGGGAAAGGGGGAAGAAAGAGAGAAAGAAAGAGAAAGAAAGAAAGAAAGGAAGGAAGGAAGGAAGGAAGGAAGGAAGGAAGGAAGGAAGAAAGAAAGAAAGAAAGAAAGAAAGAAAGAAAGAAAGAAAGAAAGAAAGAACATTTGAAGAAAACTTATTTTGGGATGTGTATTTTCAACTCAAATACTATTCTGGAAGATTTTATACTTGAAGGTAAGGATTTTTATAAATGTCATAAATAAACTGAATACGAATCTTTAATTCATCTTTTTGTATTTCCTCTAAGATCACACTTGCTGGTACTTTCCAGAAATTATGAAAAACACAAATTCCAGGTGTTCCCAACACTCTGATGTAAGAGATGGTGGAGATAAGGATGGTTAGTAGATTTAGTATCCACCATTTCCCAGAGCTAGACCAAAAATTAACTCTCAAAGATTATTGTAGGTATTGGTTTTTGATATGGGGAAAACATGACACTATCATAGTGAGTATTAAAATTCTCAGGGATATTTAGTGATCTGACTTTCTTTGTGGTGCTTCAGAAAGATACATGTTTACAGTTAAGTGACAAATCCGTTTTCAGGGTTGTTTATCTCAAATAGAGTGCTATTGGGGCCAAATCACAAGTTTGTTCACCAAAACAGTCAGGTTCCAGGGCTAAATTCTAGAGAATCAGACCGTACACCAACTCTATATAAGTCTCAGTCATAATAAGAAAACACCCGTAGCACTGGCCTCTGCCTAAGTGAGATAAGGCAAATAATATTAGCTTCAAATAACATCAATGTACAGTCTATTATCAGTGTATTTCCTTTACACAAGGAACAAAACACATATGTTTCTTGGGAAGGGAAATACTCCAGACTATTTATACACAATAATTCAATGATTATGAATATTCAAGACATTCAGAATGTGGTATCTGTTACATGGAAGGAACTCTTGGTTAGTTTATAGAATTCAAGCCATCTGTAATTTCTTTCTCTTTACATGTCTTTTGCACATGTAAAAACCCCTTTGACATATTTCAATTGATCATTTTGGAAAATGAAATTTCAGTATATTTAAGTCATATTTGTTTTTTAGTGTATTTGGATACAGGGCTAGGAGAATCATTTGTGCTCCTTAAGGGTAAGGAATATATTTTTCTCTCACATAAATTTTAACATATCTATGAGTATGATAAGTTGTTAACTAATTGATTTTATGCTGTTTTGAAAATATGGGATGAACCACCTGAGAAACCATGGAGTGACTCAATATTTATTGCTGGATATAAGATTTTCAAGTTACAGTATTTAGATTTATCATGTCTTGGAGGCTACAGAGTGGCTAGAATATAGCCAGGTACACAATAATCTTCCAATAAAGAAAGAATATATTGATGGACAAAATAATGAATGTATCTTCTATTTGGCCTCAGCCTCTGCTCTTCTCTACTCTACCCATGCTTTAAAATTGTGGTAATTTGGGGGCTGGGGTTTTGGTTCAGCGGTAGAGTGCTTGCCTATCACATGTGAGAGCCTGGGTTCAATCCTCAGCACCAAATAAAAATAAAATAAAGATATTGTGTCCAACTACAACAAAAACTAAATATTAAAAAATTGTGGTAATTTGGATTTAGAGAAATAATTCTAAAGTCTTTATTAATACATTTTTAGAGTTATAAATAATAATGGTTCATTTTGACATAATTATAAAAGCATAGAATATAATTTGCTCCATTTCATTTCCTAGACCTTCCCATTTCCCTCTCCAACTCCCTCCCCTTGTTGCTTTTCTGAGACTCATGGTCCTCTTTCTATTTATTTACCTTTTTTAAAAGTCTAGTTTAATATATATAAATTCAATGTAGTATATTCATATATGAGCATAAGAGAATTTGGTCAATTTTATTCCAATGTTCCTCCCATTTGTAATCACTTCTCTCTCCTCCTTCTCAATCCCCTTCTTCTGTACCATTGATCTCTCTTCTACTTCCCTGGGAATTACCTCTCCCATCATTTATTTTTCTTTATTTTGGTCTAGCATCCACATATGGAAGAAAACATTCAACCCTTGGTTTTCTGAGCCTGGCTTTTTTCACTTAGTATGATATTCTCCAGTTTCATCCAGTTACCATGAATGCCATAATTTCATTTTTTATGGTTGAGTTATACTCTATTGTATATATGTACCATATTTCTTTGCCCATTCATTTTTTGACTCAATTTTAAAATCTCATTCATATATATCTATTTTTTATTCATTGAAACACTTTAATCACCAAAGTTGGGATTGTCATTATTTCAAAAATAATGGTTTTTATGCTAAGCTCAGTGTCATACTGGTATGTGCAGACCTCAGCTCCATATTAGATCTCTGTTGCAGGCTCCAGGATGGCTGTATTGATCCTGGGATTTAAGACTTTAGGTATAATCCCACTGACAGGCTAGCCCAACATCCAGGCTTAAAGGAACCAAGCTGGCACCCACAGACACAGAATCAAGACCTCTTTTCATGTACCCAACCTGTAGGTTTACCCCAATACTATGGCTATCCCTATCCTCCAAGTTTCTAGAATCCAGGACTGACAAACCACCTACTGAGGTTCCATATTTTCAAGCACCCAAAGTCCATGTTAATCCAGTTGTTTCCAGTACTAGGTGGCCTCCAAAACCCAGACTCTGATTTTTTTCCCAGTACCTGGTGTTTTCCTATGGCCTCAGGCTCCAGTAGACCTAGACTCCAGACCAAAATCTACAAACCCATACTGTAAACTGGTCTTCATGGATCAAGGTCTCAGTCCTGTCCTACTTTCTGGCTAGTCCATGAGCACTAAGATACCTATAAAATTCCTTTGATCCAGGTTCCAGATCAATTGCAACACCAGACTGGACTCCATGGACCCAGGATTCAGGATGGCTCCCACAGAAATGTATTTTATCTATATACCTAGTTATAAAGGATTCCCAGTTAGAGCTGAGCACTAGAATGACCCCATAGACCCAGAATCCAGGTATTTCCCCCAGAGTCCCTAGCTCAAGGATTGTCTCTGTATGCCCATGTGAAAGGTCCAACTACCTATTTATCTATACACTAAATCAGTCTGCCCAAGGATTCTAATAGAAGGGATTCTGACCCACCATGACAGACAGCCCACCCAGAAACTCTGGACTGGCTGATTGGTTAGTTGTTTCCCTGTTGAAGCTAATCAATAAGTATTAGAGTAAGTACACACTTCTCCAAATGTGCAGACATTAACACATGACCACAAGGATCATGAAGAATTTAGGAAGATCATCATCACAGAAGGAGGAAAATGGAACATCAGTAACTAAAAGAAATGGAGATTCCCTAGCTGCATGGCAAAGAGTTAAAAATGATCTTAAATTCATTAAGGGGAGTGAGGTCAGCAACATGGTGGAATAGGAATCACCTGACTCTCCCTCCACAAATGGACACATCAAATCCATTTATGGATTTATACGTTCTGAGAGAAAGTCCAAAACCAGTTGAGAGACTCCTAAATAATGAGAAACTGAGAAAATATCCACGTTGTATTAATAGGAAAGGATGAAGAACAATATGATACGGTTACTCAATTCTTCACTTTCTGTAAAAAAATACCTGAGATAACAACCTTGTAAAGAGAGATTTACAAGATTGACTGCCAGAACATAGTTTTAAGTATGTAGTGTGTTTTGGGGTATCAAAATCATGATTGCAGTACTGGATCTAATTGGATTCATGGTATTGTAGTGTTTGTATCAATGTGAAGAAATAATATCATAGAGACAAGGATGGAAAGATATTGTAGCTACTGTCCCCAAGGCAGAATGTATTCTAGAACTGGAGAACATTGCCAGGATATATCATATGTTAGATCATTAGAGTCTTAACAAATGAACAAAAATATTGAAATTATTGTTCCTAGTTTCTTTGACAACAATGCCATAAATTTAAAAATCAATAAAATGAAGAACTTTGGAAACTATTCAAACATGAATAAATTAAACAACCTTCTCCTTAAAAGCCAATGGGTCCATGAAAAATTAAAAGTGAATCAAAAACAATTTCTAGAAACAAAATGAAAAACAACATAACAAATCCCATGAGATACAATAAAGGCAATATACAGAGAAAAGTTTATAGTAAACACCTACATAATTACATTTAAAAAATTAAATAACAATGCAACTCAAGGAAGTGAAAAAGTAAAAAAAATATTAAAAGGAAGAAAATAATAAAGATTAAAGCAGAAGAAAATTAAAATTAAATTACAAAAATACAATGAATTACATGTTCAGTTTTTTTGTTGTTGTTGTTTATTTTTTTAAATCAACAAACCTATATCTAGACTAAAAAAAATAATAAGAAGAAGAATCAAAGCTACATATTAGATCTAGAATGTCCTCCAAAGCCTTCTGAATTAAAAGCACTATTGGAAGATGGTGAAAAGCTTTCAGAAGTGGAGACTACTGGGAGGTCACTAGATCATTGAGAGCACACTCACATCACAGTGTTCCCACAATTGTGGGAAGCTGACCTCTTCCTACTATTTTTTGCTTCCCAGCCACCATAAAATGAATAATTTTCTCCACAAAGTGCTCACTCAAATAATGTACTGACTAGCTACTGACCCCAAAACAATGGAGTCATCCAATTATTTAAAAAAATCAAATTTGTAAGCAAAATAATCAGTGACATTGGAGCTGAGGCAGGAGCATAATGAGTTCAAACATGGCCTCAGTAAAAGTGAGGCACTAAGCAACTAAGTGAGATCCTGTCTCTAAATAAAATACAAAAAAGAGCTGGGGATATGACTCAGTGGTCTAGGGCCCCTGAGTTCTAGCTCTGTAATCCTCCCCTCCAAAAATAAAAAAAAAAAATGTAAGGGCTGGGGTTGTGGCTCAGTAATACAGCACTTGCCTAGCATGAGTGAGGCCCTGGGTTCAATTCTCAGCACCACATGAAAATAAATAAATAAATAAAAATAAAAGGTATTGTGTCCAACTACAACTAAAAAATAAATATTTTAAAAAACTGTAAGCCAAAATAAACATCTCCTTTTAATAATCTGATTAGCTCAGGTGTTCAATTGCCAAAAAAAAAAAAAAGCTGACTACAGAAAATGGTTACTATAAAGTAGATTCATTACTATGACTATTTATAATGTTATATAAATAAATTTTGGAATCAATTTAAATGAAGAATTTCGAACATTTTGGAGAGTTATCTACAGAAAAGCTAAAATATAAGCCATGATTAATGAGTGGTTCTGGAAGGAACTTAAGGCTTAAATACTCATATGTGGTCAGTAAAGGACATGCTTATGAAGTTTCTGATTGTAATGAAGACTCTATTGGGAATTGAACTGGAGACCATCTTTATTTTTCCGCAGCAAAAAGTTTAACTTCATTATATACATGTCTTGAGACTGTGGGAGACTAAGATTAAAGATGGACTAATTTATCTGAAATAGAAAAATTCAAATCCCCACAATATTAAGGCAGCAGCATAGGTATTGCTGGCTGCTTTCCATGGGATTTAAAGTGGTATCATAGAGAGATATGTGTTAATCACTGTCCTTTTCTTTTATAGCAAATGACTGAGTCATTACTAATTCTTATTTGCTTATTTTTCTAATGTGATTTGTTCTTTCCCAAACTCTCTTACTTAAATATTATCTTCTTTTACTCTGTGTATAATTACTCTAAGTATATTTCACAATGCAATCATACAATTTGTATCAAATTAGAAAAGACCCTGAATAATGAAAACTATCCTCAGCAAAATAACAAATCTGGAGACATCACAATACTTCACTTTAAAATATAATGCAAAGCTAGAATAATAGAAACAACATGGTATAATATTGGGATAAACATAGATATTTACCAATGGAGCAGAAGAGAGTTCCCAGATGTAAATCCATGTATGTTCATCCAACTGATTTTTGACAAGATTTCAAGAAAAACCATTGGAGAAAAGATGGAGTTTTCAATAAATGATGATAGGAAAACCATATATACACACACAGAGACACACATATATACACACACATTTGTGTAATTAAACCATTACTTTTTAAAAAAAATCTAAGTGAATAACAACAAAGTTTTAACTATGAAACCTCAAATTTAGAAACTACTATTAGAAAGTGCAATGGAAGGGCTGGGATTGTGGCTAAGAGGCAGAGCGCTTGCCTACCATGCATGAGGCACTGGGTTTGATCCTCAACACCACATAAAAAGCAAAGATATTTTATCCACTTATAACTAAAAAATAAATGTAAATAAAAGAAATTACAGTGGAAAAAAATCAAGACATTGTTATCATTAAAATCTTGGTAGACAAGATTATTACCAGTTATATTAAATCAAATTGACACCTTCATATCAAAGGAAATAATCAACACTATGACAACTCAACTTGAAGAATGGCAGAAGTTTGCAAACTATTTGACAAGGTAGTAATATCAGAATAAGCAAATAAAACAATTCAACAGAAAAGTTAATCAAATTTTAAAAATGGGAAATGATCTCAATACACACTTTGCAAATTAATACATACAAGTTACTCAAAATATTTGAAAAATACTCAACATCACTAATCATCAGGGAAATGCAAATCAAGACCACAATGAGATAGCATCAAATGTCAGGTAGTATGTATATTATCAAAGTTGCAAAAATAGCAAATATTGGTGAAGTAGTGGAGAGAAGAGAACTCATACATTATTGCTGGAAGATAAATTAGTACAGCTATTATGAAAATTCCCCACAAAACTAAATATAGAACTATCTTATAATCCAGTAATCTTTCTACTAGGTACTTATTCAAAAGAAAGGAAATTCATATGAAGAAGAGTCATCTTAACTCTGTTTCTATTACAGTATAATTCACCAAAAGACAAGATATGGAACTAACCATTTGTATGGATGAGTGAATAGAGCAAAACAATGACACATTTACAAAGTGTTATACTATTCAACTATAAAGAAATGTAAATCTTGCCATTTACAACAATATGGATGGAACTCGAGTACATTTTTTAAATAGAATAAACCAGGTAGAGAAAGAAAAATAACACATTCTCACACACATGGAAGCTATATAAGCTGATCTCACTGATGTAGAGAATGGAATAGTGATTACTAGATGTTGAGAAGGGTAAGGGATTGGTAGGGAATTTGTTTATTGTGCACAAAATTACAGTGATGAAGAATATGTTTCAGTGTTCTGCAAAGTAAGCTATCTATAGTTATCATACCTATAAAACATATTTTTAAAGTTCCCAGCACAAGGAAATGACAAATATATGAGGTAATGTATCTGATAACTATCCTGATTTCATCATTATACATTGTAAGTATGTATCAAAGTATTATAAAGTACCCATAAATATGCTTAGTTATTATATGTTATTTAAAAACCAAAATGCTGGAAAACAATAAATACAATTCCCTGATTTCCATGATATGGATTTATTACATTTATACCTTGTGTTGAGTTCCTCAACTTTTAAAGGTACTTCCTAAGGGACTCCACCTTAAAATTCTTAGCTTTATGCGTAGAAAGGACTTGGCACATATGTATCCCTTGATCATATTTAAGAAAATCTTGATTTTAAAGAAACATGAATACACTACCAAGGCCTTGTCTTTCTGAGGAAAGTGAAGAAAAGGAATGATACATAGTTATTTCCCAAAGTTATTATATATATATATATTATATATATATATATATATATATATATATATATATATATATATATATATATATATATAGTGGCTGCTTTATGGACTGGTTTCTAATGAACATACTTTGAGTAGCTAATGGGGTAAACAAGAAAAAAAATCATCGGGCATATAGAGTCAGCAATACAGCCTGGTCCTTCTTATGTGTTCCCTCTAGTTTACCCCAGTGATAAATCCACAATTATTCTTATATACTTTTTAAAAATTTTGTTTTTAGATGTGGATGGACACAATAACCTTGTTTTATTAATTTATTTTTATGGCGTGCAGAGGATCAAACCCAGTGCCTCACATGTGCCAGACAAGTGTTCTATTACTGAGCCACAACCCCAGTCCAATGTTTTTGATAATTGAAGGATTTAGGCCATGAACCAAGTACCCAAAATCTGATTGATGTTTTCCTAACACTTAGTTCTCAGGGTTTATGGGTCCTTGTAATCTTCAGTGGCCCTGAACCACAGAAAGTAACGAGATAAATGAAAAATAACCTTCTTTCAACAGCTATTTCCACAGAACTACAGGATGCAGCCTGAATGTCAGCACAAACATATCCTACAGGCCTTTTTTTCCAGTTCAGTGCAGACAAAGAAATAAACACCATATACAACTTTACTGTGAAGAATGAAAAGCTACAAAATACCATCATCAATAATGTAAAATTTTCAATTATGTCTGGACAGTCTGACTCCTGACTGACTGGTTATGAAGTACTGAATAGCACATGTCCTAACTTCCATTGAGACATCAAAAATAAGAATAGCATTTGGAACAAATGCAAATATTTGATAGAAAAATCTTAAAATGTCCACCCAGATAGATTGATGAGATAGTTGCTTATATGAGCCAACCTCACATACCTGGGAATAGTAAGTAGTCTTATCTAATATGGAGAAAACACCCCACAGAGTCAAGGAAAATGAAGATGCAGGTTGATTTATTTCAAATAAAAAAAATGAAAATATTTTCAGAAACTAGAAAAAATGGTGATAAATAGTTTACTTAACAGATAGTTCAAAATAATGGTTATAAAGATGCTTAGTGAAATGATGAGATCAATACAAGAATTAATGGAAAGTTTAAATGAAGAGATATAATTTGCAAAAAAATAAAAAAATCAGAGAGGGAAGTTGATGAAACAGAAGTGGGTGGAATTCCCCAGCTCCTCTCAGTTCAGAATAAAAATAGCTGGAAAATGGCTACTTAGTGAAGTGAGTGAGTAAATGTACTGAGAGATTCAATGTTGGACAGTCAGAGACTTGGTGAGAGAGACTCGGGGACTCTTGTTACTAGAATAGAAAATGAGAAATATTTACAGAGGTCTGAACTGTACCCACTGCCAGCACCACGGCATATAGTCATGCCATCACACAAAAGAAAAGAAAGAAAGACATATCTGAAATAATTATTGCAGAAAAAGTCACAGAAAGGAAATTTCTAAATGTGACTGACACCAGAATTGTATGATAGGCAGCTGTGTTAGGAGTACTCCAGTTTTCTAAATTTAGAAGTAGAGAACCCTGGCAGGGATCCATCTTATTGGGGCTCCCTAAAATTTATTCCCTTTGCCTTCACCTTAGGAAAACATAATCCCCTGCATCTTAGTATTTCCTGGAGTTGCTGACAAATAGTATTATGGAAGAATGACCTGGTACCAAGCCAAATTTATATCTTACACAGTGAGATTGTTGCAATACTAAAGCCATCAAAACTTGTTAGTCAGCAAAGGAAATGAAGCAGGGCTCACTCTACTGCCTGGGTACATGACACTTTTCTCCATACACTGGAGACTCCCATATACATTCAAAGAGCCCTGTCATGTCTCAAAGGGTTCATTTGGCTGGGCAAGAGATTTCCTAGTGATAATCACTCTACAACACTAAGAGTCCACAGTTTCCTAGTGCAGCCATGAAATTTTCAGAGCTACCTGGGTCCATAACGAAAGAAGGTATGGTGCTGTCTTGGGTTTAACCCTGGCCTACAGTGCTCTCCAGGAATGCACAAAACTCCTTCCTGTTTAAAGAGAGATCCTTTTACAAGATGGGAATAACACAGTCCCGAAGTGAACTCCAGTCTCACAAGTCACAACATGAAAGCCAGAGCCACTTAAATTCACAACATATGAAGAGGTGAATTAGACAAATACTGTATGTATAAACTAGAGTAGCTAATCTCCCACAGCTTTTGAAGCAAGGTAATCATCTAAATGTGTGGAAAACAAATGCACAAAACCCCAACCCAGCAGTTCAGACACAGCCCCCAAACTCAGACCAGTCAGAGGATATACAAATTTTAAAACTAGAAGTACCTGAAAGAAGTTTCTACATATTAAAGAGTAAGGAAAATATTTTATTTTCTTAATTATTTTTATTTTTCTGGATTATCTTCCATGTTCATTAGTTTGGTTTCTTGTCACAATTTGTTATTTCATGTTTATATACAATTTTCAGAATTTCTTTAGTTCACTAGTTAAATTCTTTCCTCTATTTTTATTTTCTCTCATTTGTTTTCCAACCCCTTATATTTTTTATTGATCTTTTTGTTTTTCTTCTATAACTTTTCCCTCACCACACAATTTTTCTTTTACTTTATTTTTCTCTTCTTTTCCCTTTCTTCCATTTTCATGTTTTATATGTTTAGTATTAATTTCAAATTCTCAATTACCTGAATTTTGTTCAACCTATTTTATTTAGTCTTTCTCCCTTTCTTGCTTTAGTTAATGGAGTGATAGAGATAATTTTCAATACATATTATATGTTGATATGTGGTTTGTTTTTCAAGCAGTAACTGTTATTAATAGATATTCTTTTCATTCAAAGTATATCTGGGGATTAAACATAACCATTTGAACATGTTGAATAGGAGGTAGAGGCTAAGATAAAGCATCATCATGGGGGAGGTTGTCAAGATAAAGCAGCTCATTAAAAGTAGCCTCATAAGAATGACAGAGATGAGCTGGGGTTGTGGCTCAGCCTTAGAGCACTCACCTCACAGCTCTGGGTTCAATCCTCAGCACCACATAAAAATAAATAAATAAAATAAAATGATTGTGTTCAACTACAACTAAAAACTAAAGATTGAAAAAAAAAGGACAGAGATATTCATTCCAACAGAAGAGCCAACTTCAACATAGATGCAACACATGACATGAAAATAAGATGTGATTCCTTCCAAACTTTCAGATTCCTGAAAAACCAAATCCCCAGATATTTAAATTGAGGAAGACAAAGTATTAAAAGTACTACATGTTTTTTAAAAAATATTTTTAGGTGTTAATGAACATTTATATACTTACATATGTATATATATATACATATATATATACATATGCTTATATATGCATACATATACATATGTGTGTGTGTATATATATATGTAAAATATATATATATATATATATATATATATATATAGAGAGAGAGAGAGAGAGAGAGAGAGAGAGAGAGACTTGAACCCATTGTATCACACATGCTGAGCAAACACTCTACCACTGAGCTATAAACCCAGCCCCAAAATGCTGCATGTCAATGAATTCAAAGGAATCTATGGAATGAACTGAGGGAGAAAATGTAGGATACATTTAAAAAAGTATTTCATTAAAATGATAGAAACACTGTCCTTGCTTATGCATTTCCTTGCTCTAGGGCACAGACAATGTAGCAATTATGAGAAACTTCTGGTGAAGCCTGCTTTCTTTTCCAGGTATGGAAACTCATTCTTCTCAATTTGATGATATTTGCCCTGGAGCACATTGATGAAAAATACCATTTTAGAAAGCTAAATGGTGGAAAGAGAAGATGGCAAAACAGATCTGGAACACAACTCCTCCTCAGCCCAGAAAAGAAGCAGTGAAAGAATAGCTGAGCATAGAGGTAGGTAAATAGTAAATACTCTAAAACACAATATAAGACTCCTTGAGACTTGGAGTGAATAGGAATTTGGTACCTGGGGCAGAAAATAACACTTCAGAAATCAAAAGGATAATTAGGAACAATTGTGAAAAATCATCTTAAAAAAATAGAAAATCTGCAGGAAATTTACAAGTGTCTAGATACATCTAACTTACCAAAATTGAACCAAATCAAGTGGATATGGAAAACCTAAAAACACCAATATCAAACAATGAGGTTGAAGTGGTAATTAAAAATATTCCAACAAAGAAAAGTCTGGTACTCATTGTTTTAGCATACCTTTAATGGAGAACTAATACTAATTATTCACAAATTATTCTATCTAATAGAAAGAGGTGAGGATTTCCAATCCATTCTAAGAAGCCAGTGGCACCCTGCTATCAAAAACAGATAGAACAATATCCCTGATGAACATAGACTCAAAAATCCATAGTAAAATATTAGTAAACTCCATTCAAAAATGCATTAAAAATATTATACAGCATGGTCAACTTTGTTTCATTGCAGGGATGCAAGATTGGTTCAATTTATGCAAATCAATAAATGTAATACACACATAAATGTGATTAAAAACAAAAATTACTTGATCATTTCAATAGATATAAAAATAAGTCTTCGACAAAATACAACACCTATTCTTAATGAAAGCACTGAAGAAATTTGGGATAGAAGTAATTTACCTCAACATCACAAAGGCTAATCAAGATAAATCTTACATAGACAACATTATAGTGAATCAAGAAAAACTGAAATAATTGCCTCTAAAATCAGGAACAAGACAAGGATGTTTATTCTCAATGATCTCATTCAATATAGATTTGAAAATCTAACCAGACCAATAAGGAAGAAATTAAAAGAAGAAAATAGGAAAATAAGTCAAATTTTCTCTATTTGATGATGATAGGATAGTATAATTAGAAGAACTGCCCCCCCAAAAAATCCACCAGACAGCTATTAGAACTGATAAGTAAATTCAATGAAGTACCAGGATACAAGATCAAAATAAAAATCAATACCTTTTTGTATGCTAATAATGCATCTGCTGAGAAGAAAGTAGAAGGACAACACCATTCAAAATAACTTCAAAATTAAAATATCTGGAATAAATCTAATGAAGGAGGTGAAACAATTCTACAATTAAAATTATAGAATGCTTAAGATATTCACTGAAGAAGATATCAGGAGATAAAAAGACCTACCATGCTCCTAGAAAAGGAATGTTAATAGTGTCAATATGGCTAAATTGCCAAAAGAGATTTATAGATTTGATGTGATTCCTTTCAAAATACCAACAGTATTCTTCACAGAACTAGGAAAACATTCCTAAAATTCATATGGAAGAATAGCCAAAACAATAATGAGAAGTAAGACTAATACTGTAGCTATAATAATAGTTGATTTAAAATTATACTACAGAGCTGTAACAACAAAAAATATCATCAAAATTAAAAAGCCATGAAGTCCAATGGAGTAGAAAAGACAACACAGAGACAAGTCATCATATGAAGAGAGATCCTATGAAATCCTTTATGTGAAGAGAGATCCTATAAAATGAAAGATATAGTCACCCAATCCTTAACAAAGGTGCTAAAAATATACATTGGAGAAAAGATAGTCTTTTTTAACAAATGTGCTCGGAAACTTGTATATTGGTTTGTAGAGTAATTAAACTATATGTCTTTCTCTCATTCTGCACAAAAAAAGTCGATAAAATTGGATGAAATATTAAGAAATTGAAGCCGGGAATGGTGGCACATGCCAGTGATCCCCGTGGTTCCAGAGGCTAAGTAAAGGAGGATCACAACTTAAAAGCCAGTCTCAGCAAAAGTGAAGTGCTAAGCAACTCAGTGAGACCCGTCTCTAAATAAAATACAAAATAAGGCTTGGAATGTGACTCAGTTGGTTGAGTGCCCACAAGTTTAATCCATGATACTCCCCTCACACACCCCCAAAGAAAAAAATCCCTAATAAAATGAATAGGAACAGTGCAACTGCTGTCAGAAAAGGTAGGGTCAACACCCCAACATATTCTTGCAGAAAAATACCTTCTAAGTAAGACATCTGAATCTTAAGAACTCAGTTGTGGGATGATTTCAAATTGAAAAGCTTCCCACAATAAAGGAACCAATAAAGTAAATGAAGAGAGATCCTATAAAATGATAGAAATATTTTTATCTATAAAATGATATTTCTATCTATAAAATTATAGAAATATTTGCCAGCTATTTTTCTAACAGAAGATTAATAGCAAAATTACAAAAACAACTCAAAAAATCTTTACACTAAAAAATAATAACCTAATAAATAAATGGACAAATGAATTAAACTGACATATATAAAAAGTAAAAATGCAGGAAAAATCCAGATTTATCAGCAGAAACTCAAATATTCAAGAGAGCATTGAATAATGTACTTACATCCAGAAAGAAAACCAACAATAACCTAGACTACTATATTTAAAAGAGCTATCTCTCAAAATATAAGGAGAAATAAAGGCCCTACAAGATGAATATAAAATAAAGAAGTTTGTGGCCCAAGGACCAGCATTGTGAAATATACTTAGAGTAATTCTACACAGATTAAAAGAAGATAATATTTAAGTAAGAGAGTTTGGGAAAGAACAAATCACATTAGAAAAATAAGCAAATAAGAATTAGTAATGACTAAGTCACTTGCTATAAAAGAAAAGGACAGTGATTAACACATATCTCTCTATGATACCACTGAATGTTCATGAAATTATTTTAAAATTAATCTGTGCAGAATGGAATATTGGGTTAAAATCAAGACTTTATTCTACATTGTGTCCACAAAACTCAATTCAGAGGCAAAAGTACTCACAATGAAAGAATGGAACATAATAATCCATGTAAATATAATCAGAGAACAAGCAGAAAGAGCCACACTAATATCAGGCAAAAGAGATAGCAAGTCACAATTGACACACATCACTAAATAATGTTTAAGGAAACAACACAACGAGAAGTTATAATCATGGTAAATACCCTTCAAAGGTTATGGTATCCAATTTCATTTAAAAATTACTAAAAATAAAGGGACTGATAAACATTTTGGTGGATTTCTACACACCAACCTAATTATTAGAAGGTCATATCAACCCAAATGCATCAGAAGAAAATCTCATTACAGACAAATTGGTCTTAATAGACACCTACAGATTATTTTATATGAGTGAATAAAATAATCAGTTGTAAAAGATACTTAGAGTAATCCCACAGAGAAAAAGGAAGATAATATATAAGCAAGAGTGTTTGGAAAAGAACAAATCACATTAGAAAAAAATTTTCCCAGTGTAATTTGTTTTCAGCAGTTCATCAAAGTTTTTCCAAAATTTATCATGTATTAAGTCATAATACATAATACAAGTCGTATCAATTATAGAAAAAGAACAATATTATATTGCCTTTTTACAGATTATATAAGAATGAAATTTGAAATCAATAAAATGATAATGTACAAAAATTCAACAAATTCATGAAAAATGAACAATATTAATTTAAATAATAAATGGGAATTGAAAACATTAAGGTGAATCTTAAAATATATATAGAATCAAATGAAGATGGAAACACAGTATACCATGATCTCTGGGATGCAAAAAAAATAGTTATAAGAGGGATGTTTTGACCTGAGTGCCTGCATTTCAAAAGATAGGCCTCAACTTAACAACCTAATGATTTGTTTTAAGTTCTTAGAAAAACAAGAACAAACCAATACTCAAAGTATTAGAAAGAAAAGAAATAATAAAACATAGAGCTGAAACTTGTGAAATAGAAGGTAAAAGATGAATAAAAATATCAGTGAAATGAAAGTTTATTTTTTGAAACTATGAAATATATTTATAAAGCACAGACCAGGACAAACAAATCAAAAGAAAGAGAAGACTCTAATTAATAAAACTAAGGGTGAAAAAGAGAATATTACAGGAGATACAACTGAAACATAAAAGGACCAGTAGAAGACATTTTGAAAACTTATATTCAAATAAATTAGAAACTCATAATCAGATGAATTGATACATGCTTAAAACCTACAAAAATGGAAACAAGAGGAGATAGAAAATCTAAACAAATAAATTACACTGAAGCAGTGAAAAAAATTCTCCCAGCAAAGGAGAAACCAGATCCTTATGGATTCCCATCTGAATTTCATGGGATCTTTAAAGGAATCACATCATGATATTGAATCTCCATGACACATTATAATTTAAAATCAGTATAAAATAGCAAGGATAAAATTTTTAAATCTTCAAAAGAAAAATAGTATGTCGTTTTTAGAGGTTATATAATGTGAATAATTGCTGGTTTCTCAGCTCAGATCCGAAATTCATGATGGCATGGAATAATATACCAATGATACCAAGTTCTGAAAGGTAATAATTGCCAATAAGTTTTTTTTTATCCAACAAAGCTATCCTTTAGATTTGAAGGTGAATTATAAACTCTCCATGATGAGAGGCAAAATTAAATCCTGACTACCAAACTAGCACTACAAAAAACACATTTTTTTCCAGGGGACATATAAACTAAATATCAAATTTATCAAATGAATGAATCTTGCTAGAAGAGTAGCTCAGTAAAGAAAAACAAAGCCTTCATAAAACATTGTAAATAATTTAAAATGACAAGAAATAACCAACTCTCCATGATAACACTGAATATAAATGTTTCCAACTCTACAAATAAAAGACATAGATTTGCAGATTAGATTACAAAACAGGACTCAGCCATATGTTGTTTATAAAAGACTCACCTTAAAGGCAAAGACATTCACAGGCAGAAAGTGAAAGCATAGACAATGATATACTTTCCAAATCGAAACTGAAAATAAGTATGAGTAACTGATCTCATATCTGAAAAAGAAGAAATCAAACCAAAATCAATCAGAAGATGTGAGAAAAGTCACTTCATATGGGTAAAGTGTTCAATGTAAAAAGATAAAACAATTTTAAACATTTATGCCCCAAATATCAGTGCACCTAATTACATAAACCAACTAAACATAAACAAATAAAAAACTGTTACTAGGCATTGCAGACAGTCTACAGTATAGTAATAGAGGGTGATTTTTTTGAACTATTATTTTTTATACTTATTTTTTAGTTGTATTTGGACACAATATCTCTAGTTTATTTATTTATTTTTATGTGGTGCTGAGAATCAAAACCAGGGTCTCGCAGGTGCCATGTGAGTGCTCTACCGCTGAGCCACAATCCCAGCCCCAATACAGGATGATTTTAACACACCTAAATCAACAATAGGTAAGTCATCAAGACATACACTAAGTAAATACCCTTCAAAGCTAAAATTAAAAAAAATTACCAAGTCAGGGCTGGGGTTGTAGCTCAGTGGTAGAGTGCTTGCCTAGAATGTGGGAAGTCCTGGGTTTGATCCCCAGAACCACATAAAAAAGTAAATAAAATAAAGGTACTGTGTCTATCTACAACTAAAAATATTTTTAAAATCTATCAAGTGGACCCACCAGACATGGATAAAATATTTCATCCAACAACAACTGAATTTTCTTCTCAGATGTGCATGGAACCTTCTTTAAGATAGACCATATTTTAGGACACAAAACAAGTCTAAGCAAATACCAAAATATAAAGATAATTCCTTGAAACTTATTAGATTATAATTTAATGAAATTATTAGAACAATAGAAAAATAAACAAAATGGACATGTCAACAATAGGAGATTGAATAATACACTTAAAAATTCAGAATAGGTCACTGTACAAATCATAAGAGAAAATGAAAAAAATTATAAAAAAATGAGAACAGAGATACAGCTATCAAAATCTCTTGGCCGATACAAAGGTACATTTTAAGATGAAAGTTTATAGCATTGCATGCCTACTTAAATATATAAAAGCATAAAAATCCTAAATAAAGTATTTAATATTAATCTCAAGGATATCGGAAAGCTATAATGAATTATAAAACTAAAGATGAGAAATAATAAATATTAGTCAAAATTAATGAAAAAGAGAATATATAATCACAAAGGGTCAATGCAACAAAGAATTGGTTCTTTGAAGATATAAAGATAGAGGCATTCTTAGCCAAACTAGCCAAAAAGAGAGAGAAGCCAACAAACAAAATTAAGGATGGAAAAGGAGATTATATCACAGTAATTTTGAAATGAAGAGAATTGTTAGGAACTACACTCCAAGAAACTGAAAAATCTAGAAGATATAACCAAATTTCTAGACACATACAACCTACCCAAATTGAACCAAGTGGATAATGAAAACATTAAGAGACCATTATCTAGCATTAAGATTGAAGCAGTTAAAAAAAAAAAATCTACCCCAAAGGTGCTGGGGTTACAGCTCAGTGGTAGAGTGCCCTAGCAAGTGTGAGGCACTGGGTTTGATTCTCAGCACCACATTAAAATAAATAAATAAAAATTAAGGCTTTTCCACAACATATATATAATCCACCCCCTAAAAGAAAAGCCTGGGACCAGAAGAAACCTCAGCTATGTTCTACAAGAACTTTAAAAATGAATTATTGTCGCTTTTCCTCAAATTATTCCATGAAGTAGAAAGGATGGGGGCACTCCCAATTTATTTTTCTATGAAGACAGTACATCCTGGTACCAAAAACCACATAAAGACACATTAATGGAAGAAAATTACAGACCAATATTTCTCATAAACATAGACAAAAAAATACCTTAACAAAATACATTAGCAATCAGCATTAAAATACACACTAAGATCATTCACTATGTCCAAGTTTGCTTAATTCCAGGAAAACAAGAATGGTTCAATGTATATAAATCAATGAGATTAATTTATCACATAAAGAGAATCAAGGACAAGAATCATGTGAGATCATCTTCACAGACACAGAAAAGGCTTTTAACATATTTCTGTAAACATTTGTGCTAAAAATCTGGGAGAGATTAGGGATAGATGAATCATATCTTAATATCAGAAAGATTGCACATCACAAATCCAAATACAAAATAATACTGAATTGAGAAAACCTTAAAGAATTTTCTCTAAAATCAGGAATAAGGAAACAATGTCGACTGTCAAATACCCTTATTCAGTATATTTCTCTAAATTATAGCCAGAGTAATTAGGTGAGAGAAGGAAACTGATTGGGTTAATATAGGAAAAGAAAAAGTCAGATTATCTGTGTTTGCTGATGACATGATTCTACAATTAGAAGACAGAAATTACACTGCCAAAGATTTCTACAGCAAGTGAATAAGATAAGCAAAGTAGCAGGATACAATATCAACATACAAAAATTAATAGTGGTCCTATACTTCAATAATGAATCTGCTGAGAAAAAAAATTAAAAAAAAATCACAATAGCCTGAAAAAAAAATAAAACACTTTGGAGTAAATCTCATGGAGGATGTGAAATGAACCAATTCTAAAATAAAATTATAGACCACTGAAAAATTAAATTGAAGAAGACCTCAGAAGTTGAAAAACCCTACCATGCTCTTGAATAGGCAAAATATTTCAATAATGGCTATATTAACAAAAGTGATGTACAGATTCAAAATACCAATGAAATTCTTCACAGAACTAGGAAAAAAACAATCCTAATCAAAATAATAATATGCAATAAGAGTTATGCAGTGGTGTCAACATAGCTGATATCAAATTATACTACAAATATGTAGTTAAAAACCAGCATGATACTGGCATAAAGATAAACATGAAGACCAATTGAATAACACAGAGGAAGAAAAATCCACATAGATACAATTATCTAATCCTCAACAAATGGACCAAAAATTGGAAAATCTAACATACTTTTAACAAATTCTGTTTTCAAAATTGAATTGTCATAATTAGAAAAATGAAACTAGATACCTATTTCATACCTTGCATAAAAATCAACACAAAGTGCAAAGGACCTAAGAATTATACCAGAAACAGTGCAACTGCAAAACAATTTATATTCAACAGACCAACATATTGGTGGAGGCAATGACTTCCTTAATAAGACTCCAAAAATCTTAATAATCAAAATCAAGAATCAATAAGTTTATGGTTTCAACTTTAAGAAAATTTTCTGCACAATAAAGGAAACTATAAAGTTTATGAAGAAAGAGGCTGCAGAATGGGAAAAAAATTTGTCAGCTACTCTTGGGACAGGAGACTCATAACAAAAGTATACATATAACTCAAAAATATAACACCAAAAATAAAATCCAAATACCCAATCAATAAATAAATGAATGAACTCAACTGACATTATCTCAAAAATAGAAAGGCAAATGACCAATACATACATGAAAAAAAAATGTTTATCATCATTAGTGATCAGGGAAATGTGATTCAAACTATACCCAGGTTCCATCTCACTCCTCTTAGAATGCCAATTTTAAAAATATGGTAATAATAAATTTTTACAAGTATGCAAGGAAAAGGGAACACTGATAAAATGTTGGTGGGAGTACAAATTTTATAACTGTTTTGGAAAGCAGTATGGAGATTTCTCAAAAGCCTAAGAAAGAACCCACCATTTGACCCAGCTATTGCACACCTTTTAGTTGTTTATCCAAAACAACTAAAATCAGCATACTATACAGATACAAAAATAGTAACACTTTTAATAAAACAATTCACAAAAGTGAAGTTATTGGAACCAGGCTAGGTGTCCCTTAATAGATCAGTGGTTAAAGAATATATGATATCAAGACAAAGTGGAGTTTTATTCAGCCATTAAGAAGTAAAAATATAGAATTTGCTGGTAAATGGATGGAACTAGAGAAACTCATGTTGAATGACAAATCAGGTGCCAAAAGTCAGTGGTTGATTTTTTTCTCTAATATATCTAAAAAGAACAAATAAAAAATAATAAAAATCCATTCATTCACTCTACAACTTTTAATTGTATAATTTAGTCCATTTAAATTCAGGATAATTGTAGATTAGGACTTAATTCTATTTAGGCACATTTTATTTACTTATATATTATTTGTTTCTTTGTATGTTTTGTGGATCATATGTTCCTTTTTGGCTCTCCAGTTTTGTTACTTTGTATTTTCATGGCTTTCTATATGATTTGACTTGGATAATTTCTTATCTTTTCTTTATATATTATTTATTATCAGGTTTTGTTATGTGGATACACTCAGGAAGCTTACATATACTGTCTTTAGACATATAATACAATGTGACACACTTAAATAGAGTTAAATAACATTTCTAATACCGTGCTTAACTTTCATTTTTTTCTGATGAAATACTTGAAATTTATTGTCATAATAATTTTGAAATATAGAAAATATTGCTAACTAGAAATACACTACTATGAAATAGATCTCAAAATTCATTCCTCTTTCCATCTAAAATTACGTTCCCTTTGATAAAACATTGAGATTTCATCTATCTCTAAACCTTGACCTCTGAAAATCTTCAATTTACTTACATGTTCCAAATCACTAGATTCCCCATATAAATATTGTCATGTTTGTTCTTCTATGTCTATTGTATTTTTCTTAGTGTAATTACCATTAGTATTATATATATACTAGAAAATGACAATTTATTTATATATTTAATGCTGAATAACACATATATATTATCATATACATATCCTCTTTATTCATATGTTTTATTAAAATCAAAGGGGAAAATACATACAAAAATCTTTATAGTGAAGAGAGGCTATTTTAAATTGACAGCAAGTAAATTTTTATCATGTACAAAAACTCTACATATTTTTTCTCCTACTTCTCCCTTATTTTACATTTTTATGTCATGCTTTGGGTATTTTACATATTTTTATACTATTTAGCACTTTAAATACATTTTAGAAATAGCTTTTTGATAGTTTGCCTTTTACTATATATATACTAGTTGTTCTTTTTACATATATATGATATTATGGTGTATTTTGACATACATATCTGGAGTATAACTTATTATAATAAGAATCTTATTCTTTTGGTGGTAAATGATGTGGAGTTTCACTGGTTGTGTATTCACATATGAACATAGGACAATTTTGTCCAATTCACTTTACTGTCTTTCCTATTCCCATCCACTCTGTCTTCCCATCATTTCCCTAGTTTGGTTTCATAGCTTTGCTGTTGAGAATTGAGCAGCTATAAACATTAATGTGCCTGGGCACAGTAGTAGGCTGATTTTAAGTTCTGTGGGTATATCCCAAAGGAATGGGATAACTGGGTCAAATGGTGGTTCAATTCCAAATTTTCTGGGGAATCTCCATTCTACTTTCTAGCATACTTGCACCAATTTGGAGTCCTACCAGCAATGTATGAGTGAACCTTTTTCCCCACACCCTTGACAACATTTATCGTTACTTGTTTTCTTGATAATTGCCATTTTGATTGAAAGGACATGGTATTTCAGTATAATTTTAATTTTCATTTTTCCAATTGCAAGAGATGTTGAAGAGTTTCTCATAAATTTATTGATCATTTGTATTTATTCCTCTGAAAAGTGCCAGTTCAATTCCTTTGCCCCTTTATAGACTGGGTCATTTGTTTTGCTTGGGTTAGGATTTTTGAGATCTTTATAAATCCTAGCAGAATACAACAAACACTAGTATGACAGTATGTAAAAAAGTGGATGTGTAACCAATGTGAATCTGCAATATGTATAGGGGTAAAAATGGGAGTTCATAATCTGCTTCAATCAAATGTATGAAATATGATATGTCAAGAGCTTTGTAATGTTTTGAACAACTAATAATAAAAAAAAGAAAAAAAAGAAAAGTCATTACTAATAATAAATAAATAAATAAATAAATAAATATTGGAGATTAATTCTCTATCTGACATGCAATTGGAAAAGATTTTCTCCCATTTAGGAACTCTTTTCATGACCTTGATATTTTCCTTTGCTGTGAAAACCCTTTTTTTAGTTTGATACCATCCTAATTCTTGAAACTTGATTTTACTTCTGACACATTAGGACTCTTATTAAGGAAGTCAGTTCCTAAGCTGACATGATGGAGATTTGGGCCTACATTTGCTTCTATTCTAGTAGGAAAAGTACTCATGTCTAATGCCTAGGTTCTTGATTTACATTTAGTGGAGTTTTGCACAGGGTGAGAGATACAAGTTAAATTTCATTCTACTACATAGGGATTTTTCATTTTTCCCAGCACCATTTGTTGAAGAGACTATCTTTTCTCCAATGTATATTTATTGCTGATTTTCTAGTATAAGATAAATGTATATAGGTGGGTTTGTCTTTGTACCTTTCCTTCTATTCCATTGGTTATCATTTCTGTTTCTGTGCCAATACCATGCCATTTTTTTTACTATAGCTTTGTAGTATAGTTTAAGGTCTGGTATTATGATGTCTCCTGCTTCATATTTCTTGCTAAGGATTCCTTTAGTTATTTTGGGCCTCTTATTTTTACAAATAAATTTTATGACTACTTTTTTGTTTCTATGATGAACACCATTGGAATTTTAATAGGCATTTCATTAAATCTGTAAAGCGCTTTTGGTTGTATGGCTGTTATGACAAAATTACTTGTGCTATCCAAGAACATGTGAGATAATTCCATCTTCTAAGGTCTTCTTCAATTCCTTTCTTTAGTGTTATATAGTTTTCATTGTCAAGAGCTTTTATTTCTTTTCTTAGATTAATTTGCAAATAATTTTTGAGGCTATTGTGAATGGGAGAGTTTTTGTAATTTATGTTTCAGTTGACAGCATGAAAAAAATAACACCTTCAAAAAAAACCAAAAATGGTAGAAATGAGGAGAGAGAACCAAATATGTATTTGCATCCTTGAATCACTCAAACACAACAAGAATAATGAATACTGAAATATAGGCAACCAAATAATAACAAAAAGCAAAACAAAATGAAACTGAAAAAATAATTAATAAAAAACTTGGTGAAAAGATAATAAATTAAGGAGTCATTCCGTTTATGATCAACAAAATAGTGAGCATATGTGTTCACTGTCTTTGCCCAGTGGAATTTCTTTTTATTTCTTCTTGGGATATGAACTAATCATGTGAGTATGGGCCATGAAATGTTGAGTTCTTCCTTTTCATTGTGTCGCTCACAGAGTTGAAGATTGTGGTTTAAGATTTCCCAATTTCCCTTCCTGGGACATTTTTGTGGGTTTGCAAGGCTGTGGACCTGGTGGCAAAGCCTGTAGGCTGGGCAGGTGAGCTTGGCAACAAATTGAAATGTCAAGCAAACTGGGCTGTGACCTGAAAATGAAGCAGATGGCTGAGCCAGCCAGGGCAGTGGCCTGTTGGTAGGTTCAGCTGGCCCTGGTTGGGAGGGCCAGGCAACAAAGCAGAGATCAGTGGAAGCTGAGTTGCAGCCATGTGGTGTAGCAGTTTGTTGGGTGGGCACAGCTGGCTATGTATGTGGGCCAGGTGGTAAAGCAGGGAACTGAGCAGGCTAGGTGGCAAAGTGGCTGGGTTGTTCACATGGACCCAGCCATAAAATGGTGGGTGAGGAAGGCAGGGCTGCAGCTGGGAGGAAAAGCAGTTCACCATCCCTTGTGGGCCTAGCTGGCCTGGGCCAGGGTGATCAGGGGTGAGCAATGGTCTCTGACATCTGGTGGCAAAGTTGTGTGCTGGGCCTCACAGGTCTGGCTGTGAAGTGGTTGCTGGAAGACTTGGCTAAATGCCAGTGGAAAGCTTTGAGCATATTAGTTGGAGCTGTGGGCCTGGTTAGAAACTGGGAAACCATTTGTCAGCTCAAGTGGGCCCTGAAAACTCACTGGGTTCCAGACCAGTTGGTTGCCAGGACAGGCTGGCCAGGCAAGCCAAGAGTTAAGAGCCCTCACACCCACCCTCCCAACATCCCGACCCTCTAAAGCTGGCTCCATCAACCCCTGCAAGTAACAGGACTCCCAGGTCTATGGAGAGAAGGGTTCTCTCCAGCCTCTCCCACCTGCATTCCCCCTAATCCCCAGACAAAATGCCAGAAGTATCTGACTTTCCATGGGTTTTCTAGGCCCAGCCAAGTGTGTGCTAGGTTCACACTGGCCCATGTGAATCCAGCTGGGAACTCACATTCCTGGGTTTTTAGTTCTGATTGGTGCCTCCGTGTTGCAGTCTCTAAATGGCTCCTGGATCAGCTCTCCACAGGTGATTGATAAACTTAGGGCAACTTTTTTATATTCTTTTAATGAGTGGAACAGTCTCTTGTTCAGCTTGAGCAGACTGCTCCTTCAGTCTCAGGGATTTTTTACTCTAGGCCTCAAGTGAGCCACTATTCCTGCTACTAGATTTCTGCACAGGTGAGTTAAGAAAAATGATGCCTCACTCTAATATGCCAGCTTGTCTCTCCTGGATTTAAAGAATTTTTAAAATTTTACTCCATCTGTTTTCTACAAGAGAAAAAATTCACCTTAAAATTCACTTGTTTACCAAAAGTGAAGATATGGAACATATATTACACTCAAACAAACCAAAAGAGGACAGAGATAGCGATACTTGTATTAGACAAAATATATTTTATATACAAAATGTAAAGAGATGAAAAATATCATTAAATGTGACGACACTGACAATTCAAGAAGATATGGTAATTATAAATGGATTTGTACTCAATATTGCAGCACCTACATATATAAACCAGATATTTAAAAAATCTGAAGGAGCCAGGCATGGTGGTATATGTCTGTATTACCAGTGACTCAAGAAGCAAAGACAGGAGAACCATAAATTTGAGACTGGCTTCAACAACTGAGTGAGAGACTCAGCAACTTCAAAAGACACTGTCTCAAAACTTAAAAATAAGGGGCTGGGGTTGTGGCTCAGTGGTATAGCATTTGCGTTGCATGTGTGAGGGACTGCATTCAATCCTCAGCACCACATAAAAATAAATAAATACTTTTAAAAATGTTACAATAATTTAGATCATTGTCAAACACACCTGTGTAAATATTTATGTATTGCCAGAGATCAAACCCAGTTTGATCTCACGCTTGCTTAGCAGGTGCTCTACAACTAAGCAACAACCCTTCCCCTGTGTAAAATTTCTAATACAAAAAAAAAAAGAAGGTAGGAATAGCTTCTCACAGTTTATGCATAATAATGATAGGGGACTTCTAATTTCTACTTTTAAACTGTGATATCTCATCTAGAGAGAAAATCATTAAGATATATTGAAGGTGAGTTATACTTTAGAATAAATAGACCTACCTATAGAACTAGCAGACATAGACAGAGGGTCCCAATTTATAATGTGTTGTCCTCACACATTTTCAATTTCACAATGATACTAAAATCATACATGTTCAGTAGAAATAAAACTTCAAATATTAAAGTTTGATATTTTCTATTGCTGGCAATATATGATACAATGATCTTTTATGATGCTGAAGAAAACTAGTGAGCTGCAGTTCCCAAATATATTGTCTTAGAATAATATATCAGTACTATTCAGTATAAAGTGTTCTTAACCTAAGATGGTTGGTAAGTTAGTTATGTTAAATACTATTTTTAAATTTGTGATATGGTCAAATTATGACAAGTCTCCCATGATCTATTATAATCATAAATCAAGAATATCTGTAGAGAAGATTCCAACAGTAACAGAATTCACATTCTTCTCAAGTACACATAGAAAATTATCAAAATCAGAGCATGTATTAGTACACAAACAGATATTAACCGATTTAAAAAGATGGAAATACTTTTCAGCAACTTTTCTAATGACAATGATATGAAGCTAGAAAGAAAGAAAATTGATGAATATGTGGAATTTAAATAATTTTCTCCTGAATAAATACTGGGTCAAAGAAAAACTTAATGATAAAGTCTAGATATATTTGAGACAAATAAAAACAAAACATCATATTAAATCTATGGTACGTTTTAAAGGCAGTTATAAAAAGGAAGTATGTATCAATAAACACCTATATCAAAAAAGGATAAATATCTTTAAAAATAGTATTATATTATACCTTAAGGAACTAAAATATAGCAATAAATTAAATCAAAATTTAATAGAAAGGACGGAATACCAAAGATTAGAACATAAATAAATGAAATATAAACTAGAAAACTAATGGAATAATTAATGAAATAAGCATTGATATTTTGAAAACTTTTACAAATTGATGAAACTTTAGTTAGACTAAAGAAAAGAATAAAATAATAACATAAGTTAAAGAGATGAAGTTATATCTAACAGAAATATGTAAGATTGGTCTTGGGATGTGCCTCAGAAATAGAGTATTTAGCTAGCATGCATGAGGCCCTGGGTTTGATCCTCAGAACCACAAAGATACATTTAAAAAAATAAAAATTTAAAAAACCTTACATATGTCATTGTCCAGGGAGAAAAAGAAGGCTTATATGAGATTTTTGTAATCATATATATGCCAATAAATTAGACAAATTATAGAAAACGGATACATTTCTACAAACCTATTAACTACCAAGTCTAAACCATGAGAAAATTGAAAATTTGAATAGACCAATAAGGAGTATAAAAAGGTGAAGTGGTAATTAAAATTATCCCAACAAATGAAAGCACAGGACCAAACAACATCATAGTTAAATTCCACTGAACATTTAAGAAAGAAGTAATACCAACACATCTCAAACTACTGAAAAACTTCAGAGAATGAAATATATCCAATCTCTTTTCATGAGATCAGTATCACCCTATACTAAACCCAAACAACATCACTATAATAAAAGTAAACTATTAGCTGTTAACAAAGATGATAACTTCATATCACAATGATAACTACATATCATGGTCATGGAAAAGCCCTCAGCAAAATATGAGCAAAATTTATTCAAAAGCATATTGAAAGAACAATCTAATGAAATTTATACCTTCAATACAAGGTTTATTCATAATATTCAAGTCAACACATGTTATCATATTAACAGAATGAAGTATGTAACTATATAATTATCTCAATAAATGCAGAAAAATTACAAAACTCAATAGCATTTCAGGATAAAACACTACATTTTTGAGAAAAAAAAAGTTGGTAAAAAGAAATATACCTCAATGCAGTAAAAGCCATATATTAACAGCTCACTGCTAAGATTATTCTCAACTATAAAATTTTAAGTGTTTTCTTCTAAGATCATAAACAAGACTAAAGATCTATATTCAGTATTTTTTTTTCGATGTAGTAGTGAAAATCCTAGATAGAGTAATTAGGCAAGAGAGAAAGAAAAGGCATTCAAAGCAAAAGCATTCAAAGAAAAGGATGAACAGAAATTGTCTGCTGATGACATCATCTTATATGTAGAAATTCATAGAATCTACCAAAAATCTACTGTAACTGGTAAAGAAATTCAGTAGCTTTAGAATACAAAATAAACTTACAAAAATGGTGTTTTATATAATAAAAATAAACTGGAAAAGAATGAGAAATCAACTCCTTTTCAAATAGCATAAAAATACTTAAGAGTAAAATTTAACCAAGAAAGTGAAATATCTCTATATTGAAAGGTATAAAAATGTATGAAAGAGATAATAGTGTCACAGATAAATGGGATAATACCCTGTGTTCCTGAAATGGGGCCCAAATTATTCTTAAAATAGCCAATCTTGCCAAAGCAATCTATAGTTTCAATTCAAAATTTTATTAAAAAAATACAATTAAATTCTTTAAATAAATAGAAAAAAAATGTTCAAAAACTCATATAGAAATACAAAAGACCCTGGATGATGAACAGTATATTGACCAAAAAAGTAGAGCTACAGGACTGGGGTTGTGGCTCAGTGGTAGAGTGCTTGTATGGCATCTGTGAGGCACTGGTTTCGATCCTTAGCACCACATGTAAATAAAGAAATAAAGTAAAATATCTATTGGCGACTAAAAATATTTAAAAAAATAGAACTAGAGGTATTTTGATCTCAGTTTCAAAATATATTGGAAATCTCTTGGAACAAACCTGCATGGAACTGACATAAAAACAAGCATATTGAACAATGGAATGGTAAAAATTCCTGTACCTCTAGAATCAAATGATTTTTGTCAAAGCTGCCAAGAACACACATTGGGAAAAAGCCAGTGTCTTCTTTAAACAATATTGGAAGAAAAAGATGTTAGCATTCAAAAGAATGAGTAGGAGCCCTTATTTCATCTGGTATACAAGGATCAACTCAAAATATATTAAAGATTTACACACTGACCTGAAATTATAAAATTTCTAGAAGAAAACAGGATATATGCTCCATGACATTGGTTTGGGCAGACATTTATTTTATAAGATCCCAAAACCCAAGTAACAAAAGCAAAAATATATTAATAAAATATCAGTAAAGATGGGCTGGGGATGTGGCTCAAGTGGTAGCGCGCTCGCCTGGCATGCGTGTGGCCCAGGGTTTGATCCTCAGCATCACATACAAACAAAGATGTTGTGTCTGCCTATAACTAAAAAATAAATATTTAAATTCTCTCTCTCTCTCTCTCTCTCTCTCTCTCTCTCTTTAAAAAAATATCAGTAAAGAGCTTTCTCACAACACTGGGAACAATTAAAAGGATAAGATTAAATATTATGGATTGGTAGCAAATATTTGTAAGTTATGTATCTAATATAGGGCTGATATGCAAAATATGCAATAAATTGAAATGATTCAATTACAATTGAATAAATAACCCTATTAAAATTGGAAAATTACTTAAATAGTAATTTCTCCAAAGATAATTAAATAGCAAGTGGATTCATGACAAAGATGCTTAACATCACTAATCATCAGAGAAATGAAACTTAAAACCAAACTGAATTATGGCCTCATGCATTGTATATTTAATATTATCAAAAAGATTAAAGATAACAAGGGTTGAGGATGTGGAGTAAACCACACAACATTGGTAGTATTATCATAAATTAATATAGCCATTTTGCAATATAATATGGAGGTTCCTTAAATAATTAGAATTAGCTACAGGTCATATACTAAAATAATTAAGATTACTATGCTGAAAGAATCCCTGCACTACCATATTTATAAAAATATCATCCATAATAGCCAAGATATGAAAATGATCCATGTGTTCATCAATGAATGAGTTGATTAAAATGTGGAATATATACAAAAGAGAATAACATTTAGCCTTTGAAAAAAAATATCGATGGCAACATTTATTAATCTAGAAAGCATTATGTTCAGAATAGTTAGACACAGATACTGAACTTACTTATATGTGGAATCTAACGAAGTAGTAGCTTTCATATAAGTAGACATCAAAACAGTAGTTATCAGAGGTAGTAGATGATGGTGGACAGGAAAATGAGGAATGCTGATAAATAGGTAAACAGCAACAGATGAAAGGAATAACTTATTTTTTGCTATTGCACATAAAGGTGACTATAGCCAATGATATATTACATGGTAAAATAAATGAAAGAGGTGATTTTTAAATGGTCTCATCAAAATTCAGGATAAACATATTAGATTATATATATGCTAATTAGCCTCATTCCAAAATGTGTTAAAACATCATATTTTAACCAATAATATGTACGATTATTATTTGGTTGTGAAAATAAAATAAATTAAAAGAAAAAAAATACAAGAATAACAGCTGAGAATGCTACAATAGACAGATGAATGAATAAATAAAATAAGCAAAACAACAAAATTAGAAATTCAACAAAGTAGTAGAAGCAAAATATAGTTACACAGAATTTCTGGATCTACATTAAACAAGTATGATGTTATTTGAAAAGATTTTTTGAAATAATTTTCAAACTACAAGCAACAAAAAGAAAATCAATATATTTCATTGGGTCAAATCGAAAACATTCTATACAGTCAATGAATCCTAGACTAAGGAGAAAATCTATGAATTGGAAGAATACACTTGTAAACCACAGTCATAACATGTAAGGCACTCAAACAATTGAATCATAAGAAAAAAATAGTCAGCTTTCTGATCATCAGGTGAGCCACTTCCCTCTGCCACACACTTCTTCCATGATGTTCTGCCAAACCTTGAGCCCTGAGGAATGGAGACATTCTTCTATATACTGAGAAATCTGAAATTATGAAGTCTCCAAATAAACTTTTTCCTCCTCTACAATTGCTCTGGTCAAGTCTTTCAGTCACAGCAGCAAAAAAGCTGACTAAAACAGTAGATAATGAAGCAATATTTATAGGTAAAAATAATTGACTAAAAGGTGAAACCTCATAAGTGGATTAATCAATTTTATGGATTAATAATTTGAATGGACTACTGGGTGGTAACAGAAATTATGTGGATCATGACTGGAAGAAATATGGCACTGATGTGGTGGTCTTGGACTATATCTCTCCCTGGTCCTTTCTCTGGTCCTCTATCTCTCTCTTTTTTTCCTGGCTATCATGAGCTGAACAATTTTTCTCTTTCAAGCCCTTCAGTTATAATGTTCCTGCTTTGGAGTCAGTTGACAATACACTGAGCCCCTAAAATTGTGAGCAAAGATAAATGCTTCCTTTTGTAAGTTGATTTCATCAGGTATTTTGATTACAGTGATGAAATGTTGATCAGAATAACAGTGTGTGCACATATTGAATATAATGTGCTAACCTATTAATATGTAAAACTTTCATGTTTTTATATATCAACTAAAAATAAAATTAAAAATGGGGAAAGAATCTGAATTGACATTTTTAAAAAAGTAAATATACAAATGGCCAACAGGAGTATTAAAGAGGCTCAACTTGCTGAGCATGGTGGTGCACACCTTTAATCCCAGTGAATCAGAAGGCTGAGGCAGGATAATCTCAATTTCGAGGTCAGCTTCAGCAATTTAGTGAGGTCCTAATAAACTTGGTGAGAACCTATCTAAGATAGATAGATAGATAGATAGAACTAGAAATGTGGCACAGTGGTTAAGAACTCCTATGTTCAATCCCTAGTACAAAAAAATGACTCATCTTTTATAAAATTTATCACCAGAACAATGTAAATTAAAACCATAGTGAAATATGACCCTACACCAAATAGAATGGTTACTAACAAAAAGATAATATAACAAGGTTTGGGAAGGACATGGTTAAGTTGGAATTTTGTATACTGTTAATGGAATATAAATTAGTATAACCATTATGGAAAACAGTACAGACTTCCAAAAGAAAGAAAGAAAGAAAGAAAGAAAGAAAGAAAGAAAGAAAGAAAGAAAGAAAGAAAGAAAGAAAGAAAAGATGCTTTCACATTATCTAGCAATGTCACTTTTGTAGCTATATCAAAAGGGAATAAAGTCAAAGAAGCTTTTTCATTTCTATATTAATTGCAGCACTATTTACAATAGCCAATTTATGGAATCCACATAAATGGCCAATCAACTAGTGAAATTAATTGTATAAAGAAAATTTGATGTATAACACACAAGGGAGAACTATTTAGCCTTATATAAAGAGGAGATTCTACCATTTTCCACAATGTGGATGAACCTAGAAGCATTGTGTTAAGTGAAATAAGTCAGACAGAGAAAGAAAAATATGATGTGAATTCACCTTGATGTATAATTGAAAATAGACACCAGTTAACAGCAGGAAGAATAATAGTTGCCAGAAACTAAGGGAAGCAGTTATTGAGAGTGGGGAGTTACTGGTTAAAGGGTACAATTATTTGGTGGGGGGTACCAGCTTTAAAACAACTTAAAATAAAACACACAACAAACCAAAACCTGTGGAATATATCAAAGGTGGTATTAAGAGTGAAGTTTATAAAAATGAGTTTTATCCTACATAAATAAATAGAAATATTCAAATAAATAACCTAATGATTGTTGAGAGCCACAGCTGAAGGGGCCCCAGCAAACTTCCAGCTGCCAGCTGATTGGCTCCTCTGCGGTGATGCTCATTGGGCTGTTTCCCCGCCCTTTCAGACCACGGAGCTGCTCATTGGGGGACTCTCTTAGCTCCGCCCACGTGACCCAGCCAATTGGCCTCAAGGGCCGGAGGAATGGGGGATTGAGAGGCTCATTGGAAGCCAGTGGTGGCAGTTGGGCTCTGAAGGAATTCCTGAAGAGCTCCTGTGGTATGGCATGTGTGTTCTAAAAATAAAGTTCGTTTCTGCTTCACAAGTGGCTGGTGAATTGTGCCCAGCCAGACAGTGGCAAATGATGTTATGAACATAAAAGTAGAACAAATCAAAACCAAAATTAATAAAAGGAAAAAATAACAAAATCTGAACAGGAATAAATGAGTTTAAATGAACAGTACAATGAAATAATGAAACAAGGGGCACTTTTGGGGGGATACCAGAGATTGAACTCAGGGGCACTGACCATGGAGGAACAACTCCAGCCCTGTTTTGTATTTTATCCAGAGTCAGGGTCTCACTGAGTTGCTTAGCACCTTGTTTTTACTCAGGCTGGCTTTGAACTCCAAGTTCACTTGTCTCAGCCTCCCAGCCACTGGGATTACAGGCATGTGCCATGTCCAAAGAGCATACTTTAAAAAAATAAATGTAAGTTGTCAAACCATTAGCTAGACTAACCAAAAAGAAAAAAAAATCATAAATTAGAGAGAGAGACACAGAGGGAGGGAGGGAGAGAAAGAGAGAGAATACTACTGATACTGGAGAAATTTAAAGGATTATTATGGATAATTTTGAAAATCTACATTTTACCAAACTGGAAATCCAGAATAAAAGGGCAAATTTCTGGGCACATATGACTTAATAAATTTGAAATATGAGGACATCAATGACCTAAAAAGGTAATTAATAAATATTTATATTGAATAAATCATAAAATCTCCCAGTAAAGACACTAACTAAATAAAGGCATAAAGGAAATGCAAACCAAAATAACATTGAGGTACCACTTCATCCCACTTAGAATGGTTACCATGAAAAATAAAAAATAACAATGTTGGAAATTAGGATCATAAAGAATCGTTATACACTGTAGATAAGCCTATATATTAGTACAGCCACTGTGAAAAGCAGTATGAGGGTTATTCCAAAACCTAAAAATAGAAGTACAATATGATCTAGTTATTTCATTCAATGGTATATTTCCAAAAGAGATGGAATCAGTATATAAAAGAGATACTTGTATGCATAGGTTATTATCATTTTATGTATAATAGTAAAGATCTAGAATCAATGTATATGCCCATCAACAGATGAATGAAGAAACAATGTTATACACACACACACACACACACACACACACACACACAGAGATTGACTTACTATCCAGCAATAATGAGTGAAATTATGCTATTTGCAGGAAGATACATGAGGGACATGAAGGACATTTTTTAAGTGAAATAAGTCAGACACATAAATACAAGTATCACATATTCTTTCTCATATATGGAAACAATAACAGAAAGAAAATGTTAAATTAGAAAATCATTTACTAGGGATTGGGAAACATGTTTAGGGAAGAGTGTAATAAAAATGTGGATAGACATCATCAATGTATGTCAATGTATATTTAGAAATATTGAATTCTATTAATTTGCACAATTAAAATATGTTAATATTTAGAAATAAACATATTTGCAAGTACTTCAGAAAACTGCACATAATCAGATACACACTTTGGTTTCTATTATGTAAACATGTACTTAAATATTTTAAAACTCATACTGAAAATAACCAATATAAAATAATAAATATGTAAAATCTAGCTTGAATTGTTAGCAACTTAACTTCAATATCATATAAAAGATATGAACCAAATATATTTCTACCCCTTTTTAAAATATTTTTAATTACAAATTCCAACCCAGTAATTTTGTGCCCAATAATATAGATTTATAATTATTCTGAAGGAATTTGTCTTTTAAATCATGTAGGTTATACTATACAAATCATAATTAAATAGCAAGTACTTTTATATATTCTCATGTATTTATCATATCAGAGATTCTATTTCTTCATAATCTTTTGGCTCCTGTACAAGGTTTTTTTGTTTGTTTGTTTGTTTCATTTTGACCCAGTGAACTGCATTTAGATTTATTGTAGAACAGAGCTAGTGATAATAAACTCTTTCATATTTTGTCTATCTTAAGGGATCTTAATTTCTCCCTTAGTGTTAACAATAGATTATTTTCCCTGACATAAAATTCTTTGTTGCCCTCCTTTTTTTCATCACTTTAAATAGGCCATCACTCTGCATTCTAGTCTCCCTGATTTCTGATAGGAAATCCATGATACATCTTACTAATCTTGCCTTGTATAGGATGAGTTACTTCTGATTGAAGCTGTCCAAAATTTTATTTTGACTTTCAGTGATTTGAGTATAATGTGTTACACTGTGCAACTCTAACATTAGTCTCTCAAAGAACTAAAGACCAGGTAGATAGAAACTCCTCACTTAAAAAGTCAAACTTTTTTCAGTCTGCCACTTATTCAAATTTTATTTACCTTCAAAAATATGTTTAACTGTCACAACTGATATATATATCAAATTTTTATATATATACAATATATATATATATATATATATACAAATTTATATATATATATACAATATATAATATATATATACAAATTTTTGTTAGGTATCCAGCAGAGGATATAAACAATGGAAAAGAAGTTTCTGCATAACTAACTGAAATGTATAGAAGGATGGTACTCTCTGGGTACTCACTAACAGTGTATTAAAGTTCCTTTTACCCTCATACTCTCCAGCACTATTATTCTTGATTTTTCACAATAATCATGCTAAAAAGTGGTATGAAATAGTACCTCAAAATTAGAATGGGTTCTCTCATTAGATACGCAAGTGTGGATTATATTTCTGTGATTTATTAAGACTTGTGGCTTGAAGTTTATTTTCTAACCATTTTTAGTTTCATCTAATCCTTCTTCTGGAAAGTAAGGATGGTGTTAATGCTACCTTCACTGAAGTGTTTTAAGTAATAAAGAAAATAATGTAAACCACAATCAATTACTCAACAAATATAGCTATGGTAACAAATAAGTATAATCAAAATACTATAAAAGTGAGGTGAGGAAAATATGGCAGAGGGAGTTTGTCAGGGAGTTCCATTTGATCACTTCACAACACAAAGGGAGGGAGGGTAGGAAAAGGAAAACCGAGAGGTGGGTGACAAAATAAATGCTCTAAGGCTCAATATTACAAAGTCTGAGCATGAAAAATCTTGAAGTTAAAGTACAAGTATAGAAAATAAGCACATGGTTCTCTAACCCCAAACCTGATCCAGGGTAGGGAGGGGGGAGAGAGGAGGGGAGAACAAGCACAAAAACTCTCTCAAGCTCACCCATTTGAAACCATTTGGAAAGGCAGACAAAACTGAAAGTGTGACAGGAACATCAGGGTATTTACAACAGAACAAATAGTTTAAAACCAATAAATTTTATTCAGGGAAAAGCCACCTGAAACAGTGGACTGTCTGAAAAATAAATAACTCTCTCAAAAAATATGTCAAAATAAAAGTGAACTGGGGGACCTCAGTCATCTTGTAGAGCACTCAGCCAACTAGTTACCCCTTAAATCAACATGCCATTTTCCTATGCCCAGATAGCTGCAAATTAAACCAGAGGGAAGTCCCATGCAGTGTTATTTCTTAAGAATCTGGCCAGAAAGAACTTTGAAATGGACCACTAATACCTGAAAATCAATCGCTCAAATACCAACCCCTCATCATGAATAACAGGAGTGTTGTGGTGCAGACATATGACAGGTAATGTCAGGTAATGTACCTAACTTGCCACTCTGTTCAGTCTCTGCAACCAAGGCAAAGAAGGAAGATCTGCACAGGATTTACTCCACTAATAGGCAGCTTAGGCTCTGAACAAAGGAAAGCAGATCCAAGAGGACTGCACCAGCCCCAACTACTGATATTCGGGGGAGTTATGGTGGGACACCAAGGGATTGTCCCTGGGATCATGGGGAGGCCATACAAGAGGGAAACTGTCTAAACCTCCAGTGACATAAACAACCAATTTCCAGATAATGATAGCTTCATACAGAAGGCCACTAAGATGGGTTTGAGGAATACCCCTAAGAAACTTAAAAGGAAAGCACCTGCAGTGATAGCCAGAGGGAGATAAGTTAAGGCAGAGAATTACTAAAGTCAACGAAGTGGCTGCTCCTATCATGACCAGTAATCAAAACTGGCAACTGAAAGAACATTGTTTCTATGCTGATTGGATCCTGCATGAAACATAGTCAACATAGAAATTCAACACCCTTCATTCATAACCTGGGACAGTGAGAACTACAGCCCAGGTGAACCACCTGAATTGTTCAATATAGTACCCCAGAGAGAAGTATTGGTCTGGGGAATACTTCCTCACCAAAGAGCCATCAAGAAAAAACCACAACCAAAGCACCTGTGCTTGTACAAAGCCACCAGGATCTTGTAGAGTTGAACAGGTATATGGGAACCAAGAACAATCACATAAACAATGCAAAGCCTTTGTTCTGAAATCCTCCACACAGTTGAGAGGGCCAAGCCAACACTGTACCCTCCATGCAGTCATCTGAGGTCCCTGAGCTAACAAACCAGAAGGCACTGGTGGGAGGTTCAAAGCAACTAAGGAATTGTCTCCCATGCCCCTGCAACTCTGGAGAAATGTACAGTTGCAGAATGAAGGACATTTGTTAAATGTTCAAACCCTAATGAAATCTAAACAATTCAACAAGAATGTTCTTCATCTGGAAATGTTTTACTATAAAGAAGTATAATGGGAGATTTGATTATATAAATAACTCTTGAACTTGAATGATAAATATTACCCCAACAACCAACATTACACCTTCAACCCATTTAAATGTATTTCATCTAGTGGCTTAAACATTAATTGGAATCAACCTTTCTATCTTTGTTTTCTTACATCTAGTTTATTTTTGCTCATTTTACCACTATTAAACTCCTTGCATTATCCACTACTATCACTAATACTGGCCCTTAATCTATTTCTCCTTTCTACTTTGGTATGAATTATTCTTTTGTATATTTTCTTTTATCTTCTTTTCTTTCTTATCTCCTTTCCCTTCTGCTTTTTTGCCCAATCTTTCTTCCTTCTCATTTAAGCCCTTATTTAAGGTTATAGTAATTATCCTATGTGATAACTAATTTTTGACCTATTCCAGAACTTTATTACAAGTTTATTAGTCTGTTAAAAGAATGAAGTGACCTGTTTTGTTGTCTACTAATTAGCCTTGCCCTGAAGTCCACTTTGTCTGACAAGAAAATGAACACCCCTGCTTGTTTATATCATATGAATAGTATTTTTCTCATTATTTCACCTTTAGTCTGTGGATATTTTTTGCCTGTAAGGAGAGTCTTTTTCAGACAGCATATTTTTGGTTTATGTATTTTAATGCCATCTGCCTTCTCATGTCTTGATTGAAAAATTTGAACCATTTACATTCAACGTTATTATTGAGGTGATCTTTAATTCCTGATATTTTGGTTTATTTCAAATGTTTAAATAGGACTTGATACCTTGAAGAACTCAAATTGTCTGCTGATTACATGATCCTATATTTAGAAGATCCAAAGATCTCTACCAGAGAACTCCTAGAGCTCATAAATAAACTCAGGAACCAAGTAGTATACAAGATCAATAGTCATTAATCAAATGCATTCCTATATTCTAATGATGAATCTCTGAAAAACAAAACTACCAAAACTATCTCATAAACAATAGCCTCAAAAAAACATATTTGGACATGGATCCTACAAATGAGGTGAAAGAACTCTACAATGAAAAGTATAGAGCTCTAAAGTAAATGAAGATGACCTTAGAAGATTAAAAGACCTCCCATTATCTTAGATAGGCAGAATTAGTATTGTCAAAATGAATACACTACTGAAATTGGTATGCAGATTCAATGCAATCCCTATCAAAATATGTATGACATTCTTCAAAGAGCTAGAAAAAGCAGTTCAAAAAGCATTTGAGGAAAAAATAGACCCAGCATAGTCAAAGTAATCCTTAGTAGAAAAGTGAAGCAAGAGGAATCACAATTCTGGACCTGAAATTATACAGAGCTATAGTAACAAGAACAGCATAATGCTGGCAACAAATCAGGCATGAAGTCCAATGAAATAGAATAGAAGAAACAGAAAAAAAAACTCATTCATACAGTTATTACATACTTGACAAAGTTGCCAAAAATATAAGATGGTGAAAAGATGGACTTTTAACAAATGGTGCTGGAAAAACTGGAAATCTATATGTAGTAGAACAAATTTTAACCCATATCTATCACCCTGCACAAAAGTCAACTCATGGTGGCTCGAATACCTAGAAATTATACCAGGAAACCTGCATCTGATAGTAGAAGATGTAGTTCAAGGATTCCAACATTTCAGCACAGGAACTAAGTTTAATAACAAGACTCTTAAGTGCAATAAATAGAATAAAAAAAAACATGTGATGACATCAAATTAAAAAGCTTCTGCACAGCCAAGAAAAAGAGTGTGAAGAGAGATCTTACAGAATAAAAGAAAAACTTTGCCACCTGCTCCTCTGATAGGGAATTCATATCAAGATATACAAAGGTCTCAAAAAACTGAACACCAAAGAACAAAAATCCCATTCAACAAATGGGCCAAAGATCTAAACAGACACTTTTCAATAGAAGAAATTCAAATGGACAACAAATAAAAGAAAAAAATGTTCAATATCTCTTATGATCAGGGAAATACATATTAAAAGTACATTAAGATTTTTGTATCACTCTAATCAGAATGACAATTATCAAGAATACAAATATTCATAAATTTTGGCAAGGAAGTTGGGAAAAAGGTACACTCATACATGGTTGTTGAGACTGCAAATTAGTGCTACCACTCTAGAAAGCAGTAGGAAAATTCCTCAAAGAACTAGGAATAAGGGGCTAGGATTGTACCTCACAGGTAATACACTTGTCTAGCATATGTGAGGCACTGAGATCAATCCTTGCCACTGCATATAAATGAATGAATGAACTAATAAATTAATAAATGCATAAAAATAAACTAGGAATAGAATCAATGTATAACCTAGATATCCAACTCCTCAGTATATATCCCAAAAATTTACCATCAATAAACCACAGTGATATAGCCACATAAATGCTTATACCAGCACAATTCACGATAGCCAAGCCATAGAACCAACACAGGTGCTGTTCAACAGATAAATGGATAAAGAAAATGTGATATATATACAATGGAGTATTACTCAGACATAAAGAAAAATGACATTATATTATTTGCTGGTAAATGGATAGAAATGAAGACCATGATGCTAAGTGAAATAAATCAGTACCTAAATATCAAAGATTGAATGCATTCTCTGAAATGCAGAAAGTAATCCAAAATAAGGAGGGTAAATAAAAAATAGAAAAAAAATAGTGGAGTAGATGGAGATGATTGAGAGGATGGAGGAGGAATGGTATTAGGAAATAATATTGTAATTCTGGAATATTGGAATATTGGAATAACTGTGTCCTAACTTTCCTTTCTCATATATGAATATATCACAGTGGATTTCACTATCATGCATATCCATGAGACAGTAATTTAAAAAGTAGAAGAAATAACTAAGTAAATAGAAAGATCTATAAAGTATAATAAAAAGAATAGGGGGAGGGGGAGGGGGGAGGGAAGAGAAAGTGGAAGTATTGGAATCTAAATTAGAACAAATTTTATTTCATGCTTTTATAATTTTGTCAAATTGAAACCCAGTGTTATGTAAAACTAAAAATAACCAATAAAATGCAAAAAAATACAAAAAGTGATTAAATGTACTACAAAGATGACAGGAAAAATCCTATGGAAGGCTATTTTTTCTATAGAATATACAGATCATAAAAACCACAAAACATATTTGAAATAAAGAGAATTTAACTGTATGCTTTCCCATGTCACAGCATAAACATATTATATATACACTCACACCCACAACAGAGAAAAGTGCTGTGATGATCCCCAGATATTTTAACACCTTTTTCAATTATAAGAGGAAAGAAATAAAAGTTGTCCTTACATGCATCAGTCATTTCACAGAGGTGGAGTATAACTTCTCTACTTAGCAACTCATAGACTGGTCAAAACAAAACTGTGAGAGGGATGCATTTGAGAAAGGACAAACTTGCTGAAAACCATTGAAAAAAAATCAAACAAGACACAGATGCATGAATGAATAAACAGCTTTCATTTCCCAGTACTTTAAAATATTTAACAACCAAAAATCTCAGTAAATGAAACTCCAAACCTCCAAATGTTCTTTCTTCCTCTCTTGCTCTTGATTTCTCACTCTCCCCCCTCCCTCTATCTCTTCCTCTCTTTGAATATTTGAGCACCCCAGTAAAACAAGTAGGAGCAAACATAGTTCTACAAATTTGTATGAAAATTCTTATGCTTTTAGATCCCATTTCCCTATATGAGTAGAAATAAGGAAGCACATAATTACTTATACGGTGCCTTATATGTTACAGAAAACAATGAAGTTCATTAATCTTTTGTGGTTTTGGTCTTTGAATGTGGATGATTTTATTAGATTCAAGTATTTAATTCTGGGGTTGAGAACACTGATTTATGAACTAGCTCATACCCATTCCTCCAATTTTTTAAAGTTTAATTCTAGTTCTCTGGACCTTCTCAACCTTCCACAACCTTTCTCAAGTTTCACGTGCATATACCTGATGAATTCTTATGAATCCCATCACATTTTCTGTGTGACTTTTTGGATGTCACATTGTTTGCATCTGTGTTCTTGACACATTTTCCTTAATAGATCTCATCAATTAGGACAGAACATAGGTCTAACTCATCTTAACTATTCCTACTCAGGTTCTAAGCCTACGTGAATATTTTGTTATAGATTGAATCAGTGATGACAGAAGCCAGGATTAACTCATTTTAACTATCTATAACCTCAGCATGTAATTTTTTTAAAAAAATATTTTGTTTTAGTTGTAGATGGACACAATGACTTCATTTATTAGTTTTATGTGGTGCTGAAAATCGAACTCGGTGCCTCATGCATGCCACATGACATGCTATCACTGAGCCACAAACCCAGCCCCAGTATTCTTTCAATAAACCAGAATTGCCATTTCAAATTTTCTTTAATAGTGTTGTCTATCAAGTGCTTTTAGCATCCAACTATTGCTACAAAAATGCTCATTAATACACCTTAAATGATAAATGTTTAGTTTTCTTACTCACAGTTGTATGCATTCATTGGCTATAGCAGTCCTTCTCATTACAGAAAATCTAAGCTATTTCTAGATTTTCCAGTGAAGATCTGTTCTGTTCCACATATTTCATTTTGGACTCCCATCTAAAGGAACAATGATACAAAGATCAGAGGATGTAGATTTATTAGAAAACTTGGAAAGGAACCACTACTTGACCCATCTGTCCCACTCCTTGGTTTATATCCAAAGGATTTAAAATCAGCATCCAGCAGTGATGCAGACACATCAATGTTTATAGCAGATCAATTCACAATAGAAGAGTTTTGGAGCCAACATAGGTGTCCTTCAACAGATGAGTAGATAAAGAAAATATGGTTATATATACAAAATGGAATATTACTTAGCCATGAAGAAGAATGAAATTATGGCATTTACCAATAAATGAATGAAACTGGAAAATATCATGCTAAGTGAAATAAGCCAATCCCAATAAAACCAAAGGCCAAATGTTTTCTCTGATATATGAATGCTGATCCATAATTGTGGGGGAGGGGATGCTAGGGAAGAATGGAGGAACTTTGGATTGGGCAGCAGAGAGGGAGGGGGTGTGGGGGAGTATGAAGGATGGTGTAATTAGATAGATATTATTACCCTAAGTACATATATGATGGCACAAATGGTGTGACTCTGCATCGTGTACAGCCAGAGAAATGAGAAATTGTGTTCCATTTGTGTACAATGAATTTAAATGCATTCTACTGTCATGTATAACTAATTAGAACAAATAAATTTAAAAAGAATAGTTATATGCTCTAGGATAATTCACTATTTCTTAACAATATGACTAGAAACTAGGATTGTTACTTCCATCCACATTTCATTGAACAACAAGAAATCATAAAACCAAGCCCAACTATATGCAAGGCACTGAACTTAATTTAAAAATTTCTTCAGCCACTCCTAGAATGAATATTATTTTGCCTATTTTGCAGGTAAAGAAACAGAAAATAACAGGAAAAAATAATTTTATCTAAGCTTATACAATGTGATGGTTTAAATGTATCCACCATATTTTATGTATTAGAAACTTTGTCTCCAATACAGCAGAATTCAGAATTTGGATTGTTGGCTCTAGATTGGGTCATAAGGGTTTTGCCCCCATGAATGTATTATTACATTTATGGAATAACAGACTCATGAGTTATCATGAGAGTGGCCTTGTTATAAAAGGGATCTCTCTGTGGCACTCATGTTCTTTCTTCTGATATCCTCTGCCTTGTTACACTTTAGGAAGCAGGACCTCATAAGATTCAAGCAGATACCTGTGCCTTGCTTTTGGATGCCAGCCTCCATAGCCATGAGCCAAATAAACATCTATGCTTTCTAAATTGCCTGGTCCTGGGTATTTGATTGTAGCAACAGAAAACAGGATAAGAGATACAATTAATAATTAAGGAAGCTGGGACTCCAACTCAGGAAGTAAAATTTTAAACTCTATCCATCACTGTCATTTACTATCTCTCAGTTTTTCACTGAAAAGCAAGCCTAAGTAGAAACTGCTTTTTCTCATCACTACTATTTCTCATGATTTTAAAACACACGTACACATACTTATTTAATCATGTATTCAGTAAGTACTTATTAAAGCCCAACACTATGCCAGGCATCATCTTAAGCCTTGAGGATAGTGGAATGAATATAATTATATATAAAAAAGCAATCAGGAACTCACATTTTTGTAGTGGAAGGCAGGAATATGACTAAAAGGAAATAACTAGATAGAAATATAAAGTCACATGAAGACAAAAAAAATATAGTTATGATGATAGAGCATAACAAGGTATATGGCAAATATTGGTATTTTCTTAAGGATTCCTAGATGAGGCACTTCTAATTTTGAGGATAGATTTTAATGAAGTGAGGTTTGTAGACATCGTGGGAGGAATTTACAAGAAAAAATAATTTTTGAACTTAATACCCAGTGATTCAGTGAACCTTCTTAAACCCAACTATAAATTTCAGCTCTAAACCTTGGTATAACTGAAAACGTGGAATTCAAGATAAATATATCTGTTTGACTACAAATGGCCTAAAGCTTGATTCCAGAATGTACCATGGAGATACAAGGACTTTCAGAATAACTGAGCTACACTGCATATTCCTGAAAAACTATCCTCTATGAAATAATCACTTTGCTTGCATTTTCTATTTTCTTTATTGCTGCTCTGTAACTTGATTACTTCAAAATAGTTTCTAGAATACAATATAGTGCTCATCATTCTATTTTAGAAATATTTTATTTGTAGATGGACAAAATAACTTTATTTTATTTATTTATTTTTATATGGTGCTGAGGATTCAACCCAGTGCTTCACATATGATAGGCAAGCACTCTACCATTGAGTTGCCACTCCTGTCTAACCGTTGCTTTTTAAAAATATTTTAGCTGTCAATATACCTTTATTTTATTTACTTATATATGCTGCTGATAATGGAACCCAGGGCCTCACATGTGCTAGGCAAGCACTTTACCACTGAGCCACAACCCCAACACTGTCTAACCATTCTTATCATTTCTAATTTCTTATACAATGTCTTTAACACTTCTAACAGAGTTACATTCCCAAAATATAGTTTAAACTATGACATCACTTCTAAAACATGTAATGATTTTCTATTGACTAAAGAATACATTTGTAATTCTCAAGCAATAATCTAAGGTTCTCCAAGATGTGGTCTCAAATTACTTGCCCAAATTTATCTTCTAGTAAATTTATCTTCCCCTTATCTTCTATATTGGACTCATTTGCCACTTTATGGGTATATTCCCTGAGGATAGGAATTGCATCATAGATACTATTTTATACATATATTTCTCCAAGGGCCTTGCATGTAGTGAGCTTTCAATAATTTATTAAATTAAATTTAGACCAATTTAACATTAAAAACAATAAACACCATGGATCACTAAATAAATAGAAAATTGAATTAAATTTAGAAAAAAAAAAAAAAAACCTGTCTCTTCTGCCAGGCCTGTAATACCAGCAATTTGACAGGTTGAGACAGGAGGATCATGAATTTGAAACCAGTCTCAGCAACTTAGTGAGGCCCTTAGCAACTCAGGAAGACCCTGTCTCTAAATAAAATATTAAAAAGGGCTGGGGATGTGGCTCAGTGGTTAAGTGCCCCTGGGTTCAATTCCTGGTATTAACACACACACACACATACACAAAAGTTTCTTCTTATTGCAAATACAAATGGCCTTTTTTTTGATCATTAAAAGAAAAGAAAAAAAACCAAAATTTAAATTTTCACCTTATCAATATGATTATCAACACATTTTGATAAAGATTTAATAAATAATTGCCAGGTATAATGGCACACATGTCATACCAGCAACTTAGGAGGCTGAGGCAGAAGGACTGCTAATTTGAGGCCAGCCTCAGAAACTTTGTGAGGGCATAAACATCTTAGTGAGACCTTATCTCAAATTTTAAACACATGTTTAAAAAACTAAAAAAAGAGCTAGGAATGTTGTTCCATGGTTAAGCATCCCCTCAGTCAAATATATATATTTGACATATATATATATATATATATATATATATGTCAAATATATATACTTGACATATATATATATATATATATATATTAAATGTATATATTTGTCATATATGTGTATATATATATATATGTGTGTGTGTGTGTGTGTGTGTGTGTGTGTGTGTGTGTGTGTATTTAATGGAGATTTTATTGGGACACATCTAAGAAAAGCAGGATGAAAATTAAATATTCCCCAAGAGGTGTTTCTTTGTCTCATAGTAAATCAGGGATTTAAAAGTATTTCAGTCTTTTAGTTTCTGTCATATCTTCAATTTAATATTTTCTTTCAGACCTCCACATACAAATGCAAAAACAAAATTAACCAAACAGGTGGATAAATTTACACAAAATGGAGTGTACATTTCATTGACATGCTCTTCAAAATATATTGTTACTAAATATAATTTTCCCCAAATGCAAAGATATTTTTAAAAATTTAAACTGAAGCAATAATAAACTGTAGGTCATTATACTACAATTTTATATACAAAAGTAAAAGGATGAGGCCAAATAATTTTCATCTGTGCTATTCACTGTAATAATGAACTTTTTAAAATAATAAGATTTATTTTTATATCCTGACAATTGATTCAGAAATCTCAGGATCGCATTAATTGGAATGATTGTGTATTAAAAACTTTGCATAATCCCCTTTCTAATTTTACTATAACTGCTGGTTTATAAAATGCAAGTTTAGGCTACTCTAGAGATACATTCAAGAAGTTTGTTCCTTAAGCAACTGTATCACTTAGCAACAAAAAGTCCTGAGTGCCCACATTTATAAGTAATTCTCAGAATGTCAGCACTAAAAATTCCTTGCTTAATGCCCTCTGTACCTGGTGTAGGTAGGTAGGAAATAATTTAATTTTCACACAAAAAGTGAACTTCACGGATATATTTCTAATGTAAATAGCTGATTCTCTGTTTTTAATGGCTAAACACAATTATTTTAGTTCAGGGCATCTTTCTAAGTTTCATTAATATATTTAGTCAGAAATTCATCTTGCATTTTGAATTTATATTAATGAGTGGAGTTGGGTCTATAAATTTATGAAAAATAAAAAGCTACCATATTTCAGGTGTTGATAAGTGCAATAAAAATTTATATGTGATCAAAGAGAAATGCATCAAAACAAAATAAAAATAGTAAAAACAGCCAAATGAAGAACTTTATTTTAATAGAATTATTTTGGTCATCTCACAGCATAAAGAGGGCTCATTTATTAAAAGTCATGACCCCCAAACCAAACATATCAATTATAATATTTTATTGAAAATTATTTTATTCATAGTAAATTGAGAGAACCAATTTTTATTGCATCTAAGAATGCAAAGTGTACTGAAATGTTTAAATTAAAAACTGTTTAGGGCTGCAGCTGTGGCTTAGTGGCAGAGTGTTTGCCTAGCATATGTGAGGCACTGGGTTCAATCCTTAGCACCACATACAAAAAATAAGCAAATAAAATAATGACATGTTGTCAATCTATAAGTACAATCAATGAGTAAATAAATAAAATCTCTTTAAAATGAGTGAACTTTTGTTTTAAAAAACAGTGCAAATGTTTTGCAGCAAAATTTAATTCATATTTTTACATTATTTTTCTACTAAAATAAATACTACTTTGTCCCATCCTTGCCACTTTCTTTTGTAACTGGGGATTGAAGCCAGGGTTGCTTAACCATTGAGTTATATTCCCAGCCCTTTTTATATTTTGGTTTTGAGTTGGGGTCTAAGTTTCTTAGGGCCTGGCTAAGTTGCTGAAGGTGGCTTTGAATTTGTGATCTTTTGCCTTAGTCTCCTGAGTTGCTGGGGTTAGAGGTGTGCACCACCAAGCCTGGCTCCTTCTTGGCCATTTTTGATACTTGTTTATTCTTTGCTATACTAATCACCTCCTACTTGACACTGTCTATACTACTTCCTTTCTCCAGTTCCCCATACGTAAAATGTTATCAGATATACCTTCTTAATGATGAGCTCGGTTTAGGTCTTTCCCTTACACAAAGCCTTCAGCTTTTCCATAGTAGGACTTAATCATATTTGAGGATCATCGTAAAAATTACCCATCCTTGCTTTCCTACTTCTTTTCCTACTATCCCTTTACAATGCATATCACATCTCCAAGCACACCAGATGACCAAACCTGTAGCTTTTAATTTCTGTGCTGAGATGAATGCCTTTCTATTTGTTTCTGATCTTCATTATCATCAAACCTCCCTATCTTTCAACAGTGAAGAAATATATCACCCTTTCTTGTCTTGTCTTATCTGGTGTCAAAGTTCATCACTTCTTTAATTTCCAATTCACATTGTGTATGTATCATTTGGGAGGTATTACTTTTAGATTTATTATAGTTTTTATATAAGTTTTATAATTCCTATGAGAATAAAACTTCCTTGAGGATAAGACTCTGTGTTATGTATATATTTGTATTCTTTACAGTTGCATATGTATAAAATTTCACTTTTTCCTTTATTGGTTGAATAAATAAATTCATGTATCTTTTTTTAATGCATGAGTTCTGAGAGGACTCACTATTTATGTTCCTTTTTAATGTCTCAAGGTACTGTTTAATATCCTGAGAGTTTTTCTAAAGACATTTTTGGAGAACTGGGGCTGTGTATCACATCCTTAAGACTTCTGAAAGAAATCCAGCACTAAATTCCTGCCTTGTGATTTGTTCATGCCCTTTTGCACAATGTTTACATTTCTTCGTGCACCCTTAAAATTCTGTTTCTTGTGTTCTCCCCTGTTCAATCTCTATTGTTCCTGCTATGCTGACTCAGCATTTAACTATGACCTCTTCCTGCATCTATTGATTCCACTTTCCCTTCACAAGATAGCTACTGGCTTACTGGCTTTTTGCCCAGGCTCTCATAGGAAGTCACAGTCCACTTCACTGCTCCTGTATAAGCAGGAGAGTTTGCTCTTACCTTATACTGCTGCTTGGCTCATATAGGACAATGTTGACTGTGCTGTTTGCTTTGCATCAGTGGCAGAAACGCAAACCTAGTTTCTACTGAAGACTTGGTAGGTACTCAGCATTGTGCTTGACCATGTGAGGGGAATCAAAGAAGTAACCACCCTTCAACAAAAACATAAATATAAATTTTAATTTTTATAGTGGCAACAACTAATACAAAATATTTTTGTAAAGGCATTAGATTTTCTCTGTCCACTCATATTTACATATTTATGATCATTCCTCTAGAGTATCATTTTTAAATATACTTTTAAATTTTGTTTTATTTTGGTACAATGCACTTAAGAACATGCTTGACCTCAAAATTCAGAAAACCTTTTTATATCTAGCATGTTGCGGGAGAATAGAAAAGTCAGTTTAAAATTACAAGTTAATATTATTCAAAATTTCTTACACTTTCTTTCTTGCCTCCTATTTTTTTCCTAGCTCTGCAACCAAGAATTTTTATTCTCACTTCTTGAATTATAACTGAAAATCAAAACTAATAGAGAAGGGTATATTGGAAATTTCATCACACTTGTGTTAAAATTCATGAAATCAAACTTTTTATTCTCAATTTTATTTTCTTAAAGTACTGTCAAATCATGTTTTCTATAGGTTACTCTCTGTTCTTCTATAAATTGTGTTAACATACATGTTTTACACTCCAATATTACTTGTGAAAATTATATCTACTTCAGTGTTTTATGAGCAATTTAATAGAATTTTCAAAGACATTTTGATTAATCATTATTTTTTTAATTTAGCAAATAAATTTAGAATGTAATCCAATATGTAACATATTTCTGTGAGTAACCAGGACAATATGGATTAGAAAGCAGGTTTAGGAAAGTCATGGTGTGGAAATGATAGTAAAACACACATTCATTTCATTATTTTTATGAAAAAAATTCCATAACTTAAATGTATCCAAATATTCACAAAGGTTCCAAAGAAAAGTGAGTTTATAAGTAGGTTTGCAGAAATAAATCATTTGTATTTACTAGGGATTGAATGTGCTCCCACCAAAATTTAGATGTTTAAACTTAATAGCTATTTTTATGGGTTTCAGAGTTGGGAGATGGTAAAAAGGCAATGAGGATACCTCCTTTGTAAATGAAATTGAAACCCTTATAAATGATGCTTCTTTTAGTGTTCAGTTAGCTTGCCTTTCTGTTTTCCACTATATGATGACATAGCATTATTTGTGTCTAAAGGACAGAACAACAAGGCATTATTTTAGAAGCAGAAAGTAGCACTGATCAGATAGCTTAAACTGCTGATGGTCTTGGACTTCCCAGCCTGTAGAAGTATGGAAATATACATTTTTATTATTTATAAATAACCCTGTTACTGGCATTTTGTTATAGTAACACAAGTAGTCTAGGACAGAAATTATTACCAGATAAGAGGGGAGTTGCTATAACTAACATCTGAAAATGTGGAAGTAGTTTTGGAACTGGGTCATGGGTAGAGGCTGGAATAGTTCTAAAGTGAGTGTTAGAAAAAAAATGTTACTTTGATAAGAGAATTCAGTCAATTCTTGCAAGCAATGAGAAGTAAAGAGTTGTAAGAAAATCCTCATTAGTCCTTGTAGTCGTTTAAGTGGTCATGACAGTTAATGATATTCTGATGAGGTCTCAGAAATGAGAAACAATGTTCTAGAAATGGGAAGAAAAATCATACCTGTATTAAAGGGGAAAAGCTTGCTTGAATTGAATACATGGGCCAATGACTTTGTGAAAGGCACAATTTAAGGATATTTAGTAGAAGAAATCTCTAAGCAGCACAGTGTCCAGATTGCTCCATGACTTATTTTTTTAACTCTTAATAAAGTACATGAAGAGAGAAATGATTCCAACATGTAATTTATAATTAAAAAGGAAGTGGAATGTAAAGGTTTAGAAAATTCTCAGCCATCTAAAAAATATAAATGTTTAGGAGGGAAAATCAAATGTGACATTAAGTGATCATTTGTTAAGAAGAGTAATATAGGCAGAAGGAATGTAGGTATTTTCATTAAGATAATGCAGAATGAGCCCTGAAGGCAATTCAGAGATCTTGGAGGCTTTCAAGCACATAATAGGCCAAGGGCACCAGGGCATTGGTGGCAGAACAGTTTCAAGAGGTTATCGCCATGCACCTATTGTAACTCAAGACATACTCTGATGGGTAGCACGGAGTCTCTACTCCCTTAATTCTGGCATAGCACTCCTCAACTATCTTAGGAATGCCTTGGGGAAACCAACCTATGACTGGGTATGAAATTATAGAAAAACAAGCAGTGAGAATTGGCAGCATCCTCACAGTACTTATCTGCATGGTCACTTAGTATAAGAGCTATAGAAGATTGGCATCCATCATTTAGGATTTAAAAGGTGTCTTACAGAGCCTCAGGGCCAAGGAAGATAATTTACACAGAGATAAGACTATAGCGGACAGTGAAAATCTATAGGAAATATATTGGGCTAGGCCCATCTGGAAAACCTAGACTTATAGAGCCAATAAAAAGCATGGAATGTCAGCCTGGAAAAGCAAGAAGGAACACGCAGCAGTCAGGGTGCAGCAAAATAACCGGGGGATGGCGAGCAACTTGTGTAGATTGATACAGCAGGAGTGGGAGCCATTTATTGAAGGACAGGAGGGGTATATATACATTCCACACAGCTTATCTTAATTAACATAAACTAAATACAGCAGTCAACCAATAAGGAACCTCCACACTTAATGGCTTGCTGGCGTTACTTCACAAACCACTCCCTCTGGCAAAATGCCAGGCGCCATCTTGACTTGTTTACAGACCCTAACAGGAACAGATTCTAACTACTGAAAGCAGTGAATTGAACTGTACCCTCTAAATTTGGGGATCGATGGAAGGTTTTGGAGGAATAGTCCCTATCTCAGGGAATCTGAAAGACAGGACATGGAATCAAATATTGTTATCAAACCTTAAGATTCAGTGTAGCTAGTCCTGTTGTATTTTAATTTGTGAACTGTTCCATCTTACCTCTTAACAATTTTTCTTTTGGAATAAAAATTTTGTGAAGTACTTGTTATTGCACTCAGGGCCTCACACAAGCGAGGCAAATCTTTACCACTGAGCAATATCCTCAAACCTGAATTTAATTTGTAGGTGAGAAATTCATACATTTTAGGGAGTCAGGGATGGAGTGCTATCATTTGAATGGGTATCATCCACAAATCAGGTATCATAAATATAACAGCCAATGTGAAAGTATTAAGAAGTGGGACTTTTAAGAGATGATGCAGACAAAATGGTTCCTCTCATATATAGAATTAAGGTCCTAGAAAATAATTTTCCTGCAGAATTCAGCTAAATTTTCTTTCCATTTTACACCTTGTGAGGAGCCAGTATTTAACCCCTCTGGAGGATATTGTAATAATGCCAACTTAGAAGAGAACAGCCTTCATCAGTCAACTATAGTTTCCAGTATCTTTTCTATATATATTTTTTAAAATTTTTCAAGATGAAATTTTACTCCTAAACTACCGTCAAATACTTAGGGTATTATTTTATTTAAAATAAACTTTATTTTGAAATATTTATTAAAAATGAACATCTTCCTTTGATTTACACATTTCAATGATTTTAATTACAAGATCTGCTTAGAAAAAGATATTAAATCATTTATCAAAAATAAGTCAAAAGTTTAAGGAAATTAAACATGGCCCAAATAAAGAGTAGTTCAGAATTTCAAAATTCACCTATGTTGAAATAGTCAGAAAACTGAAATATGTGGAATACAATTTTAAAACACTTACTAAAAATACATTTTATGTTCTATGGAAGCACATATGCATATATTACCTATATGTATATCATTAATGTTTATAGACTTTCTTTTGACAAGTGTGAATCCATCCATTTATATTGTGTAGCTATATACAAGTATGGATATTTCAAATAAAATATTTGTACCCCTATATAAGTATAACTTAGTAACCATTAGTCAACAGATCCTTAAATAACCCTCCCATTTTTGTTGCCCAAGTTGTGATCTTTAGTTAGTATATCCAGTTAGTATACTTAGCAATGGGGTTCCTTTGGATAAAATCTTTCATATATTCAATATAAGTTCCTCCATCTCAGTCCCCATACTTATTTTTCCATCCTCTTTCATCTCTTGTACCCCTTTTTCTACTACATGTATCTTCCTTTCATTTATTCACTTTTTAAAATTGGTTATATATATATATATATATATATATATATATATATATATATATATACATACATACATATATAGATATATGTATAATTCACTGTAGAATATTAATATAAGGACATAGCTTATAGCACATATGATCAGTCTTATCAAATGGTTCTTCCCTGTTTCCTTCCCTCCTTCCTACCACTCAAACTCCTTCCTCTACTCCATTGAACCCCTTCTATTTTCATAGGACCCCCATCTACGTATTTTGCTCTAATTTCTAAATGAGACAAAACACTCAAATTTTGACTTTCTGAGTCTAGATTAGTTTGCTTAGTATGATATTCTCGAGTTCCATCCATTTTACTGGCAATTAATATTCTCTTTTATTTATGGCTGAACTTTATTTCATTGTGTATATATAGCACATTTTGTTTTTTTAATTAAAGAATAAAAATAATTTTTATTTTTTTATTTTTACATGACAAGAGAGTTTATTTTTACATAGATGCATGGAGTATAACTTATTCTAATTAGTATCCCATTCTTGTAGTTGTACATGATGTGGAGCTTCACTGGTTGTTTATTTATATATGAACATAAGAAATTTATGTCTGATTCAGTCTACTGTCTTTCCTATCCCATCCCCTCCTTTCCCTTCATTCCTTTGTCTAATCCAATTAATTTATATTCTTTCCCTTATTGTGTGTTAGCATCCAGATATAAAAGATATGTGTTTTGGGGGATTGGCTTATTTCACTTAGCATGATAGTCTTCAGTTCCAATTATTTACCAGCAAAAGCCATAAAATTGTTCCTTTTTATGGCTGAATAATATTTCATTGTGTACAAATTCAACATTTTCTTTATCCATTTTTCTTTTGATGTGCAATTGGGCTGGTTTCCTAACTGGACTATTGTTAATTAAACTGCTATATATTGCCTATATCGCTTCAGTGTGATGATTTTTTTTCTTTTAAATAAACACCAAGGAGTAAAATATATATTAGTGGTGATTCCAAGTATTTTTGAAGAATCTCCATATGTTTTTCCATAGTGACTGTACTAAAAATGTGGTCAGACTACAATGTATGAGTGTCTCTTTTTTCCCCACAACTTACCTGTGTTTACTATGATTTGTATTTTTAAATATTATTCTAAATTGAGTGTGATGAAATCTCAGTATAGTTTTGAATTGTATTTCTATGGTTGCTGGGATGTTGAACAATCTTTATATTTTTATGGCGAACTATTTTTCTTCTTTTGAAAAATGTCTATTTTCTTCTTTTGCCCATGCAGTGATTGGGTTATTTATTTATTTGGTGTTAAGCTTTTGAGTTATTTATATAATTCCTGATATTAATACCCTATCACAGGAGTAGCTGGCAAATATTTTTTCTCATTTTGTAGGCTCTCTCTTCATGATATGAATAATTTTATTTGCTGTGCAGAAACTATTTAATTAAATTTCATGACACTTATTGATTCTTAGTTTTGTTTGTTGAGCTTTAGGAATCTTGGTAAGGAAGCTTCAATATGCACCAATATATTGGCATGTTGATATACATTTTCTTTTAACAACTGCAGTTTCTGGTATAATTTATAGGTATTTGACCTACTAAGGGTTGATTTTTATATAAAATAAAATACAGTAACATGGCATAATTTTTCTACATGTGAATACTTATTTTTCCTTGAGCCATTTTTTAAAAGGCTCTCTTTTCTCCAACACGTATTTTGGCACCTTTGTTGAGTGTTGTAGTCAGCTTTCTCACTGCTGTGACTGAAATACCTGACAAGAACAAGTTTAGGAAAACATTATTATTGGGGGCTCTCAGTTTCAGAGGTCTCAGTCCATAGATGATCATAACCATTCCTTGGGGCTCAAGTTGAGACTAAACATCACAGTGCAAGGATTTGGTGGAGGAAAGCAGCTTAGGGCATCACCTAAGGAAATATATATATATATCTATATCTATATCTATCTATATATATATATATATATATATATATATATATATATATAGAGAGAGAGAGAGAGAGAGAGAGAGAGAGAGAGAGGCATTCCACTCAAAAGATACAAAATATCCCAGAAATACATCCCCAATGACCCACCTTTTTAGCCACACCCTACCTGCCATCAGTTACCATTCAGTTAATACCTATCAGGGAATTAATTAATGAATTGGAATAAGGATTTCATAACCAAATCATTTTCTCTAAGCCTTTTTTCATTGTCTCACACGTGACCTTTTGGGGGACAACTTACACTTAAACCTTAACATTTAGTATCAGATAACTATCAATGAAGGTTTGTTTTAGTGTTCACTGTCCTATTTCATTGCTCTTAATGTCTGTTTTAATGCCAAAATCATGCTCTTTTTGTATCTATAGCTCTGTAGTAAAATTTGACACAAGATATTTTGATGCTTCCAGCATTGTTATTCTCTTTTAGTATTGCTTTTATATTGTGGCTCTTTACTTTTCCAAAAATTAGAAATAATTTTTCTAGCTCTGTGAAGAATGCCATTATGTATGATAATGATTTCATTGAATATGGATAATACTTTTGGTTGCATGACCATTTTGACAATATTAATTTTGCCTATTAGAGAATATGGAAAGTTTTTCCATCTTCTAAGGTCTTCTTCAATTTCTTCCTTCACTGTTCTACAGTTTTCATTATAGAGGTCTCTTATATCCTTTACTAGATATATCCCCAATATTATTTTTGAGGTTATTGTGAATACGACACTTTTCCTGATTTCTTTCTCAGCTCATTCATTACAGTACCATAAGAAATCTTATGATTTTACATGTTCTTGAATCTTGCTAATTTGCTGAGTATATGCTGTAGAAATCTTCTGGTAGAATTTCTTGGGTCTTCTTGATTTTTGATAATGTCTTTAGCAAACATAGATCACTTGACTTCTTCTTTTCCTATATGTATCTGTTTTAGTCAGCTTTTTCTGACTATTGCTCTTTTGGCAATAATGACCTGATAAGAGAAGGAAATGTTTATTTGGGTATCAAGGTTTCAGACATCTGAGCTCATAGACGACCAACTCCATTGCTCTGGGCACAGGTGAGGCAGAACATAAAGGCAGAAGGGAGTGGCAGAGAAAAGCAGCTTAGGACAAACTGAACAGCAGGCAGAGAGAGACTTCTATGCTTAATATGGACAAAATGTGTACCTAAAAGGCATGACCCCTAGTGGCCCACTTCCAACAGCCACACTCTGCCTGCCTACCATTACCACTGAGTTGATCCATTCAAGTGGATTAATGAACTGTTTAGGTTAAGACTTTCATAACCTGATCAGTTTATCTTTAAGATTTCTTGCATTGTTTCACACATGAATTTATAGAGAATACTTCATATCTAAAACATAACATTATTCTTTTAATTTCCTTCTCTTGCCTAATTGCCCTAAGGTTTTAAGAACTATATTTAATAAAAGTATTGAGAATAGACATTCTTATTTTATTCCTGTTCATAGCATAAATGCTTTAAGTTTTTCTCTGATACTATGATATTTGCTTTGGGGTTTGTTGTATATACAACAAATGCTATAAAGTTAAGTTCCTTGTATCCTACGTTCCCCTGGATTTTTAATTTTTTTTCTTTTTTTAATTATTATTAGTTGTTCAAAACATTACAAAGCTCTTGACATATTTCATACATTTGATTCAAGCAGATTATGAACCCCCATTTTTACCCCATATACATATTGCAGATTCACATCGGTTACACATCCACTTTTTTACATAGTGCCATTCTAGTGTCTGTTGTATTCTGCTGCCTTTCCTATCCTCTACTATCCCCCCTCCCCTCCCCTCCCCTCCCATCTTCTCTCTCTACCCCATCTACTGTAATTCATTTCTCTTTCTTGTTTTTTCCCCTTTCCCCTCTTTTCCTCTTATATGTAATTTTGTATAACAATGAGGGTCTCCTTCCTTTACTATGCAATTTCCCTTCTCTCTCTCTTTCCCTCGCCCCTCTCATCCCTGTTTAATGGTGATCTTCTTCTCATGCTCTTCCTCCCTATTCTGTTCTTAGTTGCTCTCCTTATATCAAACAAGACATTTGGCATTTGTTTTTTAGGGATTGACTAGCTTCACTTAGCATAATATGCTCTAGTGCCATCCATTTCCCTGCAAATTCCATGATTTTGTCATTTTTTAGTGCAGAGTAATACTCCATTGTGTATAAATGCCACATTTTTTTATCCATTCATCTATTGAAGGGCATCTAGGTTGGTTCCACAGTCTAGCTATTGTGAATTGTGCTGCTATGAGCATCATTGTAGCAGTATCCCCATAGTACGCTCTTTTAAGGTCTTTAGGGAATAGTCCAAGAAGGGGAATAGCTGGGTCAAATGGTGGTTCCATTCCCAGCTTTCCCAGGAATCTCCATACTGCTTTCCAAATTGGCCGCACCAATTTGCAGCCTCACCAGCAATGTACAAGTGTACCCTTTTCCCCACATCCTCGCCAGCACTTGTTGTTTGACTGCCAAACAACAAGTGGCTGCCAATCTTACTGGAGTGAGATGGTATCTTAGGGTGGTTTTGATTTGCATTTCTCTGACTGCTAGAGATGGGAAAACTGGAAATCCATATGCAACAAAATGAAACTGAATCCCCTCCTCTCGCCATGCACAAAAGTTAACTCAAAATGGATCAAGGAGCTTGATATCAAATCAGAGACTCCTCTGGATTTTTAACATAAATGAGTGCAGGATTATTTCAAGGGCTTTTCTGCATTTATTGAGATGATCATGAGATTCTTGTCATCATTCTATTTCTAATTTGTGTACATTGAAACAATCTTATATCCATGGGGTATAACCAATTCATTTATCTGTACTGTCTTGTTGATATGGTTTTGAATTTAGTTTAATTCAGAATGTTTGCATCTGTGTTCATCAGGATTATTGTCCTGTAGTATGTTTTTCATTAATGTTTTTTCTCTGGTTTTTCTATCAAGGTAATACTGGCTTCATAGGATAAATTTTGAAGTATTACTTACCTTTATATTTCTTGGAATAATTTGAGGAAGATTAACACAAGTCTTCATTAAAACTCTGGTAGAACGTGGCTGAAAATACATATTTTGTGCTTTTCTTTGCTGGAATATTTTAATTGATGCTGCATTCTCATTTATTCATATTGCTCTCTTTAGGTTTTCTATATTCTCATGGTTGAATTTGTATAAGCCATATGTGTTTGGAAATAATTTCAATTTTTCCAGTTTATTGCAATATAAATTCTGAAGACAGTTTCCAATGGTCCTCTGGTTTTTAGAAGTGTCTATAGTGATATCACCTTTTCATCTCTAGCTTTCTTCATTTTTTTCTTCTCTCTCATTTTTTTGGTTAGTTTGAATAAGAGATCATTAATCTTATTTATCTTTACAAAGTGCCAACACTTTATTTCACTGATCTCTGAATTGTTTTTCTTAAATTTTACTTCAATTTTATTAATTTTGGCTCTGATATTGATTATTTTGCTCTCTGGTACTGATTTATGTAATTGTTTGTTCTTAATTTTCTAGGCTCTCAAAGTATAACCTTAGACAGTTTATTTGGGGATCTTTCTGTTTATTTGTTTTTGTTTTCTTAATATGGACACTCAATTCTATAACTTTTCTCTTAGAACTGCTTTTGTCCTGTCCCATAGATTTTGCTATATTGTATTCCTCTTCACATTGTGTGTAATTTTTATTTCTCTCATCATTTCTTGTATGATTCATTACTCATTCAAATGTATATTGTTTAAAATTCAATTGATAAAATGTTTTTTATCCTGTTACTGATTTCTAATTTCATTCCATTATGATCTTATAATATATAAATAATTATCCCTAATTTTATATTTTCTATGTGTAGTTTCATGTCTGACATATTGTCTATTTTAGACAAGATTCCACATGCAGCTGAGAAGAAAGTGAATTTGGTTGTTGATGAATGATATATTCTATAGATTATTGGTAGTTCCATTTTATTAGTAGCATGTCTTATTTCTGTAGAATCTTTACTTAGTTATTGTCTGCACGACAATAACTAAGTGTTGGTAAAAGAGGTATATTGAAAATACCAAGTATCACTTTACTGGTATCTATTTAATTCTTCATATTGAGTAGAATTTACTTTATGAACATTGGTGCACTCAAATTTGGGGAATAGATATTTAAAATCATTATTATTGATGAGTTTCTCATCAATATTTTGTGACCTTTGCTTTTCTGATTAATTTTGACTTGAAATATGCATTGTTAGATATGTGAGTAGATATTCTAATTTAATTTCAGTCTTCATTTGCAAGGTATATGTTTTTCTACCCTTTAACATTCAGCTTGTAGATGTCTTTGCAAGTAATTTGAGTCTCCTGTAAACATCATATGCTTATTTCTTGTTTAAAAATGCTTTATGCCAATCTGTATTTTTTGATTAGAGAGTTTAGACAATTGACATTCAGCACATTTTAGAGACAATTTTTATTTTCTACTATATTGAGTTATTTCTAATTCTTAATTTAGCTATATTTCTCCTTTAACTGACTATTCCTCTTATAATACCCATCACACCCTGGTCTGATATTTATTTTTGTTTATTCTGTGTGAACTATTTCATTGAATGTATTTTTAAAAGCTAGCTTAGTGGTTATGAAGTCTTTGAAAAGTCTTGGCTTATTATGAGAAGTTTTTATTTCACCATCAATTATTCCAGACAGTTTGGTTGAATATAGCAATCTTGGTTAGTGCACATTATCATTCTTTTTTTCTTTTTTATGTATTTTTTATTTATATATGACAACAGAATGCATTATAATTCTTAATATATAGAACACAATTTTTCATATCTCTTGTTGTATACACAGTATATTCACAAAAATATGTGTCTTCATACATATACTTTGGATAGTAATTATCATCACATTCCATCATCATTAATTAACCCTTGTGCCCTCCCTTCCCCTACAATCTCTCTGCCCTATCTAGAGTTTGTCTATTCCTGCCATGCTCCTGTTCCCTATCCCACTATGAATCAGTCTATTATATCAAAGAAAACATTAAGCACTTAGCATTATCTTCTCTAACTCCATCCATTTACCTGCAAATGTCATGATTTTATTCTCTTTTATTGCTGAGTAATATTCCATTGTGTATATATACCACATTTTTTTTTACCCATTCATCTATTGAAGATCATCAAGGTTGGTTTGACAGTTTAGCTATTGTGAATTGTGCTGCTATAAACATTGATGTGGTTGTGTGCCACATTGTTGTTTTTAAGTCCTTTGTGTATAGACTGAGGAGATGGATAGCTGGGACAAAGGGTGCTTACATTCCCAATCCCAATTATATATCATTCTTGATATACATTTTTTCAAGACTTCCTAGATTTTAGAACTGGGGCTGGAAAATCAGTAGCAAATGTATTTGGATTAATTTAAATGTGACCTACTATTTTACTTTGGCAAATTTTAAAATTATGTCCTTGTTCTTTATATTGAAGATTTTTATTGTACTCTGTCTTATACAAGATCTTGTTTCATTTTTGTATGTTCAGTTCTAAATATATATTGCATTTTATTTTCCATCTCATTCCTAAAGATTGGAAATGTATCTGATACTATTTTATTGAAAATTTGTGTATTACTTTAGCTTATATTTTGGTGTCTTTCTCTGTGATAATGATTCTGAAATTTGTTTTATTCAAATTATCTCAGATTTTGGCAAGAAGCGAAGCCCAGTGGCCCAGATCCACACAAAAAAGCCTCTGTGGGGCCCAGGCACACAGCATCTCAGGCCCACCCCTTTCCCAGTAGGGCAAACACTCACCAGAGGCTAGCCTCTGGTGCAGGACCACCCTTTCCTACCAGCAGACTACCACAGGAGGTCAAGCCCAGAGGCCCAAATCCACCCACTCCAATTTATGCAGGTTCCATATCCAGGATGCAGTAGCATCCATTGAGGGACACCAGCAGGGTCTGGAAGTCCAACATCAAGGTTGGATACAGACAATCTGCTCGGGTACTACAAGAATATGGGAAAGAAACTGTAATATCTCATATCCACACTGTAAGAAAGGAAGACACAGACAACATGAAAAAACATGGGAGGAAAGTGCCCCAAACAAACCAGGAAACTATAATAACAGATCGTACTGATAGAAAAGTTGATAAAATATCAGAGAAGGAGTTCAGAAAGTTCATAATTAAAATGATCTGTGAATTAAAGAATGACATAAATGAGCAAATACAGGCAAAAATTGATCACTCCAACAATGAGATAAGAGAGAAAATACAGGTAGCAAAAGATTACTTCAAGAGAGAGATAGAGACCCTGAAAAAAATGAGTCAGAAATCCTTGAAATGAAGGATACAATAAATCAAATTTAAAAATCAATAGAAAGCATAACCAACAGACAAGATCACTTGGAAGAAAGAATGTCAGATAATGAAGATAAAGTATACAATCTGAAAAATAAAGTTGATCACACAGTGAAGAAAGTTAGAAACCATGAACAGAACATCCAAGAATTATGGGACAGCATCAAAAAACCAAATCTAAGAGTTATTGGGATAGAGGAAGGCACAGAGTCTCAAACCAAAGGAAAGCACAATCTCGTCAATGAGCTAAAATCAGAAAATTTCCCAAGCATGAAGAATGAATTGGAAAACCAAATACAAGAGGCTTACAGAACATCAAATGTGCAAAATTACAACAGATCTACACCAAGGCACATTATAATAAAGAAAAATCTATCAGAGGAGAAACCATGTACCTTTAAATACCAAAAAATAAACAAAAATGGCTAGGAATACAAATCAGCTCTCAATAATAACCAGAATGCCAATGGCCTAAACTCACCAATCAAAAGACATAGACTAGCAGATTGGATTAAAACAAAAAAAGACACAACAATTTGCTGCCTCCAAGAGACTAATTTTATTAAAGAAAAACATTCACAGACTGAAGGTGAAAGGTTGGGAAAAATCATACCACTCACATGTACTACGGAATCAAGCAGGGGTTTCCATATTCATATCAAATAAAGCAGACTTCAAACTGAAGTCAATTAAAAGGATAGAACACTATGTTCTGCTTGAGGGAAGCATACACCAACAAGACTTAACAATTATAAATATATATTCCTCAAACAATGGAGCAGCTATGTTCATCAAACAAACTCTTCTCAAGTTCAAGAGTCAAATAGAAAACAATACAATAATTCTGGATGACTTTAATACACTTCCTTCATCACTAGATAGATCATCCAAACAAAAGCTGAACAAAGAGACTATAGAACTCAATAAAACAATCAATAACTTAGACTTAACTGACATATGTACAATATTTCAAACTATAACCAGAGAATATATTTTCTTCTCAGCAGCACATGCATCCTTCCCCAAAATAGACTATATACTATGCCTCAAAGCAACTTTTAGCAAATTTGAAATGTAGAGATACAATCCTGCATTCAATCAGGTCATAATGGAATGAAATTAGAAATTAATGGGAAAATAAGAAATCAAATCCACTCCAACACCTAGAGACTAAATAACATGCTACTGAATGAACAATGGGTTACAGAAGACATCAAGGAGGAGATGCCAAAGTTTTTAGAGGTGAATGGGAACACAGATACAGCATATCATAATCTCTAGTACACTATGAAAGCAGTTCTAAGAGGTAAATTTATTGCATGGAATTCATTTCTAAAAAGAAGGAAAAGTCAAATAAATGATTTAACACTACATCTTAAAGCCCTAGAAAAAGAAAAACAAATCAACAACAAAAGAAGTAAAAAACAAGAAATAATTAAAATCAGAGCTGAAATCAATGAAATTGAAACAATAGAAACAATTGAAAAAATTGACAAAACAAAAAGTTGGTTCTTTGAAAAAATAAATAAAATTGACAGACCATTAGCCATGTTAATGAAGAGAAGGAGAGAGAAAACTCAAATCACTAAGATACATGATGAAAAAGGAAATATCACAACAGACACTACAGAAATACAGAAGTTTATTAGAAATAATTTTGGAAAGCTGTACTCAAATAAAATAGAAAATATCAAAGGCATTGACAAATTTCTAGAGTCATATAATTTGCCCAAGTTGAATCAGGTTGATATACACAATTTAAACAGATTAATTTCAAGTGATGAAATAGCAGACACCATCAAAAGTCTACCAACCAAGAAAAGTTGAGGACCAGATGGATAAACAGCTGAGTTCTACAAGACTTTTAAAGAAGAACTAATACCAAAACTCTGCAACATAAATTAAAAAATAGAATCAGAGAAAAAATCCCAGAATATTTAAAATTTCTGTTCAAGGTCTTGTAACATTTTTTTTATTTTCAAGATTATATATTTTATCTTCACAGTATGAGAATCTGTCTTCCATGTGCTCTAATACATTGGTGATGATTTCAAATGAATTTTTCATTTGATTTATTGAGTGTTTCATTTGGATATTTCTGCTTGGTTCTTTTCTAGAATCTCTCTTTAGAGAATTGATCCTTTACTTTCTGATTTTATTCTCTCTTAGAGCATTATTTATATCTTTTACTTCATTGATCATTTTAACTATGAAATTCTAAATTTTTTATCCAACATTTCCTTCACTATGGTGTCAATGGGATTAGTTGTTGAAATGTTGTTTATATGGGTGAACTTGTTACTTTCTTTTTCATATTTTTTGTATGTCTACCCATCTGTTGGGTTGATTATCTCCTGTACTCTTATGCAAGAGATTATATAGTGAGCTTCTTTCTCTTAATTTTTCCAGGCTGGATGAATATCCAAGAATCAATACTTCCACTTAACATCTATCTTCCTTTATTACTAGTATCCAACAAAAGAGAAAATATTAATATATTAACAGGAATCATTTTATTAAAAATCCATGTACTAATAAACCATAGGTTGGAAGGTTCTACACAGTTCCTCTAATCCAAATATAAAGTTGTAGTGATGTGCTTAATTAGGTTGAGAAATTAGTTATTAAAGATAATAAAATTACTATTACATGATACAGGGGTTCAAAAAGGGGAAAGAGAAAAATCAGCAGAGAAAGAAAAAAAGGAGAAAAAATGATGTATAGAAAAAAATTATACAAGTAAAAAGAAGGAAAAAAAAGTGGAAGCAATTTGAGGCAGAAGCAGATAATAAAAGGTGGAAAACTGACTAAGAGAAGCAAGTATAAATCTGCACCAGCAAAACAAAGATGAGAACTATGATTATAGATGATTTTTTAAAACATTTGAAAAAATACAACCTATTGGGTTGACGGGTGCAATATCAAATATGGAGGAATATCTGTTGATTCAATATGAAATGTCAAATCTATAAGATTAAAATTGACATTGTAGCTATGTTTTATATCCCATGTCAGTGTTATTTGTTATTGTGCTTTCCTGATTTGGATTTCACATTTTGGGAGCTTTAGAAGATGTTCACCACTCCTTACCATTACCTCTAAGTTGTGGAAGTAGTGATCACATCAGCTCACATTGATACATTACTAGGATGCCTCCTCTAATCTTTGTTATATCCAGGTCCCTATTAGCTTTCTGGTGGATCAGAGGAGATAGTCCTCAATTGTCTCTGAGTTAACAATCAGGTTACTCACTGTTATGGGTTACAAAATTTTGTGCCCTCCTTAAGAAAAGCTCCCCATATCAAGTGCTGTCAAATGTAGTGTGAGCTATCTGATGTGTGTCTCAGAATGTGTGAGGTGAGGTAGTTTAAAGTAGAGGTATTACACTTTGGTTGATGTGAAACTTTGTGTTGCATGGAGGGTATAGTTTTGCTGCTCCCATGGGAATGCACAGGTTGCAGGTTGGTGAGATTTTTTTGGTGGGACACAGTGGATTTTGTTTGTATGATGCTCCTCTATAAGCCCATTTGGTTATGTATTAGGTAATTTGCTGGCTGCTTGAGGTTATCCTCAGAAAATGTTTTCTGTGTATCTGTGTGTCTAAATTAGAATTGAATTAACTGGCAATTCTGCGACTCACAGCTGTGATCTCTCCTAGAGGTGCTGCAGCATGAGAGCTACTTCTATGGTTGCTATGGGTATTTTTTCCAGCTGGTGATAATCATCCCAGAGGCCCAATTCTGCATGCTTGGAGGGTGTTGCATCTGCTGCCTGTTACTATTGTGTGTGTATGTGCAGAATGCAGGGGTCAGGGCTGTTGCTGACTGCTGTGGAATGATGAGTGTCTGCCTTTCTTCACAGGGCCTTCTTTATAATGACTTGAATCTTATGCACCTGTAGTGGCCTGTGGATGCAGGCACTCTGTGGGTAGTCTGTGGAACAGAAACCTCCATGTAGACTTATGTAGATCACTGGAACACTGTTCCCTTGACTGAGGTAGAGTGCCAGTTGCACTGTCTTCACAGGAGCTCTTACAACTGGTTGTTGTCTATCAGAGTATCCACTTCCCTACACTGGGGTTTCTTTGCAGACGTGCTATCTAAGAAGTTGATGGCTGCCTGCAACTGTGGTGCCTGATGGGTGCATGCTCTCTGTGGATGGTCTGTGACACAGAAGCCTTCATTTTGGCTGGGGAAGCTCATAGGGATTTTATTAGTAACCATGACTGGGGGATTATGTCATTTGATCCTTCTTAGCCCGAGCTTCTGGAGAGGCAGTGTGGGGTGCTGGAATTTATTTAGTACTATCCAGGGGTGATTTGCTATCAGGTCACCTCCACCACATTCTTCTTGTCTGAGGTGAGAGCAAGGGGACATCAGTAAATTTCAGCTAGTAGCAATCCTTCTGCAAGTTCCTTCTAGACAGATTACTGACACAACTCATTTCACTGCCATTACCTATGTTTTTCTTTCTATCTGTAGGTGGGAAGAAGCTATACTGATTTAATTTCTTTTAGGGAGGTTGGCTACCTGTGAATTCTACAAAGTGATTTGCCTACCTGGCACAGCTTTCTTCTCACTTTGGGCCAAACTCTGTGATCTCCTTCACTGTCTTTGCTGCTCCATTTTAACATGGTCTGTTTTTCTCTCCCAATTCTTTTTAAGGGAAGTAAGCTTATCATCTTTGACTCTCCTTTTTTCCTCTTTGTAACTCCTACCCCAGACCCAACCCTGTCAGGGTTTGGGTCAAGGGATTCTTTCATACTTTTCTACTCTAGTAACCAAATTACAAATCTCTCCAATTTTCAAGTTTCATATTAATTATAGAGTATTTACTCTGTTCCCCACCTCTCTGGTCAATTGTTCTTTCATTGCTCTATTTTTGGGATATTGAAGGTTGCTGTCTCAATCTACTCTGTTATCTTTGAAGGCTCCTCAAATTTGTGAAACCACCATTCTTTTTTCAATTTTTGTAGATTCCAATTATGAGTGAAATCATAATGCTTGCTTTTCTATGTCTGACATATTTCACTTAAATAATGATTTCTATATCAATCTACATTATCATAAATGAAAGGATTTCATTTTGTATTTGGTCAAACTGTGTTCAGTTGTGCAAATATACCACAATTTATTTATTCATTTATCAGTAAAAGGAAACTTAAGTTGTTCCCATATATTGGGTTTTGTGTTTAGTTCATCAGTGAAAATGGCATTGCAGAAAACTTTTTGACATACTGAGCTTATTCATTTTGTTTATATTTCCAGAAGTGTGTTTACTGGAACTTTTGGTATTTCTAGATTTTTTTTAGGACTTACATGTTTTTCCTATTGGCTGTATCAATTTACATCCCACAATATGAAAGGATTCCCTTTTCTTCACATAGTTTCCAGCATTTATTACATTTATTTTATATAATAGTCATTCTAAGTGGGATAAAGTAAATAAATCATTGTAGTTTTGATTTTCACTTTCCTGATGATTAGTTATGTTGAACAATTTTTCATGTTAATATTTAACATTGAGTGTCTTCTTTTGATAAATGTGTATTTAGCCATATTACCTGTGGTTTTTACAAAATGTTTTTCAGTTATAGATGGATGCAATATCTGTATTTTGTTTATTTATCTTTATGTGGTGCTGAGGATCAAACTCAGTGCTTCACATATGTGAGGCAGGTGCTCTGCCACTGAGCCACAACCCTAGCCCCTTGCCTGTGTTTTAATAAAGTTATTTGTTTAGTTTCATTTTGTTTACTATAAAATTTTTGAGTTTCATATATATATATATATATATATATATATATATATATATATATATATATATATATATATACTGGATGTAGAGAATCAGATGTGACTGTGTTACTATTACTGTCCTTGATGGAGTCTGCCTGCAAACGGGATATTCTGTCAAGGTATAGATAGGTAACAGCGGACATGCTTGAAAACGAGGTGTCTGCTGTCCTTGGGAGGATTTGCCTGCAAATGGGATGTTGGGCCAAGTGGGCTAGGAGGGCGCTGAGAAAAATTTTATTATCTGTTCTTAACAAAGAGCAGAGCTCAACATACTTCGGGCCGAAAGTAGATTAGCCATGAGAAGCGGGTCACTTCTGATTAAAAAGTAAAACTTCTGTATGCTATGTTTAATTAGCTGAAAGACCTGATTTATTGATGTTGGAAGACTGCCTTCTTTGTTCACAATACTATAAAAAGATTGCTTGTACACAATAAAGGACTTTTTTATCTGCTGCTGCTTTGCTTGCTATGCTTCTTCTTCTTCTCTCTTTTCCCATGCTGACCTGCAAGTGAATTACTACTACACTGGATATTAACCCTTGTCAAATGTCTAATTTACAAACATTTATTTCAATTTTTTTTTTTGCTGTGTTATTTGAATTGTTAACCTTTGCTGTGAAGAAATCTTTAAGTTGATATAATTCCATTTGGTCTTCTTCAAAAAAATCTGTTCCTATGCCTATATCCTGAAGGATTTGACCTGTTTTCTTTATTTATTTTTTTAAGAGTATTATATTTTAATCTTCAAAGTAGAAGATCAAGAAAGGTGACATGCATCAGACTGCTACTTTGGGACATACATAAACTTGGTGACAAAAGCCCAATTCTTTCTCCACTTTAAAAACTGCTTGATTTATTGGTATCATTTTTTTTTTTTTTTTTTTTTTTTTTTTTTACAAATCTTTCACAGTTGAATTATAGGGGTCAAAAACTTTCTAAGGAGAATGTGGATACATGTTTTCCTTTTTTGTTCAGTGAAAAAAATAATAAATTTCAGTTAAAACAATTAACTTTGCTTTTGACCTGTTTTCTTACTACATTCAACTCTTTAATTCAATTTGACTTGACTTCTTTTAACCAGTAAGACATAAAAAAGTGTAGTTCCATTTCTTGCACATGGATATCCAATTGTCCTAGTACAATCTTTCAGAAATACTGTCCCTTCTCCAATGTGTTTTCTTAGTATTTTTCCTGAAAATCAGTTTGATTTGGTTCATGGGTTTTGTTACTATTTTTTTCCATTTACTTATATGTCTCTTATGTTAATGCCATCCAATTTCAATACCATAGTCTTGGAGTACATTTTGAAAGAGACACTGTAATGTCTTCCACTCTATTCTTTTTACTCAAAATGACTATTTATTCAGGTTTTTGATAATTCATTCAAACTTTAGTGTTTTTTTTCTGGTTCTGTGAAGAATGTCATTGGTATTTTGATTGGAATTGAATCATATCTGATCAATCATTATTTAAAAAGTTGATTGCTTTGGGTAGTATATCCATTTTAACAATATTCATCCAAGTGTTTGATATTTTTGTGTCCTTTTTAATTTCCTTTAGAAATATTTATTGTTAGTCTTCACAAATGAGATCTTTAGTTTAAAGTATAAAGATACTTTAAGTAGTGTCTTTAATATAAAATCAGGCACACAAAAATTCAAAATACAATGATGTATAAATTAACTTGTTGCAAACAATAGAAAAAGGTATAGCTGTACACTTAACTATGTAAACTGGTTTATTTGAGGGAAAGTAATAAAGATAATAAGATAATAAGGATAATATATTTCTGTATTGATTTTACAGTACATGTGTAATTATGCATTTTTTGTATAATAAACCATGTTTTCAAAAAGAGAAACATGAGAAAGTACTTCAACAATAGCCAATATTTTTTTATTAGCAATAGGGCTTTTCTTCTCCAATTGCTTTGACTCAAGTTACACATTTTCATCTATATTTATGCAGCTGTAAAGTAAAGAGAATTCCTTACTTTTTGCTAAAAATCAAACAAGCAAGCAAACCAAAAGGCCCTATCAAGAGTTCCAGTCATTGAAAATGGGTTGTAGGGAGCCCACATATGTAGGAAGGTCATCTGAAATGACACATAGGTATTTATGTGGGAATATTTTTCACAATAATTTCTTCACTGTTAAGTTTCATAGTATATCCAAAAGATCAGGAAAGTATTTCCTGTTGCATATCTGAAAAAAAAATGATGTTTGTAACCAATTTTAACATTAAGTTTTATAAACTATTGTTCACAATAAGCCATTTAAAACATAAAAATACTGTTGATACTTAATTAAAAAGAAAATACATACACTGACATCAACATGCAATTATATGGCAACATTAAATTTTCCTTCCTGGGGGTTTAATCTACTATGGTTTTGAATATGCAGATACATAAATGTTCTCAGAATATACAATGCCTCAATTATATTTTACACTGTTTGATGGAAGGAGAGAGTGAATAATCACCATTTGGATTAAGGATAAATTAAATTAAAATGAGAAATGTAGTTTAGTAATTATAGAATTGACTTCACAAAAGATTAGCTTAGTTCTTGCCTCTGACATGACAAAACTGACTGAATGAGATTTTCCTCATTACTCTCAGCTCAAAAAGGGAGTAACAAGAAGGCATATAAGCAAGTATGTATTTGTTGTTCCAATCCATAAACACCTCTGATGTCTAACTATTTTAATTATATTTTGAGATATACTACTCAAATCAATAGTACAATCTGAGATTTCACCAGAACAGGAAGACACAATTACCTAAATTTATATTCTATTTTTTAAATTTCTTTCTACTTAGCTATATATGACAGCAGAATCCATTTCATTTCATTGTACACAAACAGAGCACAAATTTTCATTTCTCTGGTTGTACATGATGTAGAGTCTCACCATTTGTGGAATCATACTTGAACTTAAAGTAATGATGTCCTTCTCATTCCACCATATTTTCTACCCCCATAGCCCTTCCCCTCCCCCTCCCCTTTACCCAATCCAAAGTTCCTCCATTCGTCTTATGCCCAATTCCCCCATTATGGATCACAATCCACTTACCAGAGAGTACATTCGGCCTTCATTTTTGGGGGTTTGGCTTACGTCACTTAGCATGATATTCTTCAATTCCATCCAATTACCTGAAAAATGCCATAATTTTATTCTCTTTCAATACTGAGTAATTCCGTTTGTGTATATGTACCATATTTTCTTTTTTCATCTACCAAAGGGCATCTAGGTAGGTTCCAGAGTTCAGCTTTTGCTTCATCATGATGAGAATTGTCATAAGCCAATATCATGATTATATTCCTTGTAAGAATTGTTAGAAATGATCCACATATATGACACTTTTATGTTATTTGGACAACAGATATTTTGATTCTGAACACAATTCAGTAACAGTAGAATGCATTTAAATCTTTTTCTTTATTTTTTAATTAAAGGGAACAGATCCTTACTGATTTTTTCAAGTGTTCCAGAACATCTCAGTCCTATTGTATGAGAACAAACCACAAATTGCTGTGAGACCAAGGAAAAAGACAAACAGGTCCAGAACTCTGTAGTAAAATTTATTGAGAAACTTATGTAAATATGGTATTAGGTGGCAGCAAGACTATCCAAGTAGGTCCCCATGATTTGGGTCAGAATGAGGGAAATATACATTGATCAGGACAAAAATGACTTCAAACTAGTTGGAGTGTATCTGTTTTACTTAAGATAATGTCAAATACTCGGGCACATTCCCAATACCAAAATTGAGTTGTAATGCTCCAAATACCACTCATGAATTTTTCTGTTTATAGTTTGTTGGGAAACTATACAGTTAAATCCCACCAGGGTTATTCTGAGTGCAATCATGGCTCAAGATGGCTAAGGCTTAATCTGAAATTACATGGTATTTCTTACAATGTTTTGAATCTCTTGAAATTAACTCAGAAATTCCCTTTTAATACTCTTGCATTTCTAATTTTAGGGATCAATAAAAAAGGAGGGAAAAATTGTAATAAATGAAGTAATTAAATATTTAATATGATTAGTATATTTACCTTTTTACTTTTATTAATACTTTGTATTTGCATTTTAAAATTATAAATCTCATTAAACTAGTATCAATTAAAAATGAAATCACAGTTTATATGGTTTGATTTTCTGTCAGTACTATCTGAACCATTCTTAATTTTTAACTTCAGAAAACCTTAGGAAAAAGGTTATAAATTGGGGCTGGGATTGAGGCTCAATGGTAGAGTACTTTCCTAGCATCTATGAAGAACTGTGTTTGATTCTCAGCAACACATATAAATAAATAAAAAATAAAGATCCATTAACAACTGAAAAATATTAAAAAGAGAATAATGCAATAAATTACATTTTATGCCTTTAAAATATTTAGCTTTAATAATACCTATTAAAACTGAATGTTTTTGACTAATTCCAATTAAATGTTATAGTACAATAATTTGAAATTTTCCATTTTTACAGAAAAAAAATAAAAATGGACTATAACTTCCACTTTTATTGCATTTGAATAATGTTTTAGAATAACAGATTACATTGGATTTAGCCAAAAATGTGTAATAAGAAGCAAATATTTTGATTGATCTTTCAATTAAATAACAATGAATTCTGGCTGGACCATTTCCCTGGCTCAAGACAATCCTTTCCCACAATTTTCTGGACAATATCACACATCATCCAATAGCATTAAAAGGAATAACTTAAGCCAAATCTTGGCATTTCCTAGAAGATGGTGCTTTAGGATTTGCTACTCTGAAAATTTTTATGAGGTTTCTTTGAGTTTTCTTAATCACTTACACATTGACTCTAATTCACCCCTGTATAAACCCCTTCCTAAAGACAATAGGTTACCCTTTATACATGTGTTTTTCTTGTCTGCAAGAATTAATATTTTTTAAATCAGAGATCACAGTAAAAAGAATATTCAAAAAGAATTCTAGATGCAAATATAGATAAAGAAGTTCTTAAGGAAACCCAGACAATCAACTACATTAGTTTTCTGTCTCTTCACACCTCCATTTTGATCAGTTTCTATTCCTCATTTCATGACCACAAATTTTCCCGATGCTCTCTACCTTTCCCTAGACAATTTGATGTTTGGATTAAACTTCCTGGTACAGATCACTTATTCATTTCTTCAATTCTAAAATTTGGTTCCAAAATTCACTTAACCTACTTTCATTATTCTCTTTATTTTTTATTTTGATATTCTGCTTTTATTTTATCTTTATATTTTAATTTGTTCTAATTAGTTATACATGAGAGTAGAATGCATTTTGACACATTGTACACAAATGTAGCACAAACTTCTCCTTTCTCTGGCTGTACATGGTGCAGAGTCACACTGGTAGTGTAATCATACTTGTATATAGGGTAATAATGTTTATCTCATTCCACTTTCTCATCCCCACAATGCCTCCCCTACCCTCATTTCCCTCTACACAATGCAAAATTCCTTAGTTGTTCCATAACCCCCCCCCCACACACACACACATGCATTATGGATTAGCATTCTCCTATCAGGGAAAACTTTGGGGTTTTTGTTTTGGGGGTTTGGCTTATTTCACTTAGCATGATATTCTCCAGCTCTAATTTCATTCTTCTTTAAAGCTGAGTTATTTCATGGTGTATATGAACCACATTTTCTGTATCCATTCACCTGTCAAAGGACATTTAGTTTGCTTCCAAAGTTGAGCTACTGTGAGATGTGCTGCTGTAAACATGAATATGGCTGCATCATTATAGTATGCTGGTTTTAAGTTCTTTGGGTACAAACCAAAGAGTGGGTAACTGGGTCAAATAGTAAGTCCATTGCAAGTTTTCTGAGAAAACTCCATACTGATTTCCTGAGTGGCTGCAACAATTTGCAGTCCCAACAGCAATGTATGAGTGGACCTTTTCCCCACATCCTCGCCAACACTTAGTATTGCTTGTATTGATAATTGCCATTCAGACAGGAATGAGATGAAATTTTAGTGTTCATTTCCATTTGTCTAGTTGCTAGTGATGATGAACATTTTTTTCATGTTTGTTCATTGGATTGCATTTCTTCTTCTGTGAAGTGTCTCTTCAGTTCCTTTGCCCTTTTATTGATTGGGTTATTTGTTTTCTTGGTGTAAAGATTTTGATATTTATATCCCGGATAGTAGTGCTCTATATGAGGTGCCTGTGGTAAAGATTTTCTCCCATTCTGTAGCCTCTCTCTTCACATTACTGATTGTTTCTTTTGCTGAGAAGATGATTCTTAGTTTGAGTCCACCCCATCGATTAGTTCTTGATTTTACTTCTTACGCTTGAGGAGTCTGGTTAAGGATGTCAGCTCCTAAGCCAACATGGAAGAGATTTGGTCCTACTTTTTTTTCTTATTAGGTGCAGGGTCTCTGTACTAGTGCCAAAGTCTTAAATTATCTTGACTTGATTTTTGTGCAGGGTGAGAGATAGAAGTTTAATTTAATTTTTCTACATATGGATTTCCAGTTTTCCCACCACCATTTGTTGAAGAGGCTATATTTTCACCAATGTATATTTTTGGTGCCTTTGTCTAGTATAAGATAACCATACTTATGTGGGTTTGACTCTGTGTCTTTTATTCTGTAACATGTCTAATTTGGTGCTAATTCCATGACTTTTTTTTTCTTTTAGTATAGCTCTGGAGTGTAGTTTAAGGTCTGGTATTGTGATGCCTATTGCTTCCCTCCTGCTAAGGATTGCTTTGTCTATTCTGGATTTCATATTTATCCAAATGAATTTCAAGATTGCTTTTCTGATTTCTATGAGAAATGATATTGGGATTTCATTTGGTATCATATTAAATAGATATAGTGCTTTTGGTAGTATGACCATTTTTATAACATTAATTATGACTATCCAAGACCATGGGGGATCTTTCCATCTTCTAATGTCTTTTTCAGTTTCTTTCTTTAGTGTCCTGTTTTTTCTATTGTAGAGGTCTTTCACCTCTTTTGTTACTTTGATTACCAAGTATTTTTCTTTTTTGAGGTTGTTGTGAATGGGGTAGTTTTACAAATTTTCTTGCAGTGGATTCATCACTGTTGTACAGAAATGCATTTGATTGATGGGTATTTCTTTTTGATCCTGCCACTTTTATAAATTCATTTATTAGTTCTAGAATTATATGATGGAGTTTCTTGGATCTTCTAAATATAGAATCATGTTGTTGGCAAATAGTGATAGTTTGAGTTCTTCTTTTACTATTCCTATCAGATTAATTTCTTTCATCTCTCTGAGTACTCTGGCTAGAGTGTCAAAAACTCTGTTTAATAAAAGTGGTGAAAGAGGGCATCCCTGTCTTGTTTCAGTTTTTAGGGGGAATGCTTTTAATTTTTCTCCATTTAGAATGATGTTGGCATTGGGCTTAGCATAGATAGTTTTTACAATGTTGAGGTATGTTCCTATTATCTCTAGTTTTTTTAGTGTTTTGAACAGGAAGAGGTGCTGTATCTTGTAATTTTTTTATTTATTGAGATGATATGTGATTCTTGTCTTTAAGTTTTTTGGTGAGATGAATTATGTTCATTGACTTCAATATGTTGAACAAATCTTGCATCTGTGGGATTATCCCCATTCAGTCATGGTGCACTATCTTTTAAATATGTTTTTGTACACTGTTTGTCAGATTTTTTGGGGAATTGTTGCATCAATGTTCATCAGGGATATTGGTCTGGTGTGTTATTTCCTTGATATGTCTTTGTCTGGTTTTAGTATCAGGGTGATATTAGTTTCATAAAATAGATTTGTAAGGTTTTCCTCCTTTTCTATCCTATGGAATAATTTGAGGAGTATTGGTGTTAATTCTTTTTTGAAAGTCTTGTAGATCTTGGCTGAAAATTTGTCTGATCCTGGGCTTTTCTTGGTTGGTAGGCTTTTGATGATGTCTTCAACTTCATTGCTTGAAATTTATCTGTTTATATCCTCTTGATTCAGCTTGGGTAGTTCATCTGTCTCTAATAATGTGTTGATGTGTTTAAGAATTTCTATTTTATTTAAGTATAAATTTTCAAAACAGTTTATAATTATCTTCTTTTTTGTATTTCAGTAGTGTACATTGTGATATATCCTTCAACACAAAGTTTAGTATTTTGGGTTTTCTTTTTGTTAGTGTAGCTTATCAGTTAACAATTGACAATTTATCATTCTTACTTTTTTTAAAGAAACCACTTTTCATTTTGTCAATTTTTTCAATTGTTTATTTTGTTTCAATTTCATTTATTTCAGCTCTTATTTTAATTATTTTTTGTCTTCTTCTGCTTCTTGTGTTGATTTGTTCTTTAAGATGTAATGTGAGGTCATTTATTTGTTGAATTTTTATTCTTTTAATGAATGAGCTCAATGCAATGAACTGTCCTCTTAGCACTGCTTTCCTAGAGTTCAAGAGCTTTTAATATGTTGTATCAGTGGTCTCATTTGCCTCTAAGCATTTTTTTAAATGTTTCTCCCTGATTTCTTCTGCTATCTATTTGTCATTCAATAGCATGTTATCTAGTCTTCAGGAGTTAGATTAGCTTCTATTTTTTCGTTTATTGTTGATTTATAGGTTTCCTCTATTATGGTCTAATAGAATGCATGTTAGTTTGTGTGTGTGTGTGTGTGTGTGTGTGTGTGTGTGTGTATTCTAAGTTTTCTTTGTGGCATAACATATGGTCTCTTTTTAAATTATTTTATTATTTTTGTTAAATACACAATAGTAGAATGCATTATAATCCTTATTACACATATAGAGCACAATTTTTCTTCTCTGTATATAAAGTATGTTCGTGTCAATTATATGCCATTATACATGTACATTTTTTGCATCATAATTCTTAATACACATATATACCACAATTTTTCATATCTCTGTTTGTATATAAGATATGTTGACACCCAATTCAAGTCTTTATACATGTACTTTGTATAATGATTACCATCACATTCCACCATCCTTGCTAATCCGCTATCCCCTCTTTTCCCACATATGGTCTCTTTTAGAGAAAGATCCATGTGCTGATGAGAAGAAAGTCTATTTGCTCAACAATGAATTATATACTCTGTATATGTCCATTAATTCTACATTCAATAATTTATTTTGTATTATTTACGTATATCATTTCTTTGTTTAGTTTTTGTTTGGAATATCTGTCTAGTGGTGAGAGAGGTATGTTAAAGTCACCCAGTATTATTGTATTGTGGACTATTTGATTATTGAAATTGAGAAGGGTTTGTTTGATGTATGTAGATGTTCCATTGTTTGGGGTATATATACCTATAATTGTTATGTTTTGTTAATGTAAGATTCCATTAAGCAGTATGAAATGTTCTTTGTTCTTCTGACTAACTTTGGCTTGAAGTCCATTGTATCTGATATGAAGATGGAAACCCCTGCTTATTTACACAGTCCATTTGAGTGACATTTTTTCCAAATATTTTCACCTTTATTCTGTGGATGGCTTTTTAGAGGATGTGATTCTCTTCAAGAAAGCATATTTCTCTGCCAGTTTATGTCTTTTGATTGAAGAATTTAAGCCATTAACTTTTAGAGTTATCATTGAAATAGGACGTGTATTCCTGTGCATTTTTTTGTTTGTTTTTGATTGAAGAGTTTAAGCCATTAACTTTTAGAGTTATCATTGAAATAGGACGTATATTCCTGTGCATTTTTTTGTTTATTTTTTGTTTTTTAACTTGACTCATTTTCCCCTTTGATTGACTTTTCCTTTAGTGTAGTTCCTCCATTTCCTTTTTTTCCTTCTTTTTTTTCCTCCTCATGGAATATTTTGCTGAGAATGATCTGTAGTGAATAATTTCCAGGTGTGAATTCTTTTCACTTTTGTTTATCATGGAAAGTTTTTTATTTCATCTTCAAATATGTAGCTTAGTTTTGCTGGATATAAAATTATCACTTGGCATTCATTTTCTTTCACAGTTTTATATTCCAGGACCTTCTGGTGTTGAGGGTCTTGGTTGAGAAATCAGGTGAGATCCACATTGGTTTCCCCCTGTATATAATTTAATTTTTTTCTCACTGACAGTCTTTAAAATTCTATCCTTGCTCTGTATGTGAGTCATTCTCATTATAATGTGACTTGGTGTGGGTCTGCTATAATTTTGTACATGTGGGGGTCCTGTGAGCCTCTTTTAGTTGATTTTGCATTTCATTCTTTAGATTTAGGAAATTTTCTGATATTATGTCATTGAAAAAAATTGTGAATTCCTTTGTTTTGTATCTTCATGCCTTAATCTATTCCAATAAATTTAAATTTGGTTCCTTAATGTTATCCCATATTTCTTGGAAGATCTTTACGTAGTTCCTTACCATTTTCTCTGTTCTGTCTTCCATCTGTTGGTGATACTTTCCATTGAATTTTTAATATAGTCTTTTTGTTTTCTTCATTTTGAGTATTTATGCTTGATTTCTTCTTATAACCTCTGCCTCTTTTTGAAGTGATCTTTCACTTCCTGTATTTTCTCTCTGATACCATCCTTTATTTTGAAGATCAATCTAATTATGTACCTCTAAACTCCTCCTTTGACATTTCTTCCACTGTGTTGTCCATCTATTGGAACATATTGGTTTGTTTGAGGGGCTTTATTCCCTTGTTTTTTCATGTTGTTTGTGTATCTTTCCATCTAGCAGTATGAATCTGAGGCATTCCAGTTTCTACCCTATAGTCTTATAGTGTCCCTGAAGGCTTCCAGTAACTCATGAGATCACAAAATCCTGTTTGTTTTTTTTTTAAGTTTCTCCATCCTGTGCTCCTCCAGGAACTGCTCCCATCACTGGCTTTCCACAGACTTGTTGTTAGCACAAAAGGAACAGGCTGGAGGAAAATGTCACAGATTATCTCAGCTTTTTATTAAGTACTGAATTTCATGCAGAATGAGGAATGTAGAAATGGAATATGAACCCAAAACTTTCCTGATAGAAAATAAACCCCTGGCCAAAGAAGGAGTCTGGGCTTATATGGGTTATACTGAGGGGTCATTTAGTGAGCATGTCAATTTGAGTACTCAGGAATTTGGGGTCAGTTTTACTGAATAATGAATGTGTCAGTTTGGGGGTTTAGGGTTGAGGGTCTGTGGAAATGATTTATTTTGGGGGACATTAATGCTTCCCAGTGACGATAATTCTAGGTTTGATGAACACCTTCTCCCCACCTGTGGCCAGCAACTGGAAAGGATTTATTTGGGAGCTATCAATGTATGGCTTTCTTTTTCACTCCCTTTTCCCAGGTTGCACTATTTTGGGGTTTTTCACTTTTCATAGCCAACACTTGTCCAGCCTGTACTGACTCATGCAGACCTACCTGCAATCTGTTGGAACTGGGCTTTAGATTCCCCAGGTTTGCTGCAGTCCCAAGGTGCTTGGAGGATGGATGTCAGGTGTTGGGCAATGGTTATGTAAAAGGCAGGCAAACTGGCAACTGGCAGGTTGTCAGTGGCAGTCAGTGCGTGATCTACACATGAATGGTAGGCAATATACTGGCAAAGGGTGATTGTGGACAAAAAGGTGGGCAAAGAGCAGGGGATTGGTGGGCAAGGAAAGCTGTCTCACAGAGAATTAGTATTTCCTCTATTTGAATCCTCAGTCATGGAACAACAAAGAATGCAGCCTCCTTCTAGTCTGCCATTTTGTATCTCCCCTTATCTCTTTAGTGGTATTTAAATTAACTCATTATAGAGGCTAAAATAAAACTCTTTGAGGTGAAAAGTTAGTCCGTTGATAACTAGATTTTTTTAATTTCCTAATTTCATGAACTAGTAAAATAAGTACAGAATAGCACAGTAGAAAATCTGAGGATAGGGAATAGGGAGGGATGGAGAAAGGTGGAAAGGGTACAAAGATACAATAAGATAGGAAAAATGAGGTTTGTTATTCTATTACAAAGTAAGGTGAATTTAGCTAACAAAAAGTATTATATATTTCAAAATAACTAGAAAATAGAAATTTAAATGTTCTTATCACAAAGAAATTGTAAATGTTTGAAGTGATGAATATGTATATTAATGACCCTAATTTAAGAATTAGACAATGTATATTTGTACCAAAATACTACATTACCCTCCATAAACATATACAGCTATTATATTTCAATTTTAAAAGAGCAACAACAACTATAAAACTTCACAAAGATCAGCATTTTTGTCAACTTCTTATTTTAAAGAGCAAAGAAAGTTATGGAAAACACAAACACATGCATATGCATATAAACGCATATATAAATCCACATTCCTACCATATAAGTAACAGCTAAAATCTATCATGCCATTAATATGTGTTAGGTAATTAAAGGCATTAATTCAAATTACCATCAAAACAATACCACTATTGAAGATAATACCATTAGTGCTGAAAATAAGTTTTAGGACAATTTAATCGCGTACACAAACTAGTATAATTGGAATTGAAAATCCTGCTAACAAGATATCCTAAAGCCAGTGTCTCACTTTTTCACTATTATGCTGAACTGCCTCTGCAAACTTCATGCAGTATATTATTTTCTATAATGGTAATTATGTCCTAAGAGAAAAAAAAACTTAGTATAAAAGATAGTGTAGAACAATGTAGAGTATTTACAATAGATGACATCTAGCTTTATGAAAACCAATTGATTTTGCAGCTGATACGTGAAATCTGCATTATTGACAAGTATTTTGAAGTTCCTCTGTTAAGCCTATTTTTGGGGGTCTACCAATGGCATTCCTAGGAGAATATTTTGAGCAGTTAGAATATAGGAATGAAACTAGTGACTGAATAACAGTACATCAGAGTCCCTTAATGTATAACTTAAACATGCATCTGTTACATTAACTTTTGAATGTTGTGGTATATAAACACTCATCTGAAATAATGGGTTTTAATTTCCATTCTACTAACTAGCTCACCCCACATCATCTGTTGTTTTAATAATTAAATGTGATAATAAAAGTAAAATACATAATAAAGGACATGGAACATAATAATGAATTAATTTAAATACCACTTTTAGGTTCAAGTCTACTACTCTATGTGGACTTCAGTTTCATTCTCATTAAAAAGATGGGAAATATAATTTCCTGCTTAAAGATTTTATGATTTTGATAAAAATTTAGGACTTATGCTTACAAATGAGTCTCTTTCAAAAACATTAGATAAAACTAGAAAATAAATCAATACTATTTTTATTAAGCATTTCTGTTTGAGTCAAAACAGTCTAGTTTGAGAATTTGTGCTTACATATAACCTTCAACTTCTAAATTGCTTAGATAAGAGTTCAAAAAATAGTGACACTATCTCTTTCTCCTCATTGGTGAGGATACTGAAGTCAGAGAAGTGAACTGACAGCTAGCTCATTCCAGAAATAAGATTTTTAAATCTCTGTGATATTATTTTCATTATATCTCATTTTTTAATTTACATTAATAATGAACTATTTTTTCAGAAATTAAAGATTGTGAAAAACATTTCACTCCATAGTTTTTCAGAGTCTAAGATAATTTTCAGTTATTTTAAAAGACAATAAAATTAAGGTGAGGTATATATTCCTTTTCTTCAAATGTAATTTTACCTTTCCCAGTACAATGAGTATCCTTACTGCATTTATGTCAGCCTATATTTAATTCAAGAAAAATATTCCAGATGCATTAATTAAATATTTCACCTCCTGTTAGGTATTTTAATCAATTCTAGAATGCAATAGCCATTTATTGATAAAATTGGATTGGGCTTTGTGGATTTTTGCATCTTTTGAGTATTTATATGGAACATTCTAAAGCAACAATTAAAATAATTAAAGAGGGTGAAAAAATCTTTAGCATGCAGCAAAGATTTCTGCAAAATGTTAATTTCTGTCAAACAAGTGAATCTATGCACAGATGCCTCCTGACAGAGGCTGTGATTTCGAAATGCTTTGCATGCCAAATAACTTGTTTACCCCCTCAATGTTTGCCAAGTTTACTGTCAATTTACAAATAATTTCCATTTTGCTGTTTATTCCACTGCCTTTTGATGGATATGTCTTCCAGACTTTTATCTTGCATGTAGACAAACTAATTAATATTTTCCCTTCAGGCAAATATTTTTTTCTTAGATCTAAATGTGGGTTAGATTCTTCCCCGTTTCCATATGCTTTGTTCTGTCAATCATCTGTGTTCTGTGCTGCTAAAAATGTACCTCAGTGGATGTCAACTTCCATTTTTTATATCACACACACACACACACACACACAACTTATCTATTCATCTATGAATATATACATATAGGGTGGATTCAATTGGAAAAATATCTCCATGATAATGTGAAAATTTGAGAAATGAGCTTTCAAAGTAGGAAAGATCATTCCTGAAATCACCTTTGGATCTCCATCTCCATTATGACCCCATCGTTTGAATACTCATATATTAAATCTAGTGTACTGAGGATCCACTGATTGTATAGTGTCTCTTAATATCTGTGGCATTTTTATATGTCCTTAGAGATAAAAGTAAAAGCACAGATTCGTAGGAAAAGACCCAAATAAAGAGAAGAACATAGTTGATGTCACTAGAAAACATTTAACCAAACATGAGATAGCAAAATATTAATTCATTATTCAGCACGTTTTCTGTAATTAAAATTAGACTAGCCCTAAAATAATTGCTATTTTAATATATGTGTATGTGTATAATTCATATGTCTGTGAATATGAATTATAAGTGATATAAATATCTATGTAAGAGTGCAAAAACTTTCTAATAAATCTAAATACAGAGAACTAATCCATGTTTCTTTCTTTCTTTCTTTCTTTCTTTCTTTCTTTCTTTCTTTCTTTCTTTCTTTCTTTCTTTTTCTTCATCTTCTTCTTCTTCTCCTCCTCCTCCTCCTCCTCCTCCTCCTCCTCCTCCTCCTCCTCCTCCTTCTCCTTCTCCTTCTCCTTCTTTTTTGGGGCAGAGGGGTACAAAGGATTGAACCCAGGGTTTCTAAGAGCTTTGCCAAGTTTCTGAGCCTGGTTTTGAATTTGTGATCATCCTCCTCAGTCTTCAGAACCTCTGAGATTACAGGCATGCACCACCATTCCTAACAAAAAACTTACCTTAATATTCATATATCCTAGTGCTGCCATATCTCTCCAAGTTAAATATATAAACTAGTAAAAACATTTAGTAAATTTGTGTTTTACTTATTTCAGAATATTATGTATAGGAACCAGATTACAATATAAAAATAAAATTAATATGTGTGTAAGTGAAATTTATATAAATATTAAATATAAAACACTTGAAATTATCCCTTATGAATATTTTAAAATTAAAACTGCCAACTGAACTCCTGGATATAAAACTACAGCATCTTGAGCATTCAATTTTACCAACTACACAAATTACCAATTTTTTTGCAGAAGTCAAGGTATTTGCTAGTTCATAATACACAAAATAATGCTAATATAACTTATAGTCTGACTTTTGCTTGAATGCAGTAAAAAGAAATCACTATCTGGTGATCTACAGGTAATCATTCTTCTTCCTTTAATGTTTGTCCAAGTTGATATCTCCTCAGCTTTTGCACTGGTTATATCTAGATAAGAAGAGAAAAATGCCTCTAATTATAGTAATGTAGAGTATTCTATGGCTCAGAGTTGGATAAGTTGAGGATAATGGTAGGTAATGACAGGGTTTTTTTTAACATATTCTATCAGGATCTTGAAGTTTAAAACTTATTTCCTGTGATGAAGAAAGACACTGTCAGAATTTCCTTAGGAACACATTATTAAAGCACTGGAAAAGTGGAAAAAGCCTGAATATATAGTTTATAATAAGGGAATAGATTATTTTAATGCAGACATTAATATAGATTATCTATACTTACCTGGTAGAGGAGAATACCATGATCCAAATGATATTTTTCCTAAGGTGAGGCTTGTCCATTGCTTTCTGGTTGTGTGAATCACCTTATATTATGTGTCACACCTTAATAGATTGTACTCATCACTAAGAGATCTAAAAAATTGAGTAGGATTATAAAATTATATTATACTATGTATATATATAATTTATCATTTTATTATTTATAAGACTAAATAATATAGTCATGTATTTAGTCCAATCTCTCTTTTTTTTCTTTTTAATATTTATACTTGAAAGGAGAATGTATTTTAACATATCATACATACATGGAGTATAACTTCCCATTCTGTGGTTGTACAGGATATGGAATTACACTAGTCGTGTATTTATATATGAACATAGGAAATTATGTCCAATCCATTTTATTATCTTTCCCATTCCCATCCTCAGATACATACTCACCATTGTCCTCGATCCAATCTGGTGAAGCCTCCAAATATTATGAGTCAGCATCCACATATCAGAGAGAACTATCAGCCTTTGTTTTGGGAGGATTGGTTTATTTCACTTAGCATGATAATCTCCAGTTTGATTCATTAACAGGCAAATGCCATAATTCCACTCTTCTTTATGGCTGGGTAATATTCTAATATGTATACATTACACATTTTCTTTGTGCATTCATCTCTTGAAAGCCACCTAGGTTGGTTCCATAGCTTAGCAATTATGAATTGAGCTGCTATGAACATTGAAGTGTCTGTGTGACTTGTAGTATGCTGAGGAGTGGGATAACTGGTTCAAATGCTCGTTCCATTCCAAGTTTTCCGAGAAATCTTCATACTGTTTTTTCCAGAGTGGGTGCACCAATTTGCAGTCCCAAAAGAAATATATGAGTGTATCTTTTCCCCAACATCCTTATCAGCATTTATTGTTATTTGTATTCTTGATAATTGTCATTCTGACTGGAGTAAGATAAAATCTCAGTGTAGTGCTAATTCACATTTCTGCAATTGCTAGTGATGTTGAATATTTTTTTTCATATATTTGTTGACCATTCATATTATATTTCTTTTCTGTGAAATGCTTTTTCACAGAAAAGAAATGTGAAGTTCCTTTGCCCATTTATTTTTGATTGCATCATTTGTTTATTTGACATTATGTTTTTTTTAATTCTTTATAAGTTCTGGAGATTCATGATGTATCTGGGGTTCAGGTGGCAAAGATTTTCTCCCATTCTGTAGGCTCTGTATGTTCTTGATATTTTCCTGTGCTGTGAAGACGTTTTTAGTTTGATAAAATCCCACTTATTGATTCTTTATTTTATTACTTATGCTTTAGGAGTCTTCTTGAGGAATTTGATTCCCAATCTGACATGATAGAGATTTGGGCCTACTTTTTCTTCTTGTAAGCACAGGGTCTCTGGTCTAATAAGGCTAAACACTTTTATTTAAAAAAAAATGGAAAATCTTTTTTTAAATAATGAAAGTTTAGCTATAACAAGTTATACTTTATTTATGACATACATTCTTAACTGATTCACAAGTAATAAAGTTGCTCCTTTATAGTACCTACCCATAAAATGATGAGTGCATTTTTAAGGAAAAAAATATTCTATGGCAGACGCTGTTAGGTGCTGAGCACACAACAGTAAACTAAAATAATTATAGCTCTCTTGATACCTCTTGATGTCCACCTTATATAACTCTTGATAGGATTTTTTTATTTACTTGGGCTGTATTTTATAGTAGACTGTGATATACATAAGAATGCAAATCTTTTATAAATATATTTTGAATATTGAATGTATTAGTGAAATTAGGTTTAAATTAAAGTTTATGATGAAATCTGGGCCTATACCATATAAATACACTTAGAAATATTTCTAAATACTTATTCAGTTCTTAATATTTAATAGAAAATAAAGACAAATAAATTCAAAATATTATTCATATGTTCAAGGAATTTGAAAACTATTCTCCTTGGTGGATGACAAAGAAGCAAGTTGGGGTACAGTGAATTAGAATGTTAATTTAAAATGTTGTGAATATTTCTTTTTTTCCCCATGTAATTTACCTACATGTATGCCTTCATCTAGCTCAGTAAACTAATACATTCTGATTTCAAATTCTCAGGAAAGATATTTTAAAGAATAATTGCAAAAAGAATAAACAGATTTGTATTTTGTAAACTGGAATAATTTGAGATAGTAGATTTTTAATTTCCAAAGATTTAGAATACTGATTTTCAAAAGGCAATTACTGAAGACCTCATAACTTCTAATTTATTTCTTAAGTGGTGTTGAGAAGATTATATGATAATCTAGTTTACCCTATACCACATTAAAAATTCTTTGGCATAGAGGACTGAAAAGAGGAAATCTGACAATGGACCAATTCATGAAACTTTCCTGATTTGATTCAGATATTCCCACCTACAGCAGGAATACTGTCATTACTCTAGAAATAAGAACCCATTGTCTTTAACTAGATTCTACTCTTTGGAGAACCCTAGCACCATGATATGTTGGGAGATTATATTTAGTCAGATACATGTATGTTTTGATGAAGAAACTTGAAGAAGGAAAATGACCAATGGAATAGACAAATATCAGGGGATTGTATTCACTTTCATCTACTAGTAAATAGGCAAAGAAAGATTTTTATTTTCAAAGTGTTAAATAATTAATTCAATGAAAAATTTAAACTTAAATTATCTTTAACATCAAGAAAATGTATCAGCCAGGCTTTGTGGCATACACCTGCAATCACAGAAACACGTAAGGCTGAGACAAGAGAATCCAAGTTTAATCAAATCCAGCTTCAGCAGTTTAGTGATGTCCTAAGCAACTTAGCAAGACCCTGTCTCAAAGTAAAAATGAAAAAGGCTGGGTATGAACCTCAAAGGAAAAGTGCCCTGGGTTTAATTTCTAGTACAAAAAAAGTGTTAATATCAAACACTGATTACAGATTTAAACCATGATCTTATATTTGAATAATCTTCATAGCATTCAAAAGCTAATCACAGGTAGTAGTTTTTAAAATGTTAAAATAATGATTTAACTTTGCTTAGTATGAGTAAAAGTGAGTTACAATCAGTCATTATGTGTCATTTATATCTTTTCTAACTAATAGTTGTGTCCCATGATAAGAATTTCGTACATTCAAATTAAGTCTTCTGGGTGTTTGATTTGGTTTATAGTAAAATATAGAAAAAGTATGCACCTTCACAGTTTGTTATTTATTTCAGTATTCAAAATGTATTCAAAAATATTTATTCAAAAAATATTCAGTATTTATTTCAAAATTTCTCTTTGCTGTCCATGAAAAAGATGTGAAATCATTATTATTTTTATTATGTGACTGTTGTATCAAATATTTTAAAGAACTGGCTAGTTACAATCTCCACACTGTTTTTCTGAAAGCTGGTTAATACTGCTTTGCTTTGTCTTAAAGCATTTTGGCCAAAATGTTTGATCTGGTTGCCCTATAGCATATATAATTAAAATATAATTTAAACAAAGGCTATTTTATGAAAAAATAACAAGTAGCTATTATTTATGCCATTAAAGAGAGAAAAAAAGGTAAGTTTATGGAGCAGTGGAATGTATTCAGTCTGTAGAGAAAAAGTAAACCTTATTCCTAGATGTATGAAATAGTTGGCAAAGCTCGGTATTAATCTTGTATGGATGCAAGTTGTAGACTGAAAAATAAAGAGACTTGTAGTATCACAATTTTACAATTGCCTAAAATTTTCAACCTGAGTTACATAATAAAATATAAAACATACATACTCACTTTGAAATAATAGTGGAAAAAACTCTTTCTGAAGTTTCAATATGAACAAAGCTATACCTTCTAATTTAATCCATAAAAAATAACATATGTATTTTCCATTAAGAAAAATATAGAAATACTAATATCACTGACTATAGATGCTGTTGATTATGACACTGTTAAGAGCAAGAATTACAGAGGATGAGGGTGGAAATAAAATATGACATTATTCTATATATTTCATTTTTTAAATTTATTTTTTAATTCATTAGAACTTTAAGAATCTCCTCCAATTTTGAAAACCATAAATTTATGACTGTCTATAAGTTCAATTTGTGTGTGCAGTAGCAGTTTCTTCTCAGAAGTTGAAAAATAATCTGTAACATTTCCTCTGATACATTTTAATGTAATCCTTACATAGTTAACATTAACATTGAAAAACATATTGTATTACTTATCAATAAAATGTTCTTTCATTTAATGCACAGCTATGTGAAATTACTTAAAATGCAATTATAGTATAGCAGTTGTCAATTGTTATTTAATGCAGTAAGTTTTAACACACTTTTTCCCTTCAGAATATTATTGCCAACTGCCTTTTTTGTACATAGTTCTATTATTCAAAGGAGGATGTCTATATTTTTGTATATGCTTTTGAATATGTTTCTATCACTTCAAATGAGAATGTCTAAAAGAGCCTCCTAACTTATCTTTCTGACTCTTTTTTCTTCCAGTTCCCCTATATAAACATTGATCATTACACTCCTGTCCGCAAAGAAATGCAGTGATTCTGAATTTTTCCTCACAACACGTTAAAAGTCCTTAATGTACGCCAATGTGACTTCACCCAACAGGAAGACTATTTTAACTAATTGTTTTATAAAATATCCTTTATCAGAGAAGACTTTTGCACTACCTCATTATTTCTCATCGGTTCCCTCTGCAGAAACACTGCCTATCATTCTTGCTTCTATATCTCTTAATACTTCTGCATGCATAAATTGAACTCTACATTTCATAGCACCATATATCCAGGGACATCATAGAACTCTATATTCAGAGCTGCTACAACTCCAATCATTTACAATATGAAAACCCATATTTAAATATGGTTTTCCATCTTTCATCTTCATCCACACCTTCATTCTCACTAATGGTGGTTTTTACTGCTGTGAGAAAAATCAAGTCAATGTGGTGTGAGGTTATGTGGCCACTTTCACTTAGAACACCAAATATTTCTATCTTCACCCTTTCCCTTTAGCTTTCATGTCTCAGGGAATCATATATACAATAATTGACACAGCTTAAACTTTTACTGCTTCATTATTCATCCCCTCCATTATGCTAAAAGTTTTAGATATCTTCATTCTCTCATTCTCTTTTCCAATAGCACATTTCCTTAGAAAATGAAGCAAAGTAGACCTCTCTGAAACAACCAAATAAGGAAATCCTCCCAAACTAATCAACAATGAAGACTATGGATTTTCTACAGGTTACAGTTCTGTTTTCTCTTTTTATTTCATTTTGTGTGTTTTTAATTGTTATCAGAACATTTAACAAAAGATCCACTCTCTAGACAATTTTTAAAGTATACAATGCATCATTGTTGACTATAGGTACAATGAATAGCATTTTCCAGTGTTTATTCATTTTTGGTAAATAAAATTTATGTTCATGATCATTGATTAGGAATTTCCTATATTCCACATTTTCTATCCACTGGCAGCTACATTGTGTTATTCAACTATCTTACATATTTCATAAAATTGTAATCCTGCAGTATTTTTATATAACTAGCTTATTTCATTTAGCATAATGTCCCAGATTTTCATCATATTGTTACATATTACATAATTTCCTTCTTCTTATGGCTGAATAGTATTCCATTTTATACATGGAGAGAAAAAGAGAGAATGCAAGTGAGTGAGCACATATTCACATTTTCATTATCTATTATCCTGAAGGACACTGGTTATTTAAACATCTTACATATAATGAAACAAGGAGGGGCTGGGGATGTGGCTCAAGTGGTAGCGCGCTCGCCTGGCATGCCTGCGGCCCGGGTTCGATTCTCAGCACCATGTACAAACAAAGATGTTGTGTCTGCCAATAACTAAAAAATAAATATTAAAAAAAAAGAAACAAGGACAATGAGTACTAATATCAGCTCAAAATTCTGATTTCTATTCTTTTGGATAGATACTCTGAAGCAGGAATGTTGGACCACATGTAGCTCTATTTTTAATTTATTGAGGATCTTCCATGCTATTCTCCTTAGCAGCTACAAAATTTACATTTCACTGCCAACATGCAATATTTACAAGTTTAATAAGTTGCACCAAACATTGACAGAAGAAAAAATTACATTCTCAAAATTTGTCACTTTTAAATTAATAGCCATTCTGACTGTTTTGAGGTGATAATCTCGTTGACATTTTGATTTGCATTTCCCTGATGATTTGTAATGTTTCCATATACTGGGTGGGCAATTATATATATATATATATATATATATATATATATATATATATATATATACACACACACTGTATGTGTATATATTGTATGTGTGTATATAATTATTTAATAATATACATTTAAATTATATAAAATTATATACAGAGATAATTATATATATTATATATAATTATTTAATGAAAAGGATTTAGTTTAATATGCATATATGTATATGTATTATTTGTATATGTATATAATTGTCCACCTAGTATATATATATATATATATATATATATACATATACATATATTACATGCATATATATATATATATATAATTGCACACCTAGATTTTTCTAAATTTTATATATTTTTTTATTTAAAAAAATACATTCAAGTTTTTGCCTATTTTGAATTGTGTAGTCTGGGTTTTTACTATTAAATCTAAAAAGTCCCTATATATTTTGAAGTTTACTCTCTTATTAGATATATGTTTGCTTGTTTGTTTTGGGGCTGGGAATGAATTGAAACTAGTGATTCTCACAAATTAATCATGTGTTCTACCAATAATCTACAGCATCAGCCACCTGCAACCATTTCTTTTAATGGAAACGTTAGGGGTTCCTATATAGAAGATTATGTCATCTGAAATCAGGCACAATTTAACTTACTCCTTCCTGATTTAGGTGAATTTTATTTATTTTCCTTGCCTAACTGATTTAGTGAGGAATTTTCTTAACTCAAAAGAATTGACTCTAGAAGTGGCTAACAATATTGTCTATCATATTAATTAGTCAAGGAAAATAAATTAATAGGAAAGGAAAAGAGTGTACATATTTGTCTTGTTCCTGTTTCAGGAAGAACATCTTTGTTTTATACAACTGAAATTGAAGATAGTGTGGGATTTGCATAGAAAACTTGTATTATGTAGAGGTAAAAATTTCCTTTTATTTCTAGTTTCATGAGAGTTTTTATGATGAAAATATATTGGATTTTTCAAATACTCTGTATCTAACTTAAATGATGCATTGTTTTATGCTCTTCATTCTGTTGATATGCTGTGTCACATTCATTGTTTTTTTTTTTTTTTTTTTTTAATTTTGAAACATTCTTGTATCTCAGGGATAAATCCTACTTGGTCATAGTATGATCTTTTAAAAATTCTGTTCCATTTGTTTTGCTAGTATTATGTTAAGGGTTATTATACCAATATTTATTTGGGATATTGGCTTATAATTTTTTTCTTGTTCTGTCCATATTTGGTGTAACTTATTAGGGTAATGCTAACATCATAAGATTAAAAGTGTTTCCTCTTTGTTTTTTTTAAATTGGAGAAGAATTGGAGATAAAAATTTTTAACTGTTTATTAGAATGCCTCAATGAAGTCATCTTTTCCTGGGTTTTTCTTTGTTAGGAGGTTTTGGTCATTGGGTATACCTTCATAATTGTTATAAGTTGGTTAGACTATATTTCTGCATGATTTAATCATGGTATGTAGTGCATGTTTCTTTAATTTCCCATTACTTTTATATAAATCAGATTTTTCTATATTGACTTGTGAAAAATTTTTATATCAGCCCACTAAAATTCTTTAATGTCCATGTAATATATGTCTACTCCCATTGTAATATGTCATATTTAATTTCTGATTTTAATTTTTTGATTCCTCTGAAGTTTCTTATTAACCATAGCTAAGGGTTTATCAATTCCCTTTACCTTCTGAAAACAAAATTAGTTTCTTTAAATGTTTTCTATATTCTCTTTCCTTTATCACTCTTTTAATTACTTTTCCTTTTGTTAATTTTTGACTTATTTTTTCTCTTGTTTCTTGAAGTGTATAATCATGCTGCTTTTTAAATTTTTCTTATTTTATAAATATAGACAATTATTACTAAATATGTTTTTATTAGAAATGCATTTGCTGCATCTTATGAACTTTAATATATTGTTTCTTTATTTTCCTTGTCTTACAGTATTTTCCAATTTCCATTTTCTTTAATTCTCTGACCCATGTATTTTTTTTAGTTTGTGCCATTTTTTACTTCATGTAAGGTTTATGGTAAGAATGAAAGACAAGAAAAAAGACACATAGCAAGAACTCAATATTTTTGAGATTGTTAAGACTTGTTTGTGGTGTAAAATATTTCCTACAGGAAATATATTTGTATATGCTTGAGAAGAATGTGTATTATGATACTTCTAGATGGAATGTTAGGTACATTTAGTTCATAGTGTTATTCAAGTCTTCTGTTTCCATTATTGATCTCTCATCTGGATGTTTGTCCATTATTGAAAATGGAGTACTGACTTCTCCGACTATTATTGTATTGCTGGGTATTTCTCCCTTCCATTTTCTCAATTTCTTTTATATATTTAGGTGAGTGAATGTTAACTTCACATGTATTTGTAACTGTTATATTTTCATTTTAGCACTTCTTGTAAATCAGTCATAGTGCTTATGATCTCCTTGGACTAATGAATTACTGGGTGATTCTGCAGATTTCCTTCAATTTTTAAATATATAGTTGTAGATGGACACAATACCTTTATTTGGTTTATCTATTCTTATGTGGTGCTGAGGATCAATACCAGTGCCTCACACTTAAGTGCTCTACTACTGAGCCACAACCCCAACCCCTTTCCTTCAATGAAGTAGAACATTACAAGGTATAGTAATAATGTTTGCCAGGTTTTTTTTTTTCCTTTCAGCAGTTTGAGGATATCATCCCACTATCATGTGTCATTAAAATCAGCAGGGTGCAGTGGTACATGCCTATAACTGCAGAAGTTTGGGAGGCTGAGGCAGGAGGATCAGGAGTTCAAGTCCATCCAGCCTTAGCAATTTAACAAGGACCTAAGCGATTTAATGAGAGCCTGTCTTTCAATATGAAATATAAAAACAAGCTGCGGATGTGCCTTGGTGGTTAAGTGTCCTTAAGTTCAATCCTTAGTATAAAAAATATGCTAAAAAATCTACTGATGATTTTTCAGAGATTGCCTTATATGTCATGGATAGTATTTAACTTATTCTTTCAAAATTTGCTTCTTTTACTTGATTTTAACATCTAGAGGATTTTATTATTTATTTTTCAGTATGATCCCCAAAGCACAGGAAATAAAAGCAAAAATGGACAAATTTGGTTCTATCAAACTAAAAAGATAATCCACAGCAAAGGAAAAAAGAAGTGAAAACACAAGATATTCAACAGTAGAAAACATGTTCCGTCCCGACTATCCATCTGACATAGAACTAATGTTTATAATATAAAAGGAAATTTAAAATTTTGACATTGGCAAAACCCACAAATAATCCTATTTAAAAATATCTGAATAGGAAATTTTCAAAATGATAAATGCTGTGGATCTAGATGTGTGTTCTCTTACCCAAATTTGGGAAGTTTTCAGCCATCTTGTCTAAATAATCTCTCTGGAACTTTCTCTTTCTTCTTCTGGATTTCTCATATCACATATATTGGTATACTTGATGACTTCCTGTAAGTAATTTAAGCTTTCTCTATTCATTCAATTAATTCTAGACTTTCACTCAATTGAATTATTTTCATTGGCCTACCTTCAAGTTCACTGATTCCTTTTTGAATTTGTGTACTGTTGAACTTAACTGAATTTTCCATTTTAGCTTTTACATCATCCTACTCTATGATTTTCTTTGGTATTTTTAAACTTTTTCTGCCTTTATTGAAATTTTCACTCTTTATGCATTATTCTTTTGACCTCAGTAAGAATTTTTATAGAACATATTTTTATTTCTCTGTCAGGTGAACCATGTATCTGTATTTGCTAGTGTCAGTTCCTGGAAATAATTTTTTGTTTGGAATATTTTGCCTGATTCTTCATTTTCTTTGAATCTTCATTTTGATCGTTCCTCACTAGACAAAATAGGTACCATTCTCATGTTTAAAAAACTCTACCTTATATGTTAAGATTCAGGGTTCTGGAGTTTAACAAGTACATTCAAATTATATAAGTCTATTTTTGAGAAATTAAAGAGCAGGAGATGTTGATAAAATGGCTGATGATAATCAGAGCAGTGGTTTTCATGTAAATTTAGTAACATGAAATACATGTGCAATGGTCTGAAATTTAGCATCATGCAAAATTAATATATTGAGATTCAGCCCTAAAGGCAATGTTTAAGGAGGTGGGTTCTCTTGGGAGATTATTTCGTCATGAGGGTGGAGCTCTCACAAATTTAATTAATGTCCTTATAAAATAGGCTAAAGAAAGTCCCCTCAATTTTTCAGCCGTTTGAGGACACCACGAGAAGGTGACATCTTTGATTAATGTGTCCTCATTAGAAATCAAATCTCTTGGCAAATATATCATGAAATTCCAAATCTCTGAAACTGAAATCAATAAGTTTTCATTGTTTATATGTTACCTGATTTAATGTTATTTTTGATAGCATCACAAATATACTGACATAATATATATATATATATATATATATATATATATATATGGTTTTTATTTCCTACAAGCCATATATGAGCCACAAGAAGAACTCTTTTCCTAGAAGCCCATTTAAAAGAGTGTTAATGCCAAACAGAAAGAGGTTAGAGCTATATACATAAGGATTAAGGAAGGATCACAACTGAGATTTAATCAGATGAAAATCTATGAGTTGAAAGAATTATAGGTGAGAGTCTTTGGTTGAACAAACATATCAAAGAACTATAAAACATCCACAAGAGAATCATCTTCAAATGTATAAGAAGATAATTTCATTGGTAACTCTTGGTAGTATCAGTAAAGTGAAATTTTCCCAGTATTTTTTTTTGTTCTTAGACCTTTCTTCTGATATACACACATGCACACACACACACACACACACACACACACACACACCATCACCACAACCACAACCACAAACACTATCATCATCAAAACATAGTGGATTGGAAGAGAAAAACTGAATAGCAAGACTGGAAAAGTAGATTTTTTCTACAGATGAAAAAATATAGAGCAGATCCTTCCCTTTTTCCTACCTCACAATCCTCTCTTACAGCATACATGACTATGCTAGGAAATAAAGCAAATACAATACAAGCTGTAATATAATCGCTGATCTTTATGTACCGAATTGCTAATCCTTACTGACATCTGGCTTTGTGTTGGGATCACACCTTAATGAGATGGAAGAACTGAAGAAAGGTAAAGGAATCTATTCTCCTGGATACTTCCCTCTCAGTCAAGGATTGAAAGGTTTTGTTCCTCAAACAAAAGGTAAAGATTAGTTGGGAGAGTGTTTCCTCAGTTATGTGTCTTCTAGATCTACTAATTACTCCCTCTCTTTGCCTATTCAGACCTAGATGTGATTATAACATCCATTATTCAACCTGTATATTGCAACATTGAAAATTTCCTTCATCCTGCCCATACCTGTACAAATAAGTCCTTTGTTAAATTCTCCTTAATTACCTTGTTTTTAATGTTATTCTTTACTTGCCCAGATCCCCATTTACCAATATAATCTATATTTTTTAAAAATTATAGCATAGGTTTAATTAAATTTGAAAGTTTATAACATGGGAACATATTTTATTTGTTGAACTGTAATTAAGAATTTAGTAAATAGACTTTTTTTTCAAAATATTTTCAGAAAAATCATTGGAAGATATATTCACATAGAGTATATTTCAAAGAATATTGGAGGGAAAAAGGTATTTTCTACTGCATTTTATGAAGTGCTACTCAATGTACATACTGGTTTCTGTATTATCTTAGGAGATATTTTAAGTAAAATATAATGAGCTGAATTTGTTTTACATATCTTACAATAAAACATTGAATGTAAAGTGAATAAATTTTAATAAAAATTTTGAAAAATATCTCTTTAGTTCCTTCACCCTTTTATTAAGTATTATTTTGGTGTTAAGTCTTTTTTTAGTTCTTTTGTTTGTTTGGGGGGTACTGGGGATTGAACTCAGGGGCACTCAACTACTGAGCCACATCCCCAGCCCTATTTTGTATTTTATTTAGAGACCGGGTCTCACTTAGCACCTTGCTTTTGCTGAGGCTGGCTTTGAACTTGCAATCTTCCTGTCTCAGCCTCCTGAGCCACTAGGATTACAAGTATGTGCCATTGCACCTGGCAATATTTTTTTAGATCTTTACATATTTGTGATATGAATACCCTATCTGATGTTCAGAAGTGGTAGAATGAATCTGAAACAAACTTTTCTGTGTACATGTATGAATATACCACAGTGATTTTAACTTTTATGTATATCAATAATGCACTAATTTAAAAATCTATAAATAAATAGAAGAAAGATTATTAGAGTATAGGAAAGGGAATGGGTGAGGGAAGTGTTGAGAGAAAGGGAAAATACAGAGACTGTATTAGAGCAAATTATATTCTATGATTGTATAATTATCATAATGAACTTCAATATAATATACAACTATAATTCCCTAAAAACAAGACTTGGAGGCAACAAAGGCATAGCCTAGAAGAACGCTCTTGGTATAAATAATTAGGAAAGAAAAAAATTAAAGAAAATACATTAAGTACATAGGAAAGTTGTGTCAGATTCGTTCAACTGTTCTTCCTATGTACATATATGAAGACAAAAAAAATGAAACTCCACATAATGTACATCCACAATAAGGGGATCTTAATTAGAATAAGATATATTCAATGTCTGTATAAATATGTGAAAATATACTCCACTGTTACATACATCTAAACAACAAATAAAATTTTAAAAAGAAAATATATTAAGTATTCCATTAAAAGCTTAAGAATGAAGAATTAACAGACAACCTCCATAAGTAAAAGCAAAGCATAAATATAATACCAAAATAACTAAAATGATTGAAATAATAAATATAAAGGAAAGTCAATATAGATGAACATTATCTTAGTTTAGTTTGTATTGCTAAAACAAAATAAATGACACTAGAGAATCTATCAAAAAGGTCTATTTGGTTCATGATTTTTATAGCTACAAAATCCTATCAGAATGATGATGGCATTTGGCAAGAGACAGTTATTTCACAACATGGCATATACCATCACATTGTGGGAGCACATTAAAGGAAGAGCAATGGCGAGGGTGGGAGTAAAGAGAATGTGGAACTACCAGGATCATTATTTTATAAAAAACTCCTCTTTTTTAGAATCAATATATTTATGCTAGAAGTAATATAGTCTGCAAGATCATCACAAATGTCTTCATGATGTAGGTAGTGAACTAGTAAGCTCCCACTAGGTCAATCCTTTTTAAGATCACATCACCATTCAATAGCCTTTCTGTTGAGATAAACTTCCCATGGCCTTACATCTTTGGTGTATTGATCAGCTTTTCCTTGCTGTTACCAGACAAGAACAATTTAGAGCAGGAAAGTTTTATGTTGCTTCACAGTATCAGTTGTCTCAGTATATGGCCATCCAATTTCATTGTACTGGGCTTGAAGTAAGGCAGAACATTGTGTAAGAGAATGGCATTGGGATTCTGCCCAGTTTTTGGCAGCTATGAAGCAGAGACTGAGTGAGGGGCCAGGGAAAAGCTACACCCTTCCTGAGCATGCCCCAAGATATCAACTTCCTCCAACTATATCCCAGTTCTCAGTAGTGCATTCAGCTATTAATGTATTAATCCATCAAGTTAATCCACTGGTGAAGTCATAGCTCTTATGATTCGATCACTCCTTAAAAGCACCAATCTAAACCATGATAAAATTGGGACCATGCTATCAACACATGAGTTATTTCTGGGGAGGGTACCTCTAGATCCAAACCAGTACTGGGTAAAAACCATACCAAAACCACAGAAAATGTCAAAATGACAGCTGGTAATATGAAAAAAAAATTAATGAAGGAAATGATAAACAATTGATATTACGAATTTTAAAAGCACAAAAATATAATCAACACTTTTAAAATTAAAATTAATTTTATTCTTTCAGCAAGTATATGTCAATATACTTAATAAAGCATATAAAAATTTTAAAATCTGGAAAATACTTCTACACTTGGTGAAGAAGAAAGAAATATAATAATCTAAAATAATTGGTGGAATTCTGAATAATCATATTACTTACATGATGTTTCTTGATTAAACAAACTTGATTAAACAAATCCATACAGGATTCCAATATCTATGCTATATTTCTATAATACCAGAAGACTATGACTTTGCTAAGAAAATATTAGAGGTAGCCCAAAATGTAACATTTGGCTGAGTTTGAAGTCTTAGGAGAACAGAAAGTAAACATCAAGGTAGTAGAAAATTATCTGAGTGTTGAAGCTCATCAGTACATAAAGTGAAATCTATACCATGACAACGTAAATATTATCCTAGGAATGCCAAATTGGTTTAGCATTTGAAATTCCAGTGATGCAATATATTATATCTAAAGAAAGAAAACAATACATATATCAAGTTCCTTAAAGAAGAGGTAAATATTTAATTGTTCAAGTTATACATAGAATCTGCATGAGAATTCAATACTGGAAAGGTGATTACAAGTTATTTAACACATTGTTCAATAATCAATGAGACTAGGGAAAAATCAAGCGAAATCAAAGAATACTTCGTGATAAACTTTTAAAACCCTACCCAACAAATGAAAACTCACGAAACACTGCAATCAGAGCTTGCATGGAATTATCTGTCTGTAATGTCTATATTAAAAAAGCTACAATGTATAATGTAATAATTGATCTTAATAAAATAGACAAGAAGCAAACTAAACCTAAAACAGACAAACAGAAAGAAATAATAATTAAGGGGATTGAAATTCATGAAAGAGAGCATATAAAATCAATGCAAATACTAGTAAAAACAAAAAAAAAAATTACAATATGAAAAATTTGACTGTTAGGTTGATAAAGAAAACATGAGAGAAAACTCAAATTATGTAAATCAGAAATATGATAATTTGTATTGTTACTGACCATGTAAAATCAGAAATTATTATAAAGAAATTATTATATGAGAAATTCTATACCACCACATTAGATGACAAATTAAATGGAGAAATTTCTGAAAAGATACAAATTACTAAGACTGACTCAAGGATAAATAGAAAAGAGCAATAAATCATTAAGAAATTTTTAAAACAGTGGAAAACTTAGAAAACACAGGCCATATGATGTCAATGTTTCCTGAATTCTATCAAACATATAAAGAAGAATTCATACCAATTTTTTTTCTCATATAATCTTTCTAAAAAAGATAAAGAATTTACAACCTCATTCTTTCATATTGGTATAACTCTGATATCAAAATCAGCTAAAGATATAATGATAAAACTACAGAAAAATCTGTTAGGAATAGGGACACAACTCTAAAAAAATAGTAGCAATCACAATCAAGCCATACATAAAAATAATTATTTCTAATAACCAAGTAATTATTATCCCATAAAGGCCAAGTTGGTTTAATATCTAATTTTCATTAATGCAACATACCTCATCAATAGAACATAAAACAAAACAAAAAATCTCACATAATTATCTAAGTATACACCAATTATTTTTTTAAAAAAATATTTGTCATTATAAATTTATCAATATACTACAAGTAGAAAACAATGTACACATCTTGACCATGAGAGTCTGTTAAAAACTCATAGAAAACATCATGATTAAAGGCAAGTGACTATATATATATATAAGAATATATATATATATATTCTTCCTCTAATATTCAAAAGAAGAAAACATTGTCAGCTTTCACATCATATATTCAACATTCTTTTGGAGTTTTTAGCCAGTACATGTGGGCAAGAAAATGCTTATATATAATATCACCTATATAAAGAATATCCTAAGATAGTCACAAAAATTACTAGAAATTATAAGTTCAGCAGGAAGGCAGGATTTAAGTTCAATATAAAAAAACTAATCAAATTTCTGTATGCTTCAAAAAATAATTCAAAAATAAAATTAAGAAAAAAGTAATTCATAGTATTATTCAAACTGTTAAAACATTTAATAATACATTCTTGAAAATATTAAAAGTCTAAAAATTTCAATTCTATAAAACATTTTCAATAAAATTATGGAAAAAGAACCCATGTTCATAAATCAAGAAATTTAATACTGTTAGAATAGCAATGCTCCCCAAATTGATATAGCAATTCAACACAGTCTCATCAGAATCTCAGATGACTCTTAACAAAAATCAACAGTGTTAATAAAATGGAAATGAAAATAAAACTACAACAGAAAAGTTGCATTAATATTGAAAATCATTAAAGAAAAAGGACTCACAATTTCTTATTTCTAAATTTATAACCAGGAGACCATAATAAAGAGAGAGTAGACCTGACCTAGAATCAAGAAGCCATAAATACTCTATGTATCTGTGGTCAATTGATTTTGACAACAGCACTATGAAAATAAAATAGAGAATACCATAATGTTCTCAGAAAATGTTGCAAGTATATCCTATAGCCACACATAAAAGAATTATGTTTAACCCTTATCTAATACCATAAAAAATTAACTTAAAATTATTGAAGACCTAATGTAAAAGCTAAAACTATAAACCTCTTATAAATATATATATATATATATATATATATATATATATATATATATATAATTTTAAATCTTGTGACCTCTGTTGTGCAAAATCTTCCGAGATATGATACAAAAACAGCCTCAAAAATTACTGAAAAAGAAATTTGACTTACACTATATGTTTTACTTGGCTTTTTCACTACTATGACTAAAATATCTGACCAGAACCATTTTAAGGAAGAAAAGGTTATTTGAGGGCTCATGGTTTCAGAGTTCTTAGTCCATAGAAGGCTGGCTCCACTCCTCGGGCTCAAGGTGAGACAGAACATCATGACTGAAGAGAGTGGCAGAGGAAACCAGCTCACATGATAATCAGAAGGAGAAAAAGAGAGAGTCTTCTTGACAAATACAAAATATGTACCTCAAAGCCATGCCTCTAATGCCCACCTCCACCAGCCATACCCTACCAGGCTTCAGTTACAACTCAGTTTATCCCTATCAAGGGATTAATTTACTGATTGGGTTAACACTTTCACAACCCAATCATTTCTCCTCTGTGCCTTCTTACATTGTCTCACACATGAGCTTTTGGGGAACAACACACATTCAAACCATAAAATGTTGCTTTTGGTCCCCAAAAGTCCACAACCACTTCACAATGCAAAGTACATTTTATTTATTTCCAAAGGTCCCCATACTCTCCACAGTTCCCTGATTGCCCAAAAATTCAAGTCCAAAGTCTCCTCTGAGCCTCAGAGCAGACTCACATTGTCCTATAAAAATTAAAAGTCCTATAAGTATCCAATATACAAAGGTAAAGAATAATCATTTCCATTCACAAAAATAGGGTCATAGAAAGAAGTGATAGGACCAAAATAAGACTGAAATCCATGTCTGGCATCAGGATTGTGTAGCTCCACCACTAAGGCCTTGTTGGTTGCAGCCCAAATGGCCTATCTTTTGGCTTATCTCTGCTTATATTCCTTCAGTTTTCCTACAACAATGTCAAATGTTATTGGCAGTTCTTAAGCTCAGGGGTCTCTACTACTGCTTTGGCTTCCTCCTCACATCTCCACACCTTGCTTTCTCAGGGATCGCCCACAGGATCATCAACCCTGCCTCACGTTGCCCAGCTTCCAAGGTCTTCCTTTGAAATTGTGTTGGAAGCCTTCATGACCCCCAAACTCCAGCATACTCCATTCCTTCAGAACCAGCACCGTTTGGTTGATGCTGAGGTCTACTGCCATCTTGAGCAGTAGCCAAGACTCCAAGGAACCTGGCTGTATCAGCCTCTTCATATCTGGGTGGCTGAACACATTGGAAAAAATTCTTAGGCCCTCTATGCAAATATTCCCCACTAGTGCCTTTTTCAAGAGAATTTTCACCTTTACTGTCTTGAGCATGATATGGTGTGATGTTGCTAACTCCTGAGATGGCTCCAAGCCATCTTTCTTATTGTCTGTAGGCAAAATCTTCAGAATTTCTTTAGTGGCAGTAATGTCTTTAACAACTACCACTTTCTTAGGCCCAGTTTTACTCCTGCCTTTTAAGTCTAACTTTTCAAATATTTCTGCTTTGCTTTGTGCTCCTGAATATCACAATAAATTTGGCTAACAGACACAAGAAATATCCATCCCACCAACTGAATGCTATGTTGTTTAGAAATTTCTTTTGCCAGATTAAGAAATTGATGGCTTTTAAAATCAGACTTACAAAAAGTCTCAGCATCCTGGCAAAATGCAGACAGATTCTCATCTAGTACATAACATGAATGGCCTCAATTTCAATTACCTATACTGTCATCCTTTTCCTCTAAACCCTCTTGATCCCTGTCTTCATTGTCCATGGTCTTATTGGCATTCTAGTCTTTTTAGCTCCCACAAAAATTGACCATTAAATTGTGCTTACAACAATCTAACCAGCTTGCACTGCTAAACATCTCAACATTTCTCCCAGCAATTCCACAAAGCTCAAAAATCTTCTGAACCACATGGTCAATTTAGTCACAGCAACAATCCCATTCTAAATACACATTTCTGTTTTAGTCAGCTTATTTTCACTGTGACTAAAAGACTCAACCATAATAATTGTAGAGGAGAATAAGTACATTTATGGGCTCATAGTTTCAGAGGTCTTAATCCATAGACAGTAATCTCTATTCCTTGGTGCTGAAGGTGAGGCTGAACATCATGGAGGAAGAGTGTTGCAGAGGAAATCAGCTAACATGATGATCAGGAAGAAGAGAGAGAGAGAGAGAGAGAGAGAGAGAGAGAGAGAGAGAGAGAGAGAGAGAGAGACTCTACTTGCCCTCTACTTGCCAGATACAAAATATATACCTCAAAGCCATGCCTCCAATGCCCACCTCCTCAAGCCACACCCCAATAGCCTTCTGTTATCACTTGGTTTATTCTTAAGAAGAGACTAACTCTCTGAATGGATTTAGGCTTTCACAAAAAATCACCTCTCCTCTGAACCTTCCTGCATTGTATCAAACATGAGCTTTTGAGGGACACCTCACATCTACACCATAACACCATAAATGAGTGAAAAGATGGCACACAAAATGAGAAGAAGAATTTACAAATTTGTAAAAACACTTGTACCTAGAATTCTAACCATTTAATTAGGATAAATCAGCATTAAATAAAAGGACAATGACCTTGCAGACATTTCTGTAAGAAAATATAGAAAAGGCCAATAAGCATATGAAAAGGTGGCTCAATATCATTAATCCTGAGAAATCCAGTCACAACTCTATAGATACAAATTAAAATCTGCTTGGATGGTAAAAATTCAAATTATACCAAATATTGAGAAGAATATAGAGATATAAAAACATCTATAAGTTACTGGTAGGAATTTAAAGTAGAACACTCACTTGAAAACAATCTAGCAGTTTCTCAGAAAGCTAAATGCATTTTTAGGTATATTTTCAAGGGAAATGAACATATATGTCCACAAATTTGTACCCAGCTTCTGTTAGTATCATTGTTCTGGCTATTATAAAGGAAGAACAAACTCAAATTAATTGGTGGAGAAATAAATTGTGCTACATTTATAAAAAAAATGTAATGTCATTCAACAACTAAATGAAATGAAATAGCAATACATGTTGCAACATGGAGTCACTTTAAAAATATTCTGGTTAGTAAAATAAGTCAGCTGAGAGATAACCTTGAGTATGAGTCTATTTATATAAAATACTTAGGATATGAAAATGTGTAGAGCCAAGAAATAAAAATTGATGTCTAAGTCTGATAGGTATAGGGAAGAGGAAGGAAGTTTTGCTGTGGAACAGATCAGAAATGGATACTAATGGGTCTGGAGTTTCTTTTAGGTGTAAGAGAAATTTTCTAAATATTATTGTGGTTATATTTATACAACTCTGCAAATATAATTAACTTTAATTTTGCATTTTGAATGATTGTTTATTTAATGTTTACTTTGGGTAATTAAAAATGGTAGACTAGAGGAACTTACCATAAATAGTTTCTCCTCAATACTGAAACAAAATAAGAATCCCATGACTGTATGATAAGGTAGGAAAGCTGTTGGGAAAAATTTGTGATGCAACTCAGAAGGGCAACATCAGATGAAACCCAGAAATACTGTTTTTTTTTCTTTTATCAAAAGAAAAAATTGATAAATTGAATAGGCTACACCAGTCTTGAGCCCTTGGGAGCTCAGTGTAGGAAGGGAATCAAACCTACAATGAGTTCAATGTTCCCCAGGAAGTTTAAGTAAAACAGGCTCTATTTTCCAGGAAAATAAAAGAAAAAGTAGAAGAAGCTGATTATAAACAGAAACTCACATACAATGAAGTAATCTGGTGTGGAGAATGTCCTTGTACTTCTCACTGGTTTTAATAAAAATGCAGAAGTGGTGCCATTTTTTTAAATCCCATTGTTTTAATTTTCTTCTTCCCAGGAGATTAAAAAATCCCTGCAGCTTTCTTTTTATTTTTTTCTTCTTTTCTCTATTTTTTGCCTTTATTTTGATTGCTTTCTTTTTGTGTCTCTATGAACTTCCAGCTACCAATACTTTGCTTCTCAGTTGATTTTGGGATAGACCAAAAAAGTGAAATTGTACTATATTTACAGGGGAAGATCTTGGTTACAATGGGAGCTGAAATTGTTGTTCTGTGAATTTGCAGAACAAAGAAGAATGAGAGGTACAATCATGTGAAATTGGGGGTCTGAGCTCTGTCACAAAAGTAAAGTCAACAAAAAGTAAAATTAGGTACGATCTGGGTCGAATGGAAAGTTGCTACACCCAGCATTACAGCATGGTCCTCAGCATCCCTTAAAGCTCAGAAGTGTCTTGAAGATCTGCTGAAAAAACCTGGGAAATTCACACACACCATTTTCTAGCGCAAGGACTAAGGTTCTTGTAAAGAAGGGATGCAACAAAATCTGGATCACTCCAAGTTGGACATATCAGTGGCATGTATTAGACTAATATTCCCATCTTCAGATACAATAACTATAATATTGAGGATGAACTATTCTCTAAAATGGACGATGATCCCCTAAAACTATCTGAAATGCAAATATAAATGAGGCTCATCACAGATTCCTCTAATAACTATGGCTGGTTTCAGCCAGAACTGAAAATAAACAAACAGTAGGCAAATTGTGGCTCACCAACCTGCTTATAACTGGAGGAATCTAAAATTGAATTCTCAAAAAACCTGAATTTTTAATACTTATTTTTATATTAGATCTTTTATGTATTTTGCTTTTTTCTTCCTTCCTTGTTACATTGTGTTTCCAATTTAATGAACTTTTTAATTAACTGAATTTCTCTCTCTCTCTCTCTCTCTCTCTCTCTCTCTATATATATATATATATATATATATATATATTCTCTCTCTCCCTCTCTCTCTCTCTCTCTCTATATATATATATATATATATGTATATATATATATATATACATATATATATATATGTATATATATATATATATACATATATATATATATACATTTAGTTGTTGATGGACACAATACCTTCATATTATGTATTGTTCTGTGGTGCTGAGTATTGAACCCAGGGCCTCACATATACTATGCAAGTGCTCTAGAACTGAGCTAAAACCCAAGACCCTCAATACTTCTTTTCTTTATTCCTATGTCCATTACTCTCCCTTCTTCTTAATATTTTTTGATCTCCTCATTTACTCTATTTCACTCCTTCCCACCACTTTTGTTCTTTTTCTTTTTTTCCCCTATATATGTTATAATTTACAATTAAGTATACTTTTATTAACATTTAACATTTCAGCCTAATCTAATTTATTTATGTCCTATTGTTCACTTCAACTAGTAGAGAAGTAGAGATCATTAATTTTTTATATGTTCTGATATATGGTTTGCACTTTAATTAAACTGTTTCTGGCAACTATGGTTTCTCTCAAAGTAGTGCTGGTGGTTGAACTTAGAACTATTATTTGGGGGACTGGATGTTTTGACTTTAAGATGTATCCTCAACTCAGAGCATATTGTAAAGAGATAACTGCCTGAAATATATTTACATAATAGATGAATAGAAAACAATCATAACAGATGCACATGCAACAGAGAACCTCCAAAATTGTGAGAAAATAGACCAAAAAAAAAAACTTTTCTAAAAGTTTATAACTCCCTAATAACAGAATTCAGACTATAAAAATGGGTGAATTAAGAAAGATGTCAAAATGTTAATTGTTATAAATGATCAATAATTTACAAGATATCTAAGAAATGAACTGAGGGAGAAAATACAAGATATAATAACATTTCAATGAAGAAATCGAGATTATAAAAACAAAGAAACAAAAAACATGGAAAAGAAAAATATAATAGTCAAAGGAAAACTCAGATAAAAATCTAATACAATTGATCAAGTGGAAAACAGAGATTGATTTCAATCTAGAGTCTATAGGCAGATTTTCAAAATAATCAATAAATTTTTATGATGACATTAAAAGTAAAGCTGGTTATGGAAAAAATGTAGAGGCAGAAAGATCCACTTTAAATTCTCTCTCAACAGAAAAACCAAGGTGACACAGACACACCAATTTTTTTATTAACCCAAGTACCTTCACAAGAGTAAGAATATCAAGTGAGAGAACACAGCACCTTCTTTTAGTATAATAATGTAAATACTATCAATGAAGGGATATTATTGAAGATGGTAGAATAAGAGAAGTTTGCTTTTCTGACTGATTCATGGCATGAAACCAAGAAAGCAGATAGGCAGCTTCTCAGTAAGTAAAACAAAATGGTAGTGGAATTTACTGGAATTTAAAACTAGAAATTCAAATTTGACTAGGGACTCAAGAGCTTGTATAGAATACAATAAGAAAAAATATCCAGTGCCATAGTGACTACAATCACTGGAGACACCAGGCAGATAAGTCCCTCCACAAGGACAGTGGAGGGATAAGGACATTAAAGGAACTCACATTTGTAGTATGCCTGAGACTTGTGCAGAAAGAAGCTGAATCTGCCCAAGCTGCATGCAGAGAAAAGAGGAAGAGACCACTTGGGAGCTTCAGTGAGGGGGTGGGCAGCTGAGGGAGCACATTTCTGGCAAACTGTGTTTGGCCTGAAATATAGGCCTGATGAAACCATATTGCATGATGTAGAGTGTGCCTAAGATATCAGGAGAAAATCAAATGAAGAGAGGTTTACACAGAGTATAACTGGTCATGGAAATCCACTTAGCTCTCCCTCCCACTTCAATCCATCCACTTGCAGGACTGGATGGGAGAGAAACACCTGGACAGGAATTCAGGATAGAGGCAGGAGAGATTGAGTTTGGAGATAGAACCCAAGAGGCCAGGAAACATGGAGTCCACAGGTGAAGCAGTGTCCTAAGAACTGGTTCCTCCACCACACAAGTGGAAACCAGAGAAGATCCCTGTAGTACAATCCTCCAGCATGGACTGACAACTGCTGGGACCTGAAGGTGCACAGAATGAAAATCTTCAAACCAATCACTCCTCTACGCTGTAGCCAAACTAAGACTAAACCCTGCCTTCAGGAGTTCCACGTATGTGATTTCCCTCACATTTTAATAAACACACCCTGAGGATGGAGCAAGCATCATACTCCAGTCCAACCCACCTAACACTACTATGAAGAGGAGTTGGGAATCTTTTGAACTCCAATAGAAACAGTTCTTAAATTTTCACCAAGATCTTTTTAAAAAATCTTTTTTAATTTTAATCTTAATTTTTTGTTTTTATTTTTGTCCATAACAGTGACCAAAGGGTTCCTGGATGCTTACAAATTTTCATATTTTTTCTCAATCCTAGCATTTTTGAAGTCAATTTTTTTTCAAAATAAGTATTTTGAGGACTATTATGTTTGAGTAGCATATTTGGTTTTGTTTTATATTCTTGGTTTTTTTTATTAATTTTACTTAATTTTTTTCTCTCACATATTTTTTCTTGATTTTCTTTATTTCCTTCTTCTAATAGACAATCTCTAATGTTCTCTCTTTCACTTTTCCTTATAAGTTTACATATGTTTTCTCTCCTCCTGTCCACACATCCTACATCAGTTCTTTTCTCTCCCTGCCCAACATTTGAAATTGTATACCCTTTTGCAAATTTACTGTTATTACTTTGGGTAAAAACTGATCACAACATTTCTCCTTATTATGACAATTAACATTGCAGATATTATAGCAGGAAATGTTTTGTTTAGTGCTGAATTAATTATTGCATGCACTGGTTATTGTTATTATTTGTCTCTCTTTAAAGGGTAAGGTACTGGAAACCTTCAGGGACACTATAAGTTCACAGGGTAAAAAATCTATTGCCTCATATCCATACTGTTTAGATGGGAAGACATACAAAGAACATTAAAAAAATTACCCAAAATAAACCAAGATAATTTCAAAAATAGAATCCACTGACTACACAGTGGAAGAAATTTCAGTGAATGAATTTAGAATGTTCATAGTTAAACTGATCTGTGAGGCAAAAGATTATGCCTGAAATAAAATCAGAGATAAAATAAAAGATGGAAAAGACCACTTCAATAAAGAGAAATTTTGAAAAAAAATAATGGCAGAAATTCTTGAAATGAAGGAATCAATAAACAAAATTAAAAATTTAATGTAAAGTTGCACCAGCTGAATGGACCACTTGGAAGACAGAGTTTCAGGGAATGAAGGACATGAATATAATTTTGAAAATAAAGTTGACAATGGAGAATAGATGTTAGAGACCATAAACAGAAATGCCAAGAAATATAGAGTAAGATTAAAAGACCAAATATAAGATATATGTTGATAGTCGAAGGCTCCAAGATTTATATCAAAGGAATAAACAATAATTTCAATAAAATAATATTAGAAAATTTTCAAAACCTAAGGATTGAAATACAATATCAGATACAAGACACTTAAATGTACTAAATCACAACAAGCCCACAACAAGACACATCATTATGAAAATCTGCATATTGAAAACTACAGAACCCTAAAGATAGAAATCAAAGAAAACCTTAGAAGATGGAAAGATCTACCTTGCTCTGGAAAAGGCAGAACTAATATTATCAAAATAACCGTATTACCAAAATCACTATACAGATATAATGCAATTTGGATCAAAATCTCAACGACATTCCTCATAGAAATAGAAAAAGCAATAATGAAATTTACTTCAAAAAATAAGAGACTCACAATAGCTAAGCAATCCTTAGGAAGAAGAGTGAAGAAGACCTTAAAATATGCTAGAGAGTAATTGTAACAAAAACAGCATGATATTGACACCAAAACAAACTAAAAGACCTATGGTACAGAATAGAGGACACAGAGACTAGGCAACAAAATTACAATTATCTTATATTCAACAAAGGTGCAAAAAACATGCATTAGAGAAAAGATAGCCTCTTCAACAAATGGAGCTGGAATAACTGGAAATTCATATGCAACAAAATGAAATTAAACTCCTATCTCTCACCAGACAGAAAACTCAACTCAAACTGGATCAAGGACCTAGGAATAAAACCAGAGATCATGTGTCTAATAGAAGAAAAAAACAGGCCCTAATCTCCATCATGTAGGATTAGGCCCTAACATCCTTAACAAGACACCTACAGTGCAAGAATTAAAATCAAGAATCAAAAAATGGAATGGATTCAAACTAAAAAGGTTTTTTTTCAGCCAGCAAAAAAAAAAAAAAAAAAAAAAAAAAAAAAAAAAAAAAAAAATCTGTGAGGTGAATAGAGAGCCCACATCATGGGAACAAACATTTACCCCTCACACATCAGATAGAGCACTAACCACTAGGTTATATAAAAAACTCAAAATTCTAGACACGAAAAAGAAAATAAAATAACCTAATCAATAAATGGGCCAAAGACCTGAAGAGACACTTCTCAGAAGATGATATACAATCAATCAACAAATATATGAAAAAATGTTCATCATCTCTAGCAAGTAGAGAAATGAAAATCAAAAATAGTCTAAGATTTCATCTCACTTCAATCAGAATGGCAGCTATTTTGAATACAACAATAAGTGTTGGTGAGGATGTAGGGAAAAAGTTGCACTCATATACTGCTTTGGGGACTGAAAATAGGTGTAGCCAATATGGAAAGTAGTATGGACATTTCTTGGAAACTTGGGAATAGAACCATCATTTGACCAATCTGTCCCACTCTTTGGTCTATACCCAAGCGCTGAGAGCCATAGCCAAGTAGGAATGACGCATGGCATTTTGGGTTGTAAGGTGACCCTGCTCAGGGATTAGGGTGGCTCTGGGTTTAGGGTGGATCCTGCTGGGAATAGGGCGGCTCCAGGATTAGGGCGGATCCTGCTAGGATTAGGGCATATCCTGCTGCCTCAGGCACCTGCTCCTTTGGAGTTACCATTGAGTTCTCCTGGGGTTCTGAAAGAATTGATGCGTGGAGCCGAGTAGAGGCAGGATGTTCATGGAAAGTGCGTGTAGACTGCCAGTGGGAGTTCAGGAATAAAGAGTTGCTGTTTGAATCTACAAGGCTTTGTGGTGGCTCTGTTATTTTGTGCCCAGACAGACTGCGGCATTTGGTGGCCCGTAAGGGGAACACTTGATGCTTGGAGGTAAGTGAAATTTATCGCCCTTGAGGAAGAGAGAAAGAATGGGTGAGCATTTCAAAAAACAATGTGTTCTTGTTTTGATTTATTTTGTTTTTATTTCAATTTGCCTGTCCCTAGAACATTCTCAGGCAAACTGGGGAAAATGGTTGGCTCATAGTTTAAAGTTGTTTGCCCCCGAGGAAGAGAAATTGTTAGAGGAAGGAAGCACCCAAGTAAGACCAAGAAGAGTTAGGACATATGTTGATACAATACAAAAATGTAGCCCATGGCTTTTTAAAGACAAGTTATTAATCATGGTATTCTGTAGAAGGATTTTTCTTCAACAAGAAAGAGATGGCTAGTTCTGTTTACTACATTTGTCTAAGATCTTGGTTTTTACAGACATCTGATTAATTTACAAAGCTAAAGTGTTAAAATATCAACCACTAAATATAAAAGCAAGTACACTTTACTTTTTAAGTTCCATAAGGTAATATATTTAAACATTATGTGTGTTTTCATAAATTGGTAAATGGAAAAAAGTTTAATATTGCTTTGTGTCTGTGTCTTTGCTGAAACAAGTTTACTAAGAGTTAATATTTTATCGGGTGTAATTTATATACAAAGAGTATAAGAAGTTTCAGTTGGGTTTCAATTATAGTATTATAGCACCATAAAAAACATAAAAATATTTCACCTTGTGGAGTAATTTGTCTAAATTCAAAAATTTTATAAGGGTCGTTTCAGAATATGAATTTTTTAAAAAAAGTGTTAATGGCTAGAAAAGAGATATAAAAAGATTCAATATGTGGAAATATATTTTAATATGGAAGGTTGAAGAAAAAAGAAATGTTTCTACATGAGATAATCTTTGTGTGGTAAAGTAAAAAGTTATAAAATGTCTAAGTAAGTTGCAAAAGGCTTCAAAAGGTTAAATTGAAGGTGGTTAAGTTGCCTTCATGACGGAGGAAAGTTTGTGTCATTCGAAGCCTAGTTAATCTTAAAAGCATTCCTTAAAAAAAATGAAAATGGGAAGATAATAGGATAAAAGCAATTTGGAGAAAGAATATTAGAAATTTGAAGTGAAAAACTTTGAAGACAGAAGTACAGGAAGGTGAAAAAAAAGATAGAAAAGATGTAGGAAGATAGAGAAGATGTAGGAAGACAAGAATTTTAAACCCACAAAATAGGAAACAAAAGAAAACTAGGAGGAAAAAAAGCAACTAAAGGTGAATGTACAAACCTTAGGGAGGAAAAAAAAAACTAGAAGATAGAAATAAGATAGAAAATGGTTGAAAATGTCAAGTAAAGGTATTTCAGATATAAAATGCAAAAGGCTAAGACAACTATTAGATACAGACATTCAAGATAGAAAAAGGTAGAAGAGAGAAGTTTAAAGTCAAATATTGGATAAAATAGAAGAACAAAGAGATTATTAGTAATTTTTTTTCAAAAAGCCCATCAACTTTAATTTCTGGTGGTGCAGAAATTAGAAGTCTTAGATGAGGGTGTTAAAATTTATAGACATGAGCCAATTTAGAAAACATTAAACTAGAAGGAAATTGGTTTAAAACCACATCAAAAAATTAAAAGGACTAAAGTAATTCTAAAAACTAAGGCAAAATGCTTTTGGAAGACTTAAATTTAAAAGGATCCTTAAATTTCCAAAGGATTCATATAAGATATTTTGGAACATTATCCCTGAAGAAAAATCAGTTAATGCTTTACTCATATAACAGGAATCCCATACAATCCACAGGGACAAGGCATAGTTGAAAGAGCTCATCAAACTATTAAAATGTACTTATTAAAGCAAAAAGAGGGAATTGGAAAGGGCTATATATCCCCCAAAGATAAACTTAAAATAATGTTTTTTACTCTAAAATTTTTAAATTTGGATTCATCAGGGCTTAGTGCTGCGGAAAGACATATGTATCCAAAAAATGTACATAAGCCTAAGGTACTTTGGAAGGATATTCTAACAGGAAAATGGAAAGGTCCTGACCCAGTGATTGTCTGGAGTTGGGGTTCTGTTTGTGTGTTTCCACAGGGAGAACAGCAGCTGATTTGGATTCCAGAGAGACTAACCAAAGCGATTTCTACAGACCAAAAAGAAGATGATTTGACTCAAATCCATAACAGCTGATATCCAGAGCTCTAACTTGGCTATTCTTACATCTGTGACAGTGATTAATCAGGATGCTTTTTTCAATATCTATTTTATTATTGCCTTTTCCCACATCATAAAGTTCTATTTTATTTTTTGAGCTCATACAGACATAAGTTAATGTTTTTCTGATCAGTTTTATTTTTTGACAGTGGAGTTTTTAAACATTGCAATGGAGATTTCGCCTGTGTAAGCTACAAGGCCTTTACTATTGTCTTATGTGTTGTATATTATGTGTACACACTTGTGTTTTGTGTTGTATGTCTGTATGTGCGTATGTCCATAGATATATATGAGGAGCACTCATGAAAAAATGGATCCAAATATTTTTTTATTATTATTCACGTGATTTAAATGGTTTAATTTTAATTGGGTAAACAGCTGTTGAGAATTGTTTTAATATGTGTACAAATAAGGAGGTTAACAGATCTGTTTGTTTACTTTCACCTTTCCTTTTCATTATATTTAATAATTCTGTTCAGGATAATGTAACCTGTTAGAATGTTACATTTTTTTTTTTTTTAGCATCATTGCCAGAATTCCTATCTTCATCCTAGTGCCGGTGAAGACAAAGATAAAACCAAACTACAGCTTCTTCGATAGTTATCACAACAAACTGTATAAACTGATGCATCAATGAATAATAACTCAACAAGTAATGCTCAATCAAGGAGTTGATTTACTTTGGGAGGAAATGGACATATTGATAGACTCCTTCGCTTTGAACTGCTTGCAGAACTTGCCTGGACTATGTATCACTTGTATACATTGTGAACTATCTGTTGGTACAGCAAATTGTGGTAGTGCTGGCATGTATTTGCTGATGGTGTCACCGGTGATACAATTTTTCCAAAGGAGCCGTCAATTGGCTTAGTGTCATGGCATTTCTGTATCTTCCTCCCTTCTGCTAGTGATGGTCTAAAGTTTGGGGGCCAACAGAAGTGAAGCAAAGAACCTCACCCCCCACACTGGCACCAAGGACAAATTTGGGGGCCAACAGAGGTGAGGCAAAGAACCTCACCCCCCTACTGGTGCATAGGCCTATCCACAAGTATGGCTGTATGCTGGACTGGTAGTCAGTGACGGGTATGATCCAATTCCAGTGGTACCAACCTAAGACAGGAGGCTGACGCCTAGAGGTCAGCTCATCCGATGATGGGTAAGAACCATATGTTGAATTGGACAACCTAACAGGCACGGCCCTGCTTGTTGTTTATTTAAACAGAAGGGGGGAGATGCTGAGATCCATAGCCAAGTAGGAATGACGCTTGGCATTTTGGGGTTGTAAGGTGACCCTGCTCAGGGATTAGGGTGGCTCCGGGTTCAGGGTTCAGGGTGGATCCTGCTGGGAATAGGGCTGCTCCAGGATTAGAGCAGATCCTGCTGGGAATAGGGTGGATCCAGGCTTAGGGCGGATCCTGCTGGGATTAGGGCATATCCTACTGCCTCAGGCACCCGCTCCTTTGGAGTTCCCATTGAGTTCTCCCGGGGTTCTGAGAGAATTGGTGCACGGAGCCGGGTAGAGGCAGGATGTTCACATAAAATGTGTGTAGAGTGCCGGTGAGAGTTCAGGAATAAAGAGTTGCTGTTTGAATCTACAAGGCTTTGTGGTGGCTCCATTATTTTGTGCCCAGACAGACTGCGGCACCCAAGGACTTAAAAACAGCAAACTACAGGAACACAGCCACATCAATGCTTATAACAGCAGAATTCACAATAGCTAAATGGGAGAAACCAACCTAAATGCTCTTCAGTAAATGAATGCATTTTTTTAAATGTGGCATATATACACAATGGAATATTACTCAGCAATAAAAGAGAATAAAATGATGGCATTTGCAGGTAAATGGATGGAGTTAGAGAATATAATGCTAAGTGAAGTTAGCCAATCCCAATAAAAACAAATGCCAAACCTTTTATTTGATAAGGAGGCTGATTCATAGCCGCATAGGGAGGGAGAGCATGGGAGGAATAGACAAACTCAATAGGGCAGAGGGGTTGGAATGGAAGGGAGGTGGCATGGGGTTAGAAATGATGGTGGAATGTGCTGGACATCATTATCCAAAGTACGTGTATGAAGACACGAATTGGTGTGAATATACTTTGTATGCAACCAGAGATATGAAAAATTGTGCTCTATATGTGTAATAAATTGTAATACATTCTGCTATCATATATAAATAAAAAAAGAAAATAACTTACAGTAAATAATTATATAATTTTAAAGGTTGTCATAGGAAAATGACTAGTCCCATTTAGAGTGAAAACTATTTTATGTCATCTTCTTTCTCAGCCAAAACCCTCGAAGATAGAAGGTCTTGGAATAATATACACCATACTTCTGAAAAAAAATGGATGCCAGTTAATAATACTATACCAGCAATATTAAGCTTCAGAATTGCTAAATAAAAGCATTTCATCATACACAAAAGTTAAAAAACTAGAAAGCCTGCATTACAAGACATACTCAATAAAATATTTCATGAAGAAGAAATGAAATATAAAAGTGAAAACAAGCAAAGGGAGAAACTACAAACAGAATAGTTAATAAAAGGATAAACTAATTCAAAAACCAGAAATAAGTCAGAATGACAGGGAGTAGAAATTATTTCTCAATTGTAATATTGAAGGTAAAATGAACTAAACTCATCAATCAAAGCACATACTGGCAGATTAGAGTAAAAAAAAACCATCAAGGTGCTCTCTCCAAGAGACTCCCCTCATAGGCAAAAACATCCAAAGAGTGAATGTAAAAGCACAGGGAAAAATACATCATTCACATGAATCTCCTAAAAAAGCAGAAATTTCTATCCTAAATCAGCTAAAAAGGACTTCATGGCCAAATTAATTAGAAGGAGCAAAGATTATTTTGTACTTATTAAGGGGATTGTACATCACCAAGATATAGTAATTATAAAGTTTTATGCCCCAAACAATGGAGAATCTATATACATTAATAATAATAATAATATCTTCTGAATTTCAAAAACTAAAGAAAACAAAACACAGAATACTTGACATAACATGACTCTCCCCTCAATGGATATATTCTTCAAATAATAACTAAATAAAGAAGCCAAAGAATTAAAAGATAAAATTAATCATTGACTTAATAGACATATTGAATATTTCCTCCATCAATGACTAAATTTATTTTCTTCTCAAAAGCACACATTCTTCTCTAAAACAAGTCTTAAGCCACAAAGCAACTCTTACCAAAAACAAAACAAACAAACAAAAATAGAGATAATATCTGTATTCTATCAGAACATAATTGAATGGAATTAGAAATCAACAATGAAATAAAAGATACAATCTACTCTAATACCTGGAGACTAAATAATATGCTATTGAATGACAAAAATGATATTGGAGGAAATAAACAATGAAATAAATAAAAAGTAAGGCAAATGAGAATAAGAATACAATTTGTGAAAATCTCTGGAAAGCTATGATGGCAGTTCTAAGAGGAAAGTTTATTGCATTAATCTAATTCATTAAAATAGCAAGCCACCAAATAACTCATCTAACATTACATCTCAAGCCCTTAATAAGTACAAAATAAGAATAGGAAGGACAAATGAACATCACAAGCAATAGAGCACAGGAAATAAATTACATCAGTGCTGAAAAGAAATTAAAAAGGGAAAAAATTCACAAAAATCTACAAAACAAGAAATTGGTTCTTTGAAAATTTGAAGAAAGTTATAAAACCATAGCCATGCTAATGAAGAGGAAGAGAAAGAAAATTCAATTATTAAAAATTGTTATATAATAGCAAAAATCACAATGGAATTTAGTGAAATACAGATGATAATAAAAAATTCAAAATGTATACTGTAATAAAATAGAAAATCTTGAAGTTATCAAGAAACTTTTAGAGACATATGAATGACCCAAATTGAATCAGGAGTACAGAGAAAACTTAAATACATCAACTTAGGTTAACAAAAAAATTCCTACTAACAAAGAAAATCCCAGTACAAGTTGTTCTCACCCAAGCTCAATCAGATTTTCAAAGAATAACTTAAAGAAAGAAATACTACTCAAATCATTACATGTAATATAAAAGGAGGAAATGCTGACAAACTCATCTGTGAAGGTAGTATTATCCTGATAACAAAACCAAAGAAATATCAAGAAAAAATTACTTCAGAGCAATATTCCTGATGAACAGATACAAAATTTTTCAATTAAATACTGGCAAAATGTGTACAAAAATATTTAAAAGATAGTGCACCATGATCAAGTGAGGTTAATCCCAGGGATTCAAGAGTGGTTTAACTTATGGAAATCAACTAACTTTATTCATCAAATCAATAGACAAGCATTTCTTGATTAGCTCAATAGATGCAGGAAAAGCATTTGATAAAATTCAATATGAATTTATGCTCAAAACACTACAACAAGGGATTCTAGGAACATACCTCAACATTTTAAAAGCTATTTATGCTAATCCCAATGCCAACATCATTCTAAATAATGAAAAATAGAAAGCATCTCCTCTATAAACTGGAACAAGACAAGGATGCCCTCTTTCACCAGTTGTATTCAACATAGTCCTTGAAACTCTAGCCACAGCAATTAGGCAAATAAAAGAGATTTAAAGGGATGCAAATAGGAAAAGAAGCATTCAAAATATCCCTATTGGCTGATGACATGATTCTGTATTTAAAAGATCAAAAACAAAACAAAACAACAACAACAAAAAAAACTCCACCAGAATACTTCTAGACCTCATAAATGAATTCAGCAAAGTAGTATGATATAAAATTAACACCCATATATCAATTGTGTTTCTATACATAAATGATAAATCAACTGAAAGAGAAATTAGAAAAAAAATTCCCATTCTCAATGCCCCCCCAAAACAAAATACTTGGAAAAAAATCTAACAAAAGAAGTTAAAGACCTCCACGGGGGCAGGAGGCGGGGGCGGACTACAGAACACTAATTAAAGAATTTGAGAAGCCCTTAAGAGATGGAAAGATTCTCTATGATCTTGGATAGGCATAATACAGTGATTCAATGACCTCAATATTTATAGTAGCTTAATTTACAATTGCTAAGCTATGGAACCAACCTGAGTGCCCTTCAATGGGTGAATGAATAAGAAAATGTGCAATACATCCACAATGGAATATTATTGAATAGTAAAGAAAAATAGAATTATGTCATTTGCAGGTAAATGGATGGAACTAGACTATCATGCTCAGTGAAATAAGTTAATCCCAAATAACCAAAGGCCAAATATTCTCTCTTACAGGCAGATGCTAAGACATAATAAGAGGGTATAGAAGTTGATTGAAATAGGCAAAGATGAATGAAGGGAAGGGAGGAGGGTTTGGAATATGAAAAGGGAGTGAAAAGGACACCACTTTCCTATGTTTATATATGAGTACTCAACCAGTGTAATTTCATATCATGTTCAACCACAAGAACGGGATTATAATTAGAATAAATTATACTCCATATATATATATATATATGTATATATATATAATATGCTCTATTGTCATGTATATATAAAAATAACAAATAAAAAGAAAAAGTAGAAAACAGAATCTCAGAGTTTGAAGTGTAGATAAATGGACATGAAATTCATACAATATTAAGGAAGAAATCATAATGATGATTAAGTTATTCAAGAACTCTGGAACATAATTAAAATGTGTAATTTAAGTTCATAAATTTAAGGTCATATATTGAGGAAGAAAAGATACAGGCTAATGGTGTTCCTAATGTATTCACTGAAATAATAGAAATTTTTCCAGTCCTTGGGAATGACAGGTACAACCAGACACCAGACATTTAGAACTCCAAATGGGCAAGACAAGGAAAGAAACTTTCAATGGCACATCATAATTAAATGCAATAAAGTCACGAACACAGAAGATAGCAGAAAAGTGCAGGAAGCTGCATTTCTAACTGCACCATGGTATAAGATCAAGTTAGTGATTGTACAACTTCTCAGGAAGGTTGATGAAAGAGGGATTTAACTATAATTTAATATTGGAAACTTGTGGGGACAAGTGCATGGTGTACTGCATACATGGCATACATTAAGGACCTGAGAGCCGCAGGCAGCTTACCCCTTAGGCACAGCCCTGGGTGTGAGGCCATGTGTTGCAGTCCCTGCACTTGCTCCACAGCCCACTCCTCGGTTGGTCGCTGCAAGGACAGTTAGCAGAAATTGCATTGATGGCTGCTTGTAATCTGCTTAGCTACTGCCTGAGTATATATACATGGTAACTGTGCAATAAAATCAAACCTGTTTCCTGCTTGGTCTCTGGAGGTTTTGATTAGTGAATCCACCCTGTTACACACTCTCCTCCACCCTGTTCTGTGGACCTCCTCACTTGATGAGAGAGAGCTCATGCAGCTGATGCCTGAGCAGGGACCTGAGGTAAGCCTATAAGACAGGGTGTGGCCCCTCAGAAAATGGTGAGGAAAGGGAAATGAGGAACCTACTGAGTTCCACCAAAGTCTTCAAGTGCTTCTCACTCTCTTAGATACTAGAGGTTTAACCCTAAATAAGAGAGAAGCCCAGAAGTTCTGGGACCTTGTGATTGATATCAGTCCATGGATAAATGGTGCTGATATTTTTGATCCTAGAATGTGGGACAAGATAATGGCAAATGTGCGTCAAGGTGAAGAGAGACAGAGGTATACTGTACCACTGCATTTGCTTTTCTATTGTGAGAGGGATTCAGCAATGTTTAGAGAGCCTGGCAATAAACCCTTTTCATATAATGATGGCCCTGAGGGATGATGAGAGACAGAAAAGAGGAAAAAAGCAGGGGCAAAAATCTACTGCAGAGCAAGCAACTGCAGCAGGCACAGGAAAGCAGAGGTGAAAATTTACTTCAAAGCAACCAACCACACAGGTGCAGTAGGGAGAGAGGTAGGAAATGGTACTGCTAGCCTTCATGGTGCAGGAAGAGGGGGCCACAAATGGTGCAAGTGCGCCTTCTACTGACAGGCAAAGTTTATATCATTCCCTGAGTCAACAGCAACTGCCTCCTTATGAGGCAATGACAAAACCAACAAAGGACTATGACTGCTTAAAAATGACCAGGCCACCAGACAGGCCCAAGCCATGGTGTCCCAGAAACCCATTGCAGGAGGCCAGAGAATTTTTTGAAGATCTATGAAGGATAAAAGATGATAATTGGGATAAGGGAGTACAGCCTTCCCAATCAACATGACCCCCACATCACAGCACCCTGCCACTTTGTATCCACACACATTGGGTACCCTGAAAGAGTTGAAGAAGGCAGTAAAAGAGAATGGGCCCTGGGCACCATTCACAGAACAAATAAATGCTCAAATCACTCAGTCTTGAACTTCATTGCCCTCAAAACTGGAAAGTCCTAGCCAGAGCAACTCTTGAGCCCACAACATATTTGAAGTAGAAGGCATTCTTCTATGATGAATGTGAACAGCAGGAGGATTGTAACCATGCCAGAAATGTTAACCTCCCAGTTGAATGCTTGCAGGGAGAGGAAATCTACAGTTCCCCTGCAGTACAGACTACAGGGCCACCAAATTATTTAGATCAGGTGTGGCTCTGTGCTCTAAAATCCTGGAGTAAGTTACCAGCTGGGGGAGGTACAGTTTCTATACAGGGCTGAAGGCATAAAGCCACTTAGGAATTGCCACAGTTTATTGACAGAGAAAACAAGGTGGTAGAAGGCAAGGTGTCTCATGAAGGAGCTAGGGTGGCTTTAGCCAGGGAGTTGATCTGTGATTGACTAAATAAGGAACATAAAGCAGCAGTGGTGTCAGTATGAAATGGCACACTGGATGAATGGATTTTGGCTACCAAAAATATAGGAACATAAGCAGCTCAAGCCTCTTTGGTGACCTCAGCCATGACAGTTGCATAAAAGCAAGACTAAAGAAGCTTGCAAGCAGCTAGTCAGAGACAGCAAAATATTTGCACCCTTTTTTCCCATTGGCCCTTTACAACCTGCTGGAGTGAATCCCTGGGAGTTAAAATCTAATGCTTTGTGGCAAAAGGATGTCACTTTCTCTGTAATTGCCATAGTCTCAACAGAAGAAAACACAAAAAAGGTCATCTCCTATCTACTTAAATGTTTTGGAATTATGGATGTTCCCAAGTCTATTAAAACTGACAATGGGCCAGTCTATACTAGCAAGATATGTCAAGGAGATTGCAGTGATTGGCATAGACAACACTTCACTGGGATCTTCTACAACCCTTAGACTCAAGACATCATATAAAGAACACACAAGGAATTAAAGACCATGCTACAAAACAGAGAGGGGAAACTATACCCCTCATGATGCCTTGAAAATAATCTTATTTGCCTTAATTTTTTTCAATTTCAAAATTTTCTACATAAATAGCAGCCCATAAGCATTAGGCCCCCCTCACAGGGCCCTCCCATCTACCTATGGTTTCATAGAAGGATCCCATAACAAATGGATGGGATGCTCTGGGGCCCCTCCTAACCATCGTTTGAGGGTTCACATATGTTAATAGGAGCCTCACCCCATATGGATGCCTGCTAGAAAGCCAAGTCCTGAACACCCAGAACCACAAACTAAGAAGATGAAGGAATTAACTCAGGAGGAAAAACCTTTCAAGCAGAGGACTCATCTATGCAAATGGACCTCACGTAAGGTAACCTGGGGTGATATTAAAGGTCTTGTTGAACAAGCCACCAGATTGGCCCCTTTGCCTGGTGGCAACCCCATCCCTGGGCCTATAACAATGGTCCTAGTATGTGCAGTGCTCACTGCTAACAGTTAAGCCTCACATCAGGTAAATTGGGCTTTGGTTACTAGGCCATCACTTTTAGCTGCTGCTAATTGGAAAGAGGCTTTACCCAAGCTCTTCTCTAATAATTCCAACCTTATTAATCCTGAGTTATCCATCCAGGAGGTAACTGTAGCCTGGAATACCAGCATTTTCTTACCCACTCTGCCTATTTGTTTCTCCATAGTGGATAGTGAAAACTATAATTCAGATAGTCCCTTGTGTTTTGCTCTTGCCAATAAAACTACTGTAGATAACTATAATAAGTCAAATGTTGGGCTGGCTCTGACTGACCTTAGAATTATAGTTAATGCTACTATTGCCATAGACTCCCCTATGTCAAATGCAAGAAATCCTTACTGCCAACATGCCCAACAATGCTTTTTGGAAAGCCCCCCCACCCACCCCAGACAATGATAGCATCCCATGGAATCAATGTGTCACTGTCATACCTTATCTCCTTGATAAGAGAAATTTCTCTGGGAAGAACAACATCTATGAGCCTGGGTGAGCACAGCTCCTTGTAATGTAACTGATGTGCTTCAAAACCATATGCACTACTGCAGTAACTACTACAGAGAACAAACCATTACCAATTGATATGCAGAAAATCAGTATGGCATGATGGATACCACACCAATATTGCTAGCTGCTATACCTATTGAATGGGCAGCAGCCGGCTGGATGAATGGGTCTAATATCCAGTCCAGACCCTGACCATGGATTTGCCTTTGTGACAAATTATACCCATACCCTCTATGGACAGGCTTGTGTTATGCCACCCTTTGCCATGCTAATAATCAATTATACTTATGTCATAAATATCACTCATACAGAGATTCCTTGTGCAGTCAATACATCCTGCTGGTTCACAAATTGTCTAACCCTTGCTATGAAAGCTAAATGTATATTTATACTCAGAGTGTCCCCAGCAATCTGTCTTCCAGTGAGTGGAGGAGTCCAGAGTCATGGAGATGAAGATCTGAATGAGATCCTACACCAGACAAGGCATTCAATTAGCCTCATCATTGCTGGAATTATTGTCCTGGTAGCTGCCATCCCTGCCACAGCCACTGCTGCTGCTTCACTCACTCAGCATATCCAGTCTGCTCAGACTGTAAAAAATTTGTCTACTGTCACATCAGAAGCCTTTACCATTCAAAATGTCTTAAATAAACGGTCCTGAGCTGCTATTTTAGTCATTCAGCAAGAACTAGACCTCCACCAGGAACAACTAGATATTCTGTTTATGTTGCAAAGGCTCACTTGTGACCCTGAATTTCATAGTATTTGTGTCACCCAATATGCTGTATCTGACAATGTAACCTTACACTTCCCCAATTTTTCTCAGTATATTAAAGGTGCTTGGGATGCTAACTATGTTATGACTATGCATAACCTTACCAAGGAAATTGTCAAAATCAATGAGACAAAGATGTTTATCTTGACAACCTCTTCCTTCTTCCAGGGATTGACTGAACATTGGAAAAACCTGATAGCCAAATTACCTAATTCTTATAAGGCTATTACCATGACCCTATTGTTTATAATAGTAATAATATTTTCTTTTCTTGAGTTGTGAGATGCTTATGTAACCATGTAAAGACCATCACACACAAAAAAAAACAGCAATTCTGGATGAAATCCTTGCAGCACCATCAGAGGGGGGAGAATGGGGACAAGTGCATGGAGTACTGCATAAATGGCATACATTAAGAGCGTCTGAGTGGCAGGCCACTCCTCTTGTGTGAGGTGTGTGAGTAACAGGCAGCTTACCCCATAGGCACAGCCCTGGGTGTGAGGCCATGTGTTACAGTCCCTGAACTTTCTCCATGACTCACTCCTCGATTGGTCACTGTAAGGACAGTTAGCAGAAATTGCATTGGTGGCTGCCCGTAATCTGCTTAGCTACTGCCTGAGTATATATACATGGTAACTGCACAATAAAATCAGACCTGCTTCCTGCTTGGTCTCCAGAGGTCTTGATTAGTGACTCTGCAGCCACACTCTCCTCTACACTATTCTGTGGACCTCCTCACTGGATGAGAGAGAGCCCACGCAGACACTTACAGTGGCTTATAAACTCATAAATTTGTAATAAACAAGAAAAAAGAAATAGCATAGCCCACCCATCATTCACCAGTGCAGAGTCTCCACAGACAAAGTGAGGGAGACATAGTCTTAGTATAGAAAAATTGGAGATTAAAAACGCTGCTTAATCTTAACTGGACCAGAGATGCGAACCTGCACTACATTTTGGTAACTGCAAAAAGTGGTTATGTGTTTAAGATGTGCACTCTGTATCTCAAGTGGCCCAGGAGAGCTGAGGCAGGAGCCATCTTGTCGTGAATGCATAGCAGCAGTGAGATCCGAAAAGGAAAGACATGCACACATACACAGAAACAATATGCCAGCAGGTGCCTGTCAAGGGAGGTAGGCTTTACCTGATGGAACATATGAGAAATGGGCACCAAGTAGATGGTATTCTGGAGGACTCACATTAGAAGAGCAAAGGTGAGCCCCACTGGCTTCTCTCTTGTGTCTGTTAGCTCATGTGACCAGCTGAATTGGCCACGAGTCTTAACAGGCAGTGGTGAGTGCATGAACTAATTCAGAGAAGGCTCTGGTTCTGCACAGCAATGAGTTGTGGATCAGAACCTCCTGCCACAAGATTAAATTTATTGGAAGATTTCCAAGAACCAGACTTGAAGAAGAGAGAGGCCACCATCTAGCCCAAGGGGCAGATCAATCTAGTCTCTCCAAAGAAGGCACCAACCAACAATACCTGATTAGAGCTGAGGCATAATTAGACATCAGTATTGACTGCTGGAATTCCCCTCATAGAATGCTGCAGAAATGTTACCCTAGGAATGCAACAAACCAGTCTTATGGATAAAATCCCAACTAACACTGTGTCCTAACAGATCCTACCTCATAGTGGTGAGAAAGGAAGCTGATTCCTATATCAAAGAGCTTTAATCTTAAGTCATTCCAATTGGTATCTCAGAGAGGAACACAAAAACAGAACAGGGATAATAATCCCCATGCTTTGCGCTATCCTCTGTGGAGAAGGTTGCATAAGTTTTCACTAAGATTTTGGAATTTTCTATAATTTTATAATTTAAGTTAATTTAATTTTATTCTTTTCACATGTGTGTTTATGCATGTGAATTCTGGCTATGTTGATCATTTCAGGGATATAAATACATACACTTTTTTTAAAAAATTTTCTCTCATATTTAGCACCGTTTTGGGTGGAGTGATGAGGATTGGACCCAGGTGTTTAACCACTGAGCCCCATACCCAGTGCTTCTTCTTCTTCTTTTTTTTTAAAGACAAGGTCCCACTTAGCTGCTAAGGGCCTTCCAGAGTTCCTAAACATGGCTTTGAACTTGTGATACTCCTGCCCCAGCCACCCAGGGTTTACAGGCATGTGCCACAGCGCCCAGGCAGCATTTTTAAAAAGTAATTATTTTTTCCAAATATGCATTTTTGAAGCTTTTGGATTGTGTATTTTGGTTTGGTTTTGTGTTATTTTAAATTTGTTTATTTAGCATTTCTCTTTTTCTTTTATCTTCTGCTAATGGCCAAAGTTTATCTTTCTCTGTCTCTCAGTATCTCAGTATTTTCCCCTCCTTCCATATAAACATCATCTGCTGCATTTCTTCTGCATTCTATTAACTTTCCAAAATAGCGATGTCTTTTCTAACACCCAAACACATTTTCTTTTTCTCATAATTAACTGTATTTTTACCATCATCCAGAAATAATCGGTTTATCTAATTCCTTCCCTCACCATTGATGCATTTTTCCAGTGGATGATAGAGTTGACACCTGCTATTCATTTTACAGCCAGAGCTAGTTCATGGTTATTTCTTTCACTGTTGACAATTGCTAATCTACCATTCTTTATTACTGGTGACAATGTTGAATATGCCATAATAGGAACTGGGTATTTACTTTAGCATTGTTTATTGTTTATTGATTGCAGCAGTTGTTACTATTGTTTATTTGATCCATTCTGTGAGGTACTAGGAGCCTACAGAGACACTGAAAGTATACATGTTAGAGACTTTGCTGATGGAATAACATTTCATACCATTACTCCAACTCAAAGACATGAGGAGACAAAAAGGCCCTAATTAACAAGGACCTAATGAGAAAAATCAGATAGGCAACTAAGAATCCACCACATGGAATCTACATAGACTTTAAAAAACAGAGAGAAGTACCAGGACAAAAAAAAAAAGATATACATCCAAAAAAAAAAAGAAAAATAGAAAACAAAGAGAGGTAGAGAAATCCACCTCAATTGATGTAAAAGACCAAAACCTCTGAAAGCATAGGAAAATAGGCAACACAAAAATCTCCCCTCAAAATCCACAATCTCCCATCAAAGGATCCAACTGATATAGGGGTAGATTAAAACCCAGGGAAAGAGTACAAAAAATTATTACCAAAATATAAATGAGGGACTGGAGTTGTGGCTCAGTGGTAGAATGCTCACCTAGCAAGTGTGAATCCCTGGGTTTGATCCTCAGCACCATATATAAATAAATAAAATATAGTGTCCAACTACAACTAAAAAATAAATATTAACAAAAGTGTTCAATGAACTGAAAGAAAATCTAATGAAGGCATTCAGACAGTAATTATAAGAGATGAAAGACCAACTGAATAAATAAATAAATGTACTGAAAAGAAACCAAACAAAACTCTTAGAAATAAAAGATATAGCCAATATGGTGGGGCACATTTGTAATACCAGTAGCTTGGGAGGCTGATACAGGAGTATATGAGTTCAAAGCCAGCCTCAGCAAGTGCAAGGTGCTAAGCAACTAATGTCTCTGAATAAAATACAAAATACAAAATAGAGCTGGGAACGTGGTTCAGTGGTCGAGTGCCCCTGAGTTCAATCCCTAGTATTGCTCCCCCCCAAAAAATAAATGAATGACATAATAAATCGAATTAAATATTTCACTTGAAGGAATCCCTAATAGATTAGATTGCAAAAAAAAAATAGAATCTCAACTCTTGAAGATAGAACTTCAGGCATTGAAGACAGGATATATGATCTTGAACACACAGATGGCAGGAAAGGGAAGAAAATTATAGAGCATGGACAAAATATACAATAACTCTGAGACAAATTTCAAAAACCTGAGAATCATTGGGATAAACATGGAGATATAAGTTGAAGAAATGAATAACATTTTCAAATGAGATAGTTACAGAAAACATTTCCCATATTAGAAATGATAGACATCCACATACAGGAAACTCACAGGACACCAAATATTTACAGTTAATTAAAAAGCTCATGGAAATATATCATTAAACACACCTTTTAAAGAAAATAAAGAAGGAATAGTAAAAACTTCAAGAGAAAAACATCAGATCACATTTAAAGCAACCCAATAAAGCTCATTTCTGATTTCTCAGCTCAGACTCTAACATAAGGGAGGGCCTGGAATGAGATATCCAAAGCCCTAAAAGAACACAAATGCAAGCCAAGGATACTTAGAAAATTCATTTTCAAATTCAAAAAGGAAATCAAAACTTTCAATGAAATGAATGAACTAAAAGAATTCATGACCACCAACCTAACACTTACAAAGAATACTCAAACTGCACACAGAGGAACTATAAAAATTTTCTGAATCTTAAAAAAGAAAAAAATGATAGAAAAATATTCCAGTAAATGAAAATCAAGCCAAAATAAATTTTAGCCAAAAAAGTCAGAAAATCACAAATAAATATCCACAGTAACACTGAATATTAATGATCTAAACTCCCAATTTAAAATATATATATTAGAAGAATGGATCAAAACCCAAGATACACCTATATGCTTCTTATTATAGATCCATATTATATGCAAAGACATATATAGGCTGAAGGTCAATGGATGACAAAAAATAACCCAGACATAGGTCCAAGAAAACAAGCAAGAGTAGCTATGCTCTTATCTGTCAAATCATATTTCTAGCAAAAAAGGACTCAGAAGAGACAAAGAAGGCCACTATATATCCTAGTAAAGGGAACAATCCAACAAGAAGATATAACAATAGTAAATAATTATGCCCCAAATATCAACACACTCAATTACATGGAAAAAAATACTCTCTGACATTAAATCTCTTATAGACCCCAACACAATATTATTGGGGGACTTCAGTACCCTTATCAGTAGTAGTTCATCAAACATAAAATCAATGAAGATAACTCCAATCTAAAAAACACAAAAATCAAATGAACTTAATAGACATCTACAGAATATTCTACCACCAAATATCTGAATTTACCTTTTTATAAGCTGTTTATAAAACTTTTTCCTGAAATATATCATATTCAATATCACAAAGTAAATCTTTGAAAATGTAAAAATAAGTCAATATAGTCCCATATATCCTGTAAAACCATGAAGAAATGAAGTTAGAAATCAACACAAAGAAAATTCAGAGAAACTGCATAAGCAGAGACTGAAAGTTAGTATCTTAAATTTAAAAAAAATGATCAAAGAAGAAATGAGAATAAAAATGATGAAATTCTTAGAAATGAACAAGAACAGAGATACAATATATCAATATTTCTGGTAAAGTATGTGTTATGGTTTGGATGTGAGGTGTCACTCAAAAGCTCATGTGTTAGTGGAAAAAATCTTAGAGGTGAAATACTTGGGTTATGAGAACCTTAACCCAATAAGTGAATTAATTCCCTGATAAGAATTGACTGAGTGATGACTAAAGGCAGGTAGAATGTGGTAGGTAGGAAGAGGTAGGTCATTGGGGGAGTTGTATCTGGTGAGTGTGGAGTATCTCTCTCTCTCTCTCTCTCTCTCTCTCTCTCTCTCTCTCTCTCTCTATATATATATATATATATATATATATGTGTGTGTGTGTGTGTGTGTGTGTGTGTGTGTGTGTGTATCCTTCCTTGTGTGATGTCTTGAAGCACTTTACATGAATACTCCCTTATTTCATAATGTTCTGCCTCACTTCAAACCCCAAGAAATGGATCCAGCTGTTGGAATGGACCCAGGTGTCTATGTACTGAGACCTCTGAAACCATGAGCCCCCTGAATAAACTTTTCCTCCTCTAATTGTTCTTGTTAGGTCTTTTTGGTCACATCAATGAAAACTCTGACTAAAAACTGCTTGAAAGTAGTTCTAAGAGAATATATATACTCTTACAACTAAATATATATATATATATATATATATATATATATATATAATATATATATATATATAAATACACACACACACACACACACACACATACATACATAATTGAGTGCCTACATTAAAAAATCTCAAATATCTATCGAAAGAAGGGATGGGACAAAAGTAAGACTGAAATCTAGCTGGGCAAACAGGTCCTATGGTCCTGTGTCTGGCACCCACAGAACATAGCATGATGTCTTCTCCATTGATCTATGATAGCTTTCCCCTTTAGCTTATTTGTTGCTGTCCAAATGGCCTTTCTTTTGGCTTGTCTCTACTCAATTCCTGCAGCTTTCCTAGGGTGATGTCCCACATTAATGAAATTTTTTAATCTCAGTGGTCTCCACTGCATCTTTGGCTTTCTTCTCCCATCTTCACAGCTTGCCTTCTCAGGAAGAACTCACAGGGACTCCAACACTGCCTCACTTTGCCTGATTTCCAAGTCCTTCCTTTGAAATTGTGATGGAAGCCTCCATGACCCCTAACTCCACCATCCTGCATTCCTGCCTAATCACCATCACATGGTTGATAGCAATGACTGCCTCCACATGGAGCAGTAGCTAAGCTTCCAGAGACCCTGGCTGTAGCAGTCTCTTCTTCTCTGGGTGGCTGAGCACATTGAAAAAAATTCATAGGCCCCTTGTGCAAAAAAGGTGCCCCATTGGTGTCTTTCAAGAGAATTTTTACTTTTAATTCCTTTATTCTGCAATGGATGTGGTCTTGACAATGCCTGAGATGACCTCAAGCCATCTTTCTTATTGTCTCTTGGCAAAGTCTTTAGCATTTCTTTACTGGCAGTAATGCCTCTAACAACTACCACTTCCTTAGGCCCAGGTTTACCTCTGCCTTTCAAATCCAAGTTTTTAAAATCTTTCTGGGCCTGATTATCACAACAAACTTAGCTAAAAGCCACCAGCAATATCCATGCCACCACTTGAATTATATATGCCTAGACATTTCTTCTGCCAGATTCAGAAGTCTATGGCTTTTAAAATTATCCTCACAGAAAATCTCAGGATACTGACAATATGTAGACAATTTCTCAGCCAGAACATAACATGAATGGTCTCTACTCCAATTATCAATAGTATCTTTCTTTTCCTCTAAACCCTCTTGAGCCCTGTCTTCACTTTCCTTGGTCCAATTGGTCTTCTAGTCTTCTGAGTGCTCACCAGAATCAGCCATTAATCTCTGGTTACAATAATCTAAAGTAATTTTAGCCTGCAATGCTAAACATTTCAAAGTTACTCCAACCAATTCCAAAAAGCTAAAAAAGCTTCTGAACCATATGGTCAATTTAGTCACAGCAACAACTCTGCTTTTTGGTACTCCATTTCTGTTTTAGTCAGCTTTATTCTACTGTGACTTAAAGTTCCATCCAGAACAACTGCAGAGGAAAAAGTTTATTTGGGGGCTCACAGTTTCAGAGTTCTCAGTTCATAATTTATTAAAAAGGCTGGGACTATAGTTGTGTGTCAATGCACCTGTGTCTCCAATTCCCAGTACCCCCCAAAAATAAACAAGTAAATAATAAAAATTATTAGAAGTAAAGAAATAATTAAGATCAGACCTGCAATTAATGAAATGGAGAAGAATAGAAAAATACAAAGTCTAACTGAAACAAAGAGATTGTTTTAGTTAACTTTTTCATCATTGTGACCAAAATAATTGACAGGAACAACTTAGGGTGGCTGGGGTTATGACCCAGTGCTGTGGCACTTGCCTAGCACATGTGAGGCATTGGGTTTGATCCTCCACACCACATAAAAAATAAGTAAAAAAAAATAAATAAATTTAAGGCTGAACACAGTGGCACATGCCTGTAATCCCAGAGGCTCAGGAGGCTGAGGCAGAAGGATCACAAATTCAAAGCCAGTCTCAGCAAAAGCAAAGTGCTAAGCCACTCAGTGAGACCCTGTCTCCAAATAAAATACAATATAGAGCTGGTGATGTGGCTCAGTGGTTGAGTGCCCTCGAGTTCATTCTCTGGTACCCCACTAAAAAGAATTTGAAAATAAAACAATTTAGTGTAACAAAATTTATTTGAGTTTCATTATTTTAGAGGTCTCAGTCCATAGATGGCTAACTCCATTTCCTCTGGGACCAAGGTGAAAAGCACATCATGGGTTAAGGGTTCAATGTAGGAAATCTGCTACCCTCAAGGCAGCAAAGAAGCAGAAAGAGAGAGAGAGTATAGGTGGAAGGGACTTCAGGGAAGAACATTCATTACAGGGCACACCTCCAGTGAGCCAATTCTTCTAGCTACACACCATCTGCTAACACTTACTACTCAATAAATTCATTCAAACTAGGATTGACTGGGTGATGGCTGTAATAATCCAATCATTTTACCTCTGAATATTTTTCCATTAACAGGAGATTTGGGAGGGATAGGTAATATGCAAACCATAATAGTGGTGATTCTTTGAAATGATAAATAAAACTAATAAATTCTTACCAAAAATACTATTTTTATATATATATATATATATATATATATATATATATGATACACATATGAATACATATATATGAATCATATATTAATATCGTATTCATTTCACATATGAATATATGATATATATAAATCATATATATGATATATTTGAATTAAATTAATAAAATTAGAGACAAAAAACAAGATATTACAACAAACACACGAAAATCCAGAGGATCATTACAGAATTTTGGAAAGAAGGAAGAAAGGGATAAAATCATAGATGCATATAATCTACCAAAAATGAACCAAGAGGATATGATCAACTTGAAAAAGCTTTCTACAATATTTGACACCCATTCATGATTTTAAAAAAATCTCAATAAACTACAGATAGACAGAAATTGCCCACTTGATATAAATACTATATAATTCAAACCCAAAGACAATACAATACAGATATGGGAAAATACAAAACATTTCCTTGAAAAGCAAGGCAAGCATGTTCACCTTTACTACTCCTGTTCAATACAGTACTTCAAAATTTAGCCAGATAAATTAGACAAGAGAAGGAAACAGAGACAATGCAAATAAGACATGAAGAAATTATAAATATAAAGGAGGATGCAGTCAAAATGGTCCTGTTTGTGCATGATATGATCCTATCTTTAGAAAATCTTAAATGTTCCTTCATAAGTCTTCTAAGGGGTGATAAGCAAATTGAGCCAAATAGCAGGAAAAGTAATTAGCATGCAAATATCAATAGCTTTTTTACTTAAAATGAAACCACTGAAAAATAAGTGAGGAAAATCAATTTATTCACCAAAGTCTCAAAAATACTTAGAAATGAATCTAATCAGTGTTGAAATACCTCTACAAGTAAAATTAGAAAATGGTGAAAAATAAATCGAAGAAGACACCCAAATTTGCAAAGTCACCCATGGTTGTGGAAAAGCAAAATTAATATTGTTAAAATTGCATACTACTGAAAGTGATCTATAGATCCAATGCCATCTTTATGAAAATATCAGTGGTATTCTCAGAACTAGAAAAAATAGTCATAAAATTTTTATGGATTGAAAAATGACCGCAAAATAAGCAAATCAATTCTGTGAAAAAGTATCAAATCCAGTGGCATCACAATACCTGACTTCAAATGATACTACAGAGCCAAAGTTAAAAAACAAACAACAACAAACTTTGGTACTGGCATTATAATAGATATAAACACCAATGGAATAGAATATAATAAAGAGACACATCCACACAGAGATAACACAGATATAGTCATCTGATTCCTAACCAAAATGACAAAAAAATACGTGGGAGAGCATGACTAATTAATGGTGCTTGGAAAACCGGATATACATTTGTAAAAGATTGAAACTAGATTCCTAGATCTCAACCTACGTTAAAGTCCACTCAAAATTTTGGAAGCCCTAGGAATAAGACCAGAAACTTTCCAAAATTTCCAGAAGAGAATTTGGGGGAAATATTCTCCCATATAGGCATAAGCAAAACCTTCTTAAATAAAATTCCTATAACTCAGGATATAAGAGAAAAAATATTAAATGGTATGTCAACAAACAAAAACTTTGTGCACAGTACAGGGAACAATTAATTTTGTGAAGAAAGACTATATAGATTGGGATAATATATTTTCCAGTTACTTCTCTGACAGAGGATTATATTTATATTTTTATATAAATATTATTATTATTATTTTATATAAATATTATTATATTATATTATATTTTTAGTTCTTTATATATCCATAATATATAAAGAACTAAAAAAAAGAAAGAAAAACAAAAACAAAAAAATATTCCATTCAATAAATGGGCAAATGGACTAAACAGATACTTCTCAAAAGAAGTAGTACAAGTAGAAAAGAATTAAAAATTTTTAATATATTTAGCCATTAGAGAATTGCAAAGTTATACTCTCCTGAGATTCCATGTAATTTCGATCAGAATGGGAACCAAGAATACAAATAATAATAAATTCTGGTCAGAATTTTGGGAAAAGAGAATTCTTATGCACTATTAGTTGGAATGTAAAATTTTTTAGCCTATGGAAATCAGCATTGGATTTGTTCAAAAACTAAAAATGTAACTACCATGTGATCCAGCTATATTACTTCATGGTATCTTTGGTAAAGATTTAAAAACAGCACACCTTAGCAATACATGCATTGCCAAATGTATAACAGCACAATTCACATAACCAAAATATGGAATCTGACAGAAACCTATCAACTGATTAATGGATAAAATATGATGCACATACACACACACACACACACACACACACACACACACAGAGAGAGAGAGAGAGAGAGAGAGAGAGAGAGAGAGAAAGTTTTATTCAGTCCCAAACAAAGAACAAAACCATGTAATTTGCAGGAAGATGGATGGACCTAGATAAAATTATGTTAAGAAACATAATCCAGTCTCAGAATTCAAGTGTGATGTGTTTTTTTTTTCTTATATGTTTTAAGCTGAGAAAAATAAATGAATAAAAAGTGATCCTAGAAAAATAGAAGGGAGACCAAAAGAGTAGGTAATGGAAACAAGATAAGGGAGGAGGAAAGGGCAAGAGCAGATATTGAGAAATTAAATTGTTCAAATTCTATATGCATGTACAAATATGCCACAATGAAAACCAGTATTTTGCATAATTAATATGAACCAAGAAAAATATAAAAGAAAAGCTCTTTTGTTATTTTTCCTTTTGTTACTGCTGTGATTGTTTTATAGTGTCAAACCATAGATTTCCATTTAAAATAAAATTCACTAAGATGAAAACTAAAAGTTTAACTTTCCTTTTCCTTGATTCGGGAATACAATTATTTTTTGTAATTCATTTTTTTAAATTAATTTATTTATTTATTAAATAAGGTATATATATGCATTTTGATTCATTGTACACAAATGTAGTATACAATGAATTCATTTACCTGGTTATACATGATGTAGCTTTGCACCATATGTGCAGTCATACATTCCACCTCCTTTCCTGCCCCCACACCCCCTTCCATCCCCTTCATCCTCTTGGCCCAATCAAAGATCCTCCATTCTTCCCATGCTCTCCCCTATTATGGAATAGTATCCCCTTATCAATGAGAACAACCAGGCTTTGGTTTTGTTGGATTAGGTTTCTTTGCTTATCATGATATTCTCCAAATCCATACATTTACCTGAGAATGCCACAATTTTATTCTCTTGTAATGCTGAGTAATATTCCCTGGTGTATATATACCACAGTTTTTTTTTAATCCATTTATCTATTGGAGGGCATCTAGGTCAGTTCCACAGTTTATATATTGGGAATTAAGCTGCTATAAATATTGATGTGGCCGGGTCACTGTAGTTTGCTCTTTTTAAGACTTTTGGGTATAGACGGAGGAGTGGGATAGCTGGGTCAAATGGTGGTTCCATTCCAAGTTTTCTAAGAAATCTCCATACAGCTTTCCAGATTGGTTTCACTAATTTTCAGTCCCACCAGCAATACATGAGTGTGCCTTTTCCTCCACATTCTCGCCAAGACTTATTATTGTTTGTTTTCTTCATAACTGCCATTTTAACTGGAATGAGATGGAATCTTAGAGTAGTTTTGATTTGCATTTATCTAATTGCTACAGATGTTGAACATTTTTTCATATATTTTTGATCCATTTTATATCTTCTGAGAAATGTCTATTCAGCTCCTTAGAGCATTTATTTATTTATTTATTTTGGTTTTTTGGTGTTAAGTTTTTGAGTTTTTTTTATATATCCTGGATATTAATGGTCTAGCTGACATGCATGTGACAAAAATTTGCTCCCATTTTGCTCTCTCTTCACCTCATTGGTTTTTTCCTTTGCTGAGAAGAAATTTTTTAGTTTGAATCCATGCCATTTATTGATACTTGATTTTATTTCTTGTATCAGACTGATACCAAAACCAGAGAGAGACAAATCAAGGAAATTAAAATTTCAGACTAATATCACTGATGAGCATAGATGCAAAATTCTCAACAAAATTCTGGAACATCATGTACAAAATCATATTGAAAATAGTGTACCATGACTAAGTGGGGTTCAGGTTCATTCTAGGGATTCAGGTTTGGTTCAACATTCAGAAATCAATAAATATAATTCATCGTATTAATAGACTTAAATATGAGAATCATATGATTATATTAATAGATGCTGAAAAAGCATTTGACAAAATACAGCACCCTTTCATGTTCAAAACACTAGGGAAATTTAAAAATGTATCTAAACTAAACCCAAGGCCAACATCATTCTAAATGGACAAAATTGGAATCATTTCCACTAAAAACTGGAACAAGACAGGGATGTCCTCTTTCACCACTTCTACTCAATATATTCCTTGAAACTCTAGGCAGAGCAATTAGACAAAATGAAAGATATTAAAGGAATGCCAATAGGAAAAGAATAACTGAAACTATCATTATTTGCTGATGACATAATTCTATACTTAGAGGGTCCAAAAACTCCATAATTTTTTATAGAAGAAATTAAGCGTAGGTGAAAACAGATCAAAATCAAAAGTTGAAGGAGAAACAGGAGAGAAAAGCATGTGTCCATGTTTAGGTCTTCACTGAGTGAATAAAATTGTTGCAAGGAATGAGGATTTAAAGCAAAGTTTTGTCAAACAACCAATGTTCTAGCAGTAAAAAGTAAAGTCGGAACATCCTTTCTGTTGTTTTAAATACTGTTGAGATGGGTGGAATTAGCAAGACACATAGTGTTTATTCACAGGAATGTGCTTCAGAGTCTCTGAAGTATGAAGATTGCACACACTAATTATTATACTAAGATACTTTGAAAAGATTAATTTATAAAATTAGTTCCATAAAATATAGACTGGATGTAGGGAAACCTCAAATGGTAGGATCACAAAGCAGAAGAGCTTTCACAACCACCAGAATTGAAATAACAACAACAACAACAACAAAAACACAAGTTTTTGGATCTTGAAAAAAGTTCATGTGAAGACATATTACCTTCTGAGAAAACATTTTCTTTAGATGGTCACTTCTCCATAAAAAAAGACACTTCAGAGTGAGAGTCAGGAGCAATTAACACTCCAACTTCATTGTTCCTATATCTAAGTGTGCACTAGGGCTTCCCATCAATGAAAGCTTACTTCAATCAGAGGATAAGGGAACCCACAGATATAATCTATACAGGTAGGCCTTGTGAAGAGAAAAAAAGGAGATAAAAAAATGGAGAGAGTGAATTCAGAGAATTGTTAATTTTTATAGTGTAAGAAGTTCAATAGTTGAATTTCACCAACAAATAATTCTTCTAGCCATATTCACCATTACGTATTTATTAGAATTCTCAATATCATTCATAGTCACAAGTCCCAGATAATTACCATATTGCTTCTAGAACACAGAAATAGTGAACTTTTTGACAATATTTACACTCATAATATGGATTTAATAAACTACATAAAAATTCTGATTGAATCTTAAGATTACCTTAGATGTTGTTTCCATTGGTATTGTAAGGATTCTCCACATTTTTAACCCTTCTCTCTTATCTCTAGGTCATTCCTTCTGGAAAAACTTTTCCTTCTTTGGCCAAAATATCCCAGTATTTCTATATCTGTTATAGTTATGGAAATTATTTGAATGACCTAGTCATTCCATTCACATTTGTTTTTTCTCAGTCTTTTCAAAACTTCTGCTCATGAATGTTCATGATTCCCTAATGGCTCAAAGCTTCTTGCCATTTTATAAATAAAACACCAATATCTTACATTCTTCTACCACCCTATATTTTCCTTATTCCCTCTGGTATCATTTACTACTAAAATATATGAAAACCCTTAGGCATGGCATTCTTTGATTTTTGATGAGGTATTCTTAAATCAGAAAATCACATTTTTAAATACATATCATGATAGAATAAACAAAATACCATTTATTGCTTAGTTTATGAATCTCCAGTTTACAATTACAAATAGATTGAAATATTCTTTGTATATTTTACATAAGGTATATTATATATATATATATATATATATATATATATATATATATATATATATACATTTTTAAGAGAGAGAGAGAATTTTTTAATATTTATTTTTCAGTTTTCAGTGGACACAACATCTTTATTTTATTTCATGTGGTGCTGAGGATTGAACCCAGCGCCCCGCACATGCCAGGCGAGCGCATTACCACTTGAGCCACATCCCCAGCCCCAATATATATACATTTAATTGTCTCTTATTGGAATCCTTTTACAAACACCATACTACTTAAAAAAACTCATAACAAATTATATTAACCTACTAGCAAGATAAACTATTTAAAAATGAACTCACATCAATGACCAATGCATTATAATTACCAGGTCATTGGCATTATTTGTATTGATGAGTCATATTCATAATTCAGATGCTTTTTCTGTTGTACTATGTTCAGACTGGTCATAAAAAATAAATATCTTTGTCTCTATTTATATAAATGAAATTATTATGGTACCCTCAAAAAAGATGGTATTAGATTCATTAACCACTTTTTAAAATAAAAATATTAGTAATATCTGATATTCTTTTTATACTAAACCACAATGTATGGAGCAAGTGACATAAAATCTGAGATGGAAATAGTATGAGCTAATATCTGAGATAATTAATCATGTTTACAATGTAATCCCATAATATCTTTTTACAAGAACATTTGTACATGAGTTGATGTCCTGGTTCAAAATAATGATTTATTAAACCATGAAACTCCCACACCTGTGTATTCAAGTTAATTGCCGTTTCTGCTACTCAGACTCAGAAAATCTTCCACATAAAATTGTACTCCATTTACAGAGTTAATATCTATGAATGAAGACATCTTTTCCTTGCCAAAGGCACTACTAATCCTTACTACATACAGAAGTGAAGTGACTCCAAATCTACATAGCCAAGGTCTGATATAATCATTCATGTAATCCTGTAACTGGTTCTTATGTGCTAATGGGACATTCTTATTTTTACATTTAAAAGTGTTCCACAGAATTTATTAAAAAGTCTCTTAAGAAGCATCGAGAGAGAGAGAGAGAGAGAGAGAGAGAGAGAGAGAAACACGCACCAGAGAATCAAAGTGAAATCCCTTGAGCTCATGCATAAGAGCAGAAACTACTGTGCTTATTTAAAAAGAATTGCTTTCTTTAATTAATTTTAATTCTTTTAGTGGTAAAATGAAATTGCAAATGCATTCTTAAGAGCTATCTGTGCTGTCCACCTCCAAATCTCAGTTTTTTTCTTCTGCATTTTTGAACATTGTTCTTCCATTATATCAGATCTCTATTGTCCTTCATTCATTGGTTAATTTCCTGGATTGAGATTTAATCATTGCAATGGTATTTATAGTTATGAAAAATGAAATAACCTCATATCAACTATATCATAACAATTCATGTCTACTTTGGACATAACTAACCACTATGATTTTAATGATTAATTCATTCTCTTTTTCTATTTTCTCCCAAGTAGTATGTTGGCAAGATACAAGATACATCAAATTATATTCTACTTTAATTAATGATACTAGGAAGTTCCTGATATTTGCCTGGGAAGGAAAAATTTGTTTTCTGCTTTAATGAACACTGTGAAATTTTAATATTTTAAGTGCTTTCTAAATGCTTATTCCTGTGAGGTAAATGTTATGATTAAATAAAGGACTTTTTTACTACATTTGGTCTGGTTTAGACTGTTAAAATACATTTAAATAAGAGAGGGAGAGAAAGACAGACAGAGACATAGAGATAAAGAATACAAAACTGTAAAAACACTAGTTAAGAAATTTGTTTAACATTTTGAGTTATATTTAATCTGATGATGTGTCACATTATGATCTATAAAAGTTTAGGCACAATGTGGTGGTTTATGTTATTTAGTTTCTGTAAACAAACACCAGAAATATTAAACAGATGACTGAAGAAAAGACAAAAAGAGAAAGACTCCTGAAATAGTGGAGGAGACAAAAATTTTTCCATGGGATTTTGATACTCTGTTTGTAATATTTCATATAAACAGAAATGCTAGCTCCTTATGGATTCCAAAATTCCTGTCTTTAGCACCTTTAATACCATAAAAAGTGTTCACAACCTACCACTTAGGTATTCATGGCATAGCATATTGGCAAGCTGGGGTACTTTTTATTATCTTTGTATTGGCAAATCTTATGAGGAAAATACATTGGGCACTGTTGTAAAGGCAAGTCCACTTTCTAGAAAAACATATAAGCCTTTATGGGGGGATTCTCAACTTCCGAATAGGTTACAAATTAAATTTCCAGAAGCAATGCCAAATGTTTATGTCATTTGGAAAGCCAGAAGAAATATTGGCACATCAAATTCTACTGTCCTCAAGCCAAACTCACCCAAATATAACTTCCTTTAACATTCTTTGTACCTTCTAACTTCCAAACAATTCTGATTCTTGGGACCATGGAATTGATACAGAATGAACTCTCATGTTCCACTGTTGATAGAAATCATGTATCGGGGCTGGGGGTGTGGCTCAAGTGGTAGCGCGCTCGCCTGGCATGCGTGCAGCCCGGGTTCGATCCTCAGCACCACATACCAACAAAGATGTTGTGTCCGCCGAGAACTAAAAAATAAATAATAAAATTCTCTCTCTCTCTCTCTCTCTCTCTCTTAAAAAAAAAAGAAATCATGTATCAAATGAGTTTGGCAGGTTTTTCATTGAAAAGCTTTTAAAGTATTGATATAACAACATATACATTGGATATATAAGGACCTGTATAAGAAACATTACATAGAATGTAAACACTGACATTATTTGTGTAAAAATATGTCAAAGATAGTAGTTTTCTCATGTTTTCATAAATATTTCATAATAGTTCTAAACACTTTTGAATTTTAAATGGTGTTCATAATCAACAGACAGGTTTTATTTTGATTTGCCAATAGCAAAAACCTCTGTTACCTCTGTTACAACAGCATTTTACCATTCAAAATAATTGCTCCAAAAGACTTCAAGGTAATTAAGACAAAAACAATTCTCTTGAAAAAAAGAAAGAAAAAATACACCACTCAAAGTGCAAATTTTTCTTCTTTGGAAGAATTAACATTGTCAAGATATATTTTAAATTTTTAAATTTAAAACTTCTCATCTGTCATAATATATTAAAAATTCTAAATCTTTCTATTTAAAACACATAAGTTTTCAATGGTTAATTTTAGTCCCTTTTTATATTGTTAAAACAAGAAAATGAGTGGATTTTTAGTAAATAAAAAAGTATCAAGATTCATTAATGGGTGCATTTTTAGGGAAATATGGATATTTATAATAGAAAGACTATCTTGATAAAGTTCAATGAAAACATATTACTTCCAAATATATTTTGCATAAAGAAAAAGGTAATTCTTCTTCAATGGTTCTAAGAATGTTTTATGTCAGGGAATCAGAGTTGAAAGGGTCACAGTTTCAACATTGTTCCCCACAAACATAAACTGAACATGTAGTTTTTAGCCATATTAGTAATAGTCATGTACATTACATATTAATAGTGTATAAAGAAAAAATAAATCTACATAAAAATAGCAATATGGAGAAGGGTTTTATAATTAGGGATTGCACTCTTTTGGGAATTAGAAAATATGGCACAATCATAGCCCTAGTTATCACCTTTCACAATAACTGTGTGGGAGATAGCAACAAGAGATAGCTATAGAAAGGAAAGTATGTCTCAAAACCACTGAGAGTTTTAACAACAGGGAGTGTCGATTTTGAAGGGTTGGTTTGCCTGCTGTAAGTAGCAAAAAGTAAAAGTATTCACATGTGGTTTCACCTGGGAACTGGTGGAACAGTTATAAACATCAATGTTTATAGCAGCACAATTCATAATAGCTAGACTGTGGAGCCAACCTAGATGCCCTTCAATGGATGAATGGATAAAAAAATGGGGCATATATACACAATGGAATATTACTCATCACTAAAAATAATAAGATCATGGCATTTGCAGGGAAATGGATGGCATTAGAGCAGATTATGCTAAGTGAAGTTAGTCAATCCCCAAAAAACAAATGCCAAATGTTTTCTCTGATATAAGGGGGGTGACTCAAAATGGGGTAGGGAGGAAGAGCATGGGTAGAAGATTACCTCTACATAGGGAAGAGGGGTGGAAGGGAAAGGGTGGGAGAAGGGGAATTGTATGGATGTTGGAAGGAGACCCTCATCATTGTACAAAATATATGTATGAAAATGTGAGGAAAAAAAATAGCGTTACCTTAGATTAGATAGAGAGAAGTGATGCGAGGGGAGGGGAGTGGAGGGGGGATAGGAAGGATAGTAGAATGAAACAGACATTATTATTACTGTGTGTATATATGTGACTGCATGACAAATATGATTCTGCAACCTGTACACTCAGAAAAATGAGAAATTATATCCCATCTGATTCAAATGTATGATATGTCAAGGTCATTGTACTGTCATGTGTAACTAATTAAAACAAATAAAAGCACTTTTTCATTTTTTCCATTCTACAATTTTTATCTATCTATCTATCTATCTATCTATCTATCTATTTATTTATTTTTGGTGCCACAGATTGAACTCAAGGACATTCAACAACTGAGTGAAATCCCCAGCTCTATTTTATATTTTATTTAGAGATAGAATCTCATTGAGTTTCTCATCATCTTGCTTTTGCTGAGGTTGGCTTTAAACTTGTGATCCTCCTGCTTCAGCCTCCAGAGCCACTGGGATTACAGGTGCACCACTACATTCTTTTTTACTTTTCTCCCATTACCAATTTAATTAATAATAGTTTTATTAATTTTGAAGGGATTTTTTGTTGAAACAGGGAGTCACCATGTTGCCCATGATAATCTAAGAAAGGAAGGGAAATTGAAGGAAGAGGGAGAAAGGGAAGAAAAAGCTAGGGTAATCCAGCAGGTGAATACAATCAAAGCATAATATCTGCATGGAAATGTTGCAATAAAACTGATTAATTTGTAGAATTTACTATGTGTGAATAATTAAAATAATAAAAATCACACTAAGCAAATTATAAAAAGGAAAGGTCAAATATCAGTAATTATATTCTACTTGAGGGGTTACGATTTAGCTCTGTGATAGAGCACTTGCCTAATATTTGCAATGTCCTAGGTTTCATATCCATTAATCCCCCACATCAAATCATGTTACTATCTCAAAAAAGAGAGAGAGAGAGAAAGAGTAGCAAAATTAATATAATTCAAGCCCAAGGGATAAAATAATGATTAGAAAATAAATCAATTAAATTAAAATAGATAATCTATAGAAAAATTAATATAATAAAAGTGAATTCTAAGAAAGATCAATAAGATTGATAAATTACATAAAGATAAATATAACAAGAAATAAGACAAATCACTGATATCAGAAAGGAAACATAAGCATATGTTTAATATAAAACATAAAAAAGATACTAAATCCATTAAAATGTAAGAGGATACTGCAAACAACTTTATAATCATACATTTAACAGCTTGGAAAAAATGACATAATTCCTCTGGAACCAAAAATGAAGAAATTCATGGAAAAAAATCAAGAAAAAAACCCTAAAATATAAGGAGGTATTTATTGTAGTCTTTCTAATCTGGCTTTATGTTTGTCAGCCTTTCCAGAAATTTTAAACAGCTGCATATTTCCTCTTAGCTTGCAGTTATTCACACTGATTCCACACCCGATGGCCCCCAGGTTCAGGTATCCCAGAAGTGTGCTATTGGTGTATTGTCACTGTTTTGATACTAGAAGGAGATCAACTTCCAAGTTTTTCCCAAATATACTATCCACACAAATCTCTTCCTGGAGCAAGGGTAGGCTCTGGTACCCCATTCAGTTACCAATATGTGATCAGGCATTCTGGAATTCTGCTAAACTCTTCAGAGAATCACCAGGAATTGGCAAGTCCCAGGATCTTTTGTCATGTTCATGGTCATGAATTCCAACAATCTGTTTCATATCCTGAATCCACAACTCACCAAGCTTGTGACTACTCTAGGTTAGGACTAAGATACACATTGCTATGGGTTGCCTATTACTGAGGTAGAATCATGGTCCTATACCACATCAGTAAGCCAAAGATGTTAGCTGCAATAGAATTTCAGTAAAATTTCAGGTTTCATGTCTTCTCCTGGCACTTGAGCTATTCCACAGTCTCTGTTCACAGACAGGCTTAAATATATGTGATATTAGAGTCTTCCCAGAGTTATGATTCAACTGCCTAGCACAAGCACCGTCTCATTTTTCTTACCCTGCCCTGACCCCAGGAAATGTGTTCTTGCCCCACATTGTGCAATCTGAGTTTGGGGGTAGTTGTTGGAGGATACAGGCCCTTGGCCATCCAGAATCACATAAGATGTGTTATATTTCAACTGTACAGGCAGAAAGACCTTCACAGGTGTATACTGATTCCCAACTCAATAGAAATGTAGGTTGATACTTGACTCCATCCCAGTATGACACACGTCTATCTCTAACTGGTTCCAGGACAATTCTAGAGTCTCATCTGTGAGAATTGACCATGTTTGGGAATTGCATGATTTGGGAACAAGTGCTAGAAACAGCACCTAGGCTGTCAATTCTGCTGATACTCTGGGTCACACCTTAGTCACAGAACTACAGAAAACTTAGTTTTACAAGGAGGGCAACTGTGCCTTCAAAACACTCTGAAGCAAGAAATGAGGCTGGCCAATAATGAAGTCTGTCCTATGAGTACACATGTCTCTGCATGATACTAAGATTATACAGAGGCTTCATCTGTGATATCAGACCTGCATACAGGACCTTCAGATACTACCAGGGGCTGGGTCTTAACATAGGCAGTGGTCTTGGAACTGTGCTTTAAGACCTAGATTTCATACCCACTTCCACAGATGAGTTTTTGCTTCCTGATCTGTCATCTGAGTGGAAGAGGCAGATACCTGTGTGTAATAATGCAGTTTCCACAGTAAATTCCATAGGCTTTGGCCTGGCAGTAAGGGTCATAGAGCTCTGCCCAGCTTTGGATTCTGTAGTAATTTCCTTGATAGTGGGTTTCAAGTTTAAGGCCTGAACTTAATTGTATCTCTGTCCCTAAATCAGAATGTGTCTATCTCCATACTAAGCTGCTTGGAGTTGGAAGAGTGTCAGCATTGGAATCTCCTCCTTTCTGCCTCCCCCCTGCCTTCTCTTTCTCTCTTTCCCCTACAAGCATGTGTTATGGTCACTCACCTGAGTTTCTTAGTTCTTGTAAAGGTGATTTGATGTCTCTATGGGGAGATAATCTCTGAATGTGCTTATTCATTCACCATCTTTTTCTGCCACCTCATAGACTTTTTGAATGGTAGCTTTATTTTTTTATTTTATTTTATTGTTTTGTTGTTGTTGTAGATGTATACAATATCTTTATTTATTTATTTTTATGTGGTGCTGAGGATTGAACCCAGGGTCTCACACCTGCAGGGTGAGTGCTTTACCACTGAGATACAGCCCCAGCCCTGAATGATAGCTTTTTAAATATCTAATTTTCACTAGAAGGTCTGCAGAGCTCTTCACACTCCATTTTCAAGCTTCTCATTCTATAATTTTCTAAAAATTATCATTTGGGAATACTGTATAAAGGATAGAGAGGACATCTATGTCATTTGTTACAACCCATATGTTGATTCCTAATATTTTATTAATATATTAAATTAAAATTAAATTTAAATATCACAGTAAATAAAAACTGTTTAGGGATAAATATATCAGTATATACATATGGTATGCAGAGACAGTGAATCCTATCAATATTGTAAAGTTAGAAATTCTACTAAAAATTAATTTGTATGGTTTGGGCTGCGATTGTGGATAAGTGGTAGAGTGCTTGCCTTGCATATGTGAGGCACTGGGTTCGATCCTCAACACCACACAAAAATAAATAAAGACATTGTGTTCATCTATAACTAAAAAGTTAAATAAATAAGTAAGTAAATAAAAAATAATAAATTCATTTATATGGTCAATACAATCCTAGAGAGAATTCCAAAAGAACATATTAGCACATTATATTTTTGTCTTTTTTCTAATTTTAAAATTATATTTACTTAAATTAACACATTAAAAATCACTACTGTCAATGGTGTAACAACAATGTTTTGATACATGTATGCATTATTTAATTTTGATCTGGTTAACATACCTAACTCCTCAAACATTTATCATATTTATGGTGAAAATTTTCAATCTTCTATATTTTAAAAATGTGTGTTATGTTAATATTATCTATAGTCACTCTACTGTGCCATAACATATCATAACTAATTGTTTATAATTGCCTATTGATCCCTATTGATCCACCTTGGTCTTTATTTTATCCACTCTGCATTCATTCTCACATACTCACATGATCCTCAACAAACATACAGGTGGAATGCATTTTCCACATATTGACAATTATAATATTCATCCTTAAAAAGATTTACTTATATATTCACCTACTTAAATCCTGCCATTTGTGAGAACATGGAACATAGATGAACCTGGAAGACATAATGCTAAGTGAAAAAATTCAGACACAGAAAGGAAAACACTGATTGATCTCATTTATACTTGTAATCAACAAGAATTGAATTCATAAAATAAGAAAGAAGAATGATTTTTGACATTGGATAATATTGAGAAAAACTGAGCATGTTGATAAAAAGATACAAATGTTCAGTTTTGTAGTATGAATAAGTTCGGTATAACCAATGTACTTCATGGGAACTATAGTTAATAAAACTAAATTGTATACTTGAAATGTGTTAGTAGAGTTTATATTAAGTATTTCATAAAAAAGAAATTATATGAAGTGATAGACATTTTAAATGGCTTGGTTTAAATAATAATTTCATGATATTTGTATATCATATGTATTTTTATGAATGTCATATTGGACACCTTAAATTTAGAATTTTTACTTGTCAAATATACTTTAATAAAATTGCAAAACATAAGAACACAATACGAGTTGGCTATACCAGTGAGGTGTCACATTTGGGTTCTCTGTTTTGTTTCATTGATCTATGTATTTATTTTTTCAGCAATAGTATGCATATATTAATTGTTATTTAAAAAATAGTATAAAATTTGCATGCTTTTTTCTTCATTTTATTATTTTTCAAGTAATTTAAAATAATACATTTATTTCATGTTTCTATATAAAGTTTTAGAATAATCTTGTCTATTTCTATAAGAAAATTTTGCTGTTAATGTCATATAAAATACTATATATATATATATATATATATTTCAGAATTATCAACATCTTTAATATGTTAAATTTTCTCATAGATAATATACCTATTCTTTTATTCCAATCTGCTTTTTTTTGGCATCAAAGATTTGTAGTTTTCACACAAAACTTCTCTACAATTTTCATTATATTTACATATAACTATTTTCATTTTTGAGTAATTATAAGTGGTATTTGCTATTTCCTAACTTTTTCTATCCTTTTAGTTTTCATTTTTTGAAGCAAAAGTTACCAATTTGTAAAGGATATGAACCATATCATGGAATGGTAGAGAACTTTTAATGGGACAGTAAAAGTCCCATTAACAGTAGTCCTTGTTAGCAGTGAGAGGAGACAGATTTTTTCTCCTCTTCTTGTTTAACAAATGTGAATAAAAGATGACTTTGCAGCATTTGAAAACTGTCCAATAAGTGACAGATATATCTATGCCATAATCTTGGACTACCTGGGCTTTAGAAATTTTATAAATGAATTTGTATTTTTTAAGTCACCCTGACAATGGTATTCTATCATAGTAAGCCTAACAAATTCATGACAAAATTGAAAATTAATTTTCATTTCTAAATGGTCAATTCTACTGTATATAATAAATACATGTGATTTTAATGAATGGCATTTAAAAAATATATTAATTTGTTACACATGAGAGTAGAATGCACTTATGCACTGTGATATATCATATATAGATACAGTATAATTTCTCATTTTCTGATTGTACATGTTGTAGAATCATATGGGTCATGCAGTCACATATGCACATACATTTTTAGAACATATTTTAATTCATTAAAAAGTGAGATGAAGGTACAGAGTTCTTTTATATACTCTGCACTTACCTATATATACTAATCCATTATTAATATCGCCATTAGGTTGATTCATTTATTAAAATTGAATCAACTTTGATGTATTATTGTCATCTTAAATACATAGTGTACATTTATGTTCCATTCTTGGTGTTATATATTTCATGAGTTCAAAAATGTATAATATGTATCCACCATTATAGTACCAAAAATATAATTATTAATTCCCTGAACATTCTTTATGCATTGTTTATTGACCCCTCCTCCACCTAGAATCCTGGAAACTACTGAAATTTTTGCATTCTCCATGATTGTACTTTTCCTAGAATATCATATTATTGAAATTACAAAGCATGTTCTCTTTTTTACTGACTTCTTTCACAGTATTTTGCATTTAAGTTACCTAAATATTTTCTTAGGGCTTAGTTGTCATTTGGCTATAAAGCTAATATTTCATTGTCCACTTCCATAGTCATTTATACAATCACCTACTTAAAGTTCATCTTAATTACTTCCCATTTTTAGCAATTATGAATAAATCTACCATTAAGTTCCATGTGAATGTGTTTGAGTTTTCATCTTCTTTGGATGAATACCAAGGAGCATGATTTTATTCTATTTATTTTATTTATTTATTTTTAGTTTTTAATTTTTAGTGGACCTTTATTTTATTTATTTATATGCAGTACTGAGAATCGAACTCAGTGCCTCACACATGCTTTGCATGATATGAATGTGTTTGGTTCTTTTAAGAAACTGCCAAAAGCTCTGGATTACTTTGGCTCCCACAAGTAATCAAATAGAGTAAATGTTGCTTTATATACACGTCAGCATTCTGTAGTACCTGTTTTATAAAATTAGGAAACTCAAATAGATGTTTGATGGTAAATATTTATTAATTTGTATTTTCCTGAATGCATATGACTTGGAAAATCTTTATGTATTATTTGCTGTCTGTATATCTTCATTAGTGAGGAGCTTGTTAAGGCTTATAGCTTATTTAAACTGGGTTATGTGATTTCATATTATAAGATTTTAAGAATCCTTTGTATATTTTGGTAACCAACCACTATTAGATATGTTTTTTGAAAATATTTTCCCTCATTGTATGTCTTGCATTTTTATTTTTTGACAGTGTCCTAAAATAGCAGACTATTATTTTATTTCATTTAGTTAGTTTTTAGTTTTTGTTGGACCTTTATTTTATTTATTTATATGCAGTGCTGAGAATCGAACCCAGTGCCTCACACATGCCAGATAAAGGCACTACTGCTGAGCCACAGCCCAAACCTCTATTATTTTATTATTTTAACTAAGTTCAACCTATTCGTTTGTTTTATTTTATGTATTATGCCTTTGATGTCATATCTTTGAACCATAATTCTTGAACGAATTCTCATTTGGATTTTTTTCTTATGTTATCTTTCTGGAGTTTTATACTTGCTTTTCATTTTACATTTAGATGTGTGTTACATTTGAGTAAAATTTTGTACAAAGGGTGTAAGATTTGTCATCATTTGTGTGAGGGGTTTTTGTGTGTGTGTGTGTTTGTGTGTGTGAATGAAAGTTTAGTAGTTTCTGTAACATTTGTTGAAAAGAGTATATTTCCTTCATTTTATTGTTTTTTTCCTTTGTAAAAGGACTGTAAACTATATTTATGTAGGTCTATTTCTAGGGTCATTATTTTGCATTACTAATGTTTTTGCCTATCCTTTTATCAACATCATAATTTTATTTGTACCCTCTTGTTCTTTACAGAAACCATAGGGCAGGGATTTTTAATGTCAAAGGTTAAAATCTCATTCCCTGTTTGGCCTTCTCTGATACAAATATGGCTATAATATAAGGTTTCTGTTGTGATCTGTATATTCATGTTCATCACAAATCTGAACATTTTAAGATAATGCTAAATAAAATGCTATCAAAAGGTGGAGGCTTTGGGATTCCCTAATACAACAATAACTGTGGAAGTTGTAGAATTGGAGGCACTGTCGTTTTTCTAATAGCACGATGTCCAGTGGAATTATAAGGGCAATACCACCCTCTGTACTTCCATATAACTCTTCAATTTTCAGTAAATTTCATGAAATATTTGCCTTTATTTCATATGCTTTCTGTTTTGGAGAACCAATTCCACTCGACTGCAAACTGTAAGATCTGTAGTGTGCTTTGTGCCCAGCAAAGCCATGGGAGTACAGCACCATGATATCTTTGCTGTCCAATGCCCCATTATGTTCAGAAAGTGAAACATGAAGTCAAAGAAGGTTATTCTGAAGACTTAAGATTTAATCATTCTCCTGTTATATTTTGGATTTACTTGGGGACAGTGATCCCTTTTTCCATTTATATATCTTCATTTTAAAATGTACTTGTCTATCATATGTTTGTCAATCCATTTTACTTAGAAACACACAAGTGGTTTAATTTCAAACATATGTAATTGGAAAGAGATATGTAGCAGAAGAAATCACAACTTATGTTTCTTTAAAGTCTACATCAATATTAGATGATATTTATTTAGGACTTTTTATTTTGATTTTGACATTGGGATATATTGGCTATTGTGATGTAATTAATATGCATTAAATATGCATATGAAAAGATGACATCATGAGGGGCCTGATGCAGAATGCCAGGGTGTAATTTTCTGCTTTCTCCCCTAATTCAAGAATGGAAAGTTAATCCCCAATGCAATAATACCAATAGTGAGGATTTGGGGAGTTGATAAGATCATAAGAACTCCAGCATAATAGATGGGTAAATTCTTATAAAAGGGATATGAATGAGTTTGTTAATTCTTTTCATTTTATAAAGAAAAGAAGTCTCTATGAGGAACAGACTGAAGCAGTTATCTTAGACTTCTCTGTCTCTAGAACAATGAATAATAAATTAGGTTTATATATGAGTTATCAAGACCAATGTATTATATTATAGTATCTGAAACAGACTTAAAAAGCTGTCTTGTTTCCTCTGTCTGAGTCCATGTACCAAAATAAACTCTTTTTGCTCTAAGTTGATCTCGGCACATACTTTGGTCACAGTGACAAAACACAATTAACAGTTATAGTCACATTTATATATTTCCAGATACACTTTGCTAATATTTTCAAGATTTTTAAATATACTTGTAAAGGTTATTAGTCTGTAGTCTTCTTTTTTGAGATGTGTTCCTATGAAATTTTTAAGAGTAATACTGATTATACATAATTATTTTGAAAGCATTTCATTTTCTTCTGTTTTCAAAAAGGTGTGTGAAAAGGCTATTAACTTCTAACATTTGGTACAATTAACTGAAGGCAAAATGAAGATACACTTTTATTTAAGGCAAGTATTTCAACTGCTAATTTAATGTTTTTACATTTTAGAAACATGTTGGAAGTTTGTGTTTTATCTTGAGATAATTTTAGTGGCTTCTGTTTTTCTAGATGTTTTCCCCCATTATATCCATGTGTTGAAATTTATTAATATCTAATCCCACTTATAGTTACCCTTCTTTTAAAAATACTTGTTTAACATTGATTGTGATACACTTTATTATCTTTCTTGAATGTAGTAGTTCACATCATCCTCACCACTTCCTGTCATCATTTCAGCTAAAGATTATTGAATTTTGTTGATAACTTTGAAGGAACAAACTTTAGTTACTTTCATTTTATGACTTCTATTGTAATTCATTTATTCTCTATTCATCATTAATTCTTCCCTTTTTTTCCTGGAATAAATAAAATTCCTCAATTTTTAATTTGATAGGGTGAGATAAGAAATGCAATTAATCTTTCCTTGTTTGATACTCTAACCTCAGATGAGAGCTTGGAATATAAACAACTCCCATGTTCTTGCATGTACCAACCAAGCACAAAGTGTCAGGGGTATAGATTCCGTCCCATGTTGCTTGGGAGGGGTTTAAAAGTGAGCCATATCTCAAATTTCATTGCTTTTGTATTTCTTACTATTATTTAATAAATTTTCTTAAATCAATATTTCTCCATTTTCCATATCAATGTAGTATAATTCTCAGATATTTTAAATGAGTAATCTTAACTAATATTCAACATCTATTATTGTTATCAAACTGGTTAGATGAATCCAGAACTCCCCTCCAAATTGTTATTATTTTGCAGAATAAAGGAGAAATCATATAAGTATGTCCATTTATCTAAGAGGGTTTTATTTCTACTAAAACAACAGTAATGATATAAAACAAGATAAAAATGTGTAAAAGATCTGCTAAAGATAAATTTACTTTAAATCAAATTTTCATTTAATTGTAAATGTTCGTTTTTTTAATTCTTTATGTAACAGCATGCATTTCTAATGGTACATGAATTTTTCTGTTTTATCAGTCATAACATGTTTTAGAAGAGATTTCTAAAGTTCATTTTTATGTTTAGGTATAAAATCTATGAAATATGGCGATATCAAAATATTTTAATATTTTCTAAAAATATTTAATGTTTTTACTTCAAAATTTACATTTTTCAAATATGTAATTATGATTGCTGTACACTATAATTATTTAATATTTCAATGTAAAAAACACCTAAAGTGGTTCTTAATTATGAGAGTTGATATATCAAGTGGTTTCCCTTATAATTTGTTTTTTATGTTTAACAATTTTGCATAATAAAATAATTTTACACTTAATAATTGTGTTTTAATATGGTTTGATGAAAAATAATATAATTTCCAGTGTCAATTCTCCTTATTTATCTTGTTCATAGGATTTTATGATATATTTATTAATTCTAATATATTGCTTACAGAAAGCAATGCAATCTATCCATATATTTTATGAGTTAAATTACTTTAAAATACTCTGTACAAATTCACCAGAGTAAGCATAAGTAGTCAACAATACATCACAGTTTGCTGAAAATGTGCAAGAGTTGGGACCACTGGAAACTTGTGAATTTCTGGGAACTCTTAACTCTTCCTTCAGGATACTTAGGTGAAATGAGTAAGGGTGACATTTTTCTATGACATAAGGACTTAATGAAGTTTAGTTAAAGAAACATATATTAAATAATTTCAGTTTTTTACATTGCAATATACATTTTAAATTTTCTTCTACTTTCTTTCAGTTTGCACACTAGATCATCTGAAGCAGCCCTAGTCATTGTGTTTCTCACTTTTGAGATCTTGGTCTTACATCACTCATTCATAAGAACATCTCTAGATTGATTTTCCAAAGGAAAAAATTGGCTGACTTATATTGATTCTTCCCTCTGTAGTTTCAAAGAGATAAAAAACATTTGTTCACCTCTTTTCTGATTGACAGGCTGAAGTGGAGTTAAAACAAGCTAAGGTATTGTTTGTTCAAAAGTACTGAGAGTTATAATTGATCAAATTATGTTATATGTACTTATAAATTTGTCAAAATGAACCCCACTTTTATAAATACAATACACTAATAAACTCACATACACACAAACTGAATTTAAACAAAAAAAGTTTATTATTATAAATTAACATCTCTTTTCTACTCCAGATTTGTTGCCTGAGTTATAGCACTTGAAAATGAGAACTGTTTTAAATTAATAAACAAAATATAATAGGGCTTGTTGGGCTGGGCTTAAAACTAAATTGTAGAGTACTTGCCTGGCATGTGCAAAGTGCTAGGTTTCATCCACAGAAGCACAAAAGATAAATAAATTTAGTTCACAGGTAGTGAAATATTACTTTATGTTAAGGGAAATATAACTTTATATTGTTGCAGACCATAGAGAAACATTTCCAGTTCAAGCCTTATATAAATGCATATTAGATGTTTGGCACATAAGAAAGAAGGTGGCTACTGGAGAAACAGAATTATAATGATTGCTAAATCCTATTTAGCAAAAAAAAAATGTATAAATGTTTCAGAATAGTTGTCTATACAAATGTATTATATATAGTTCAAGCTTTTATGTCAACTTTGGAAGTCAAATTCCTCATTCTACACATTTCCAACATGCTTCAAATTAATTATGCAGTACTTTTAGAAACCCATCTGCAATAAACTTACCAACTTCTGTAACATTTGATTTGGGAGCTAAAAACTTAAGATGAAACATATGGAGAGTTTAAGTCTAATAACAATTTTTTTTTCAAAGTAAAAGTAGTCTTCTGTAGCAAGAAAAAAAAAGCAACAAAAGTTAAACTTGCAATACACTTACAAAAATTATTTACATTTAGATTAATTTATCAAGTCAACTGCAGCTGAAACTCCATTGTTGTATTTATGTGAATATTTGTGGCATCTCATTCATTAGTAATTTACAATGATTTTTAAAAATCTGACATTTTTTTTTAAGAATCTATAAGGTAGTAAGCATGTGTAAGACTTTGCACAAGTCTAGGAAAGAACTTAAAGATACCCATTTTCTCACTCCTGATGGATTTGAAATATTGAATAAAAACAATTTTTAAAATAATTTTACAATCATGGCAGGGGCTACCATACACATAAACTCTCTGCAATTAATGACAAACGTATTGGCTCTAGGTAATTAAAGAAATATCAGCTAACAACTAAGATAACTAAACAGACACATCAGTAGGAAACAAGGCAGGGAATGCACACTTCAGAATTACTCTGGCAAATTAAGTAAAATATTTTCTCTCATAGGCTGGATAAAAAGCAAGGAAGTAGGCCACTGCACACGTGGTTGGACAGCCTGAAGCAGAAGGATCCTGAATTCAAAGCCAGCCTCAGCAAAAGTGAGATGCTAAGAAATTTAGTGAGACCCTGACTCTAAATAAAACACAAAATAGGGATGAGGATATGGCTCAGTGGTAGAGTGCTCCTGAGTTCAATTCCCATTATCCCCCCCTGCCAAAAAAAAAAAAAAAAAGAAAAACCAAGGAAGTATGTTCTTTCTTTCTTTCTTTTCTTTTTTTTCCCTGTATTCAACATATTTCTGGAAATTCTAGCTATTGCAACCAAGACAGAAAATGTAGCATGGGATATGATGCACGTATAATGTAGATTCAAAGCCTAGCAAAAATAAAAGAAGAAAGAAAGAGAGAGAAGGTGGGGAGACAGAGAGAGAGAGGGAGAAGGAGGGAGGAAAGGAGGGAAAGAAGGAGGGAGAGAGGAGAGAGAAACAGAAAGGGAAAGAAAGGAGGGAAAGAAGGAAGGAAGGAAAGGCATACATCTTAAATAGAAAAAATAATACATTTTTTATAGACAACATGAAAATATATGCAGCACATCCCAAAATACTCCCTACAAATCCAACAGAACTAATAAATTCAACAAAGTTTCAAAATAGATAATCAATGTTCAAGACATATTTGCATTCCTTATACAAGAAATACACAATTTAAAATGAAATTAAGTGTAACATTTAAAAAAATACTCAAGAAAAAAATTTTACAAAAGAACTTAAGTATAGTACACTAAAATTTTCAAAATTTTACAAAAAGAATTTAAAGATGTAAATAAATTGATAGTTATCCTATATTTACATAGTGAGATATTCAAACTGGTAAGAGAATAATTCTGCCTAAATCAACCTGTACATTCTGCTTAACATCTATGAAAATTATCTAAGGGAATTTTTCAAAAGAGCATATTCTAAGCTTTGTATGGAAATGCAGACTACCTAGTCTTTCTAAAAAGATTTGAGAAAAAAAAGTAAAAGGTTATAAGACATCCACTTATAATGGCCTTGTTTATGCTACAGTTAGATTTATCAAGACTTTGAGATATTGGCAAAAGCGTGCAATTCAATAAATGCTGCAAAACTTGGAATTCAGAAAATTTTATTTACATTCAACTGATTTTTGACAAAGATGACCAAACAAAAGGATTGGAAAAGGAAGGTCTGTTCAATAAATGGTATTGTGACAACTAAATAGCCACCAGCAAAAAAAAACAAGGATTCACTCCTAAATCTATAAAGATAAAATAATTGAATATGAATAAGAAACTTGAAATTAAGAGCCAAAATTAAAATTTTAGGGGAAAGCACAGAAAATGTTTTGAAAGTTTGGGTTAGACAAATAATACATATATATAACAACCAAAGCAAATTCCATAAAACAGTAAGTAAATAATGAATTGCAATTTATCAAAATTAAACAATTTTGTGTTTTAAACAATGGAATCAATATGGTGAAATGTCAAAAAACAAAATGCCATAAATACTAGTAATATATAATCATGCATTTAATAACGAAGTTACTTCTGTCTCTTTTCTGTTTGAAGTTAGTAAATGTTCTCTGTTTATGATTAGGTTGAGCCATCAGAATAATTCATACTAATCTCTCCACCTCAAGATATTTAACTTTAATCAAATGTGCAAATTCCCATTAACAACATGAATTATAAATTCGCATGTATTGGGGTGTAGTGTATACTCATTTTGGGACCATTAGTTTGTCTTCCAAAGTCTATGGTTCCAAAAGATTCACATCTGTCACAGGCACTAAATATCCTCACTCATGACATTATGGTTATTAAAGCATCAATACATTGCAGCTTCAACTCAAAATCCAAGTTCTCATTGTTTCAAATCTGGTCTTCTAAATGATCCATGGATTAAACTCTGAGTATTATCCATCTTGAAAAATAGTTACCCTTCATTTGTGGACCTGTGAGTCAAAAAGAAGCAATCTGTTTCCAAGATATAATGAGAAGAAAATTATTGAATTGTACTTTGTCTCATTAAGGGAAGAAAACCATAAGGGAAATGAAGTCAGCAATTTTAATTTTGAAATTGTACCGGACTAACTTAATTTATTTCAAGATCTGAAAATAACACTTTGAGATGGCCCTATAGCCAAAGGCCCTAATAACTGAGTCATGTATCATGCAAAATATCACATTTGCAGCTGAATGGTTGTATTTATCTATTTCAAGTCAGCAGAATTTGGAGAATCCTTCTTTGTTTCTCTACTATCAGTTTCAGTTCAAGATGGAACTGTTTTTCTACATATACTCAAGAATATTGTTCATATATGTTTCCTAAGTTATGTGTGATGGTTGAAGTAAAAATTATAATGTGGTGCTCAATGCATATAGAGGAAAACATACATTGTCAGAATTATATATATATATATATATATATATATATATATATATATATATATATATTAAACATATATAATTTTTGTTGTTTGTTTATTGGTACCAGTAACTGAATCAGGGGTACTTAGCAACTGAACCACATCTGCAGCACTTTTTGGTTGTTTTTACTAGGGATTAAACCCAAGGGTACTGAACCACTTAGCCATATCCCCATCCCTTTTTTATATTTTACTTAGAGACAGAGTCCCACTGAGTTGCTTAGTGCTTCACTAAATCGCTAAGGCTTAATTTTGAACTTGCAATCCTTCCACCTCAGGTCTTGAGCCACTGGGATTACAGGTGTTCCCCACCACACCAGGCCCTTTTTAAATTTTTAATTTTGAGGCAGGTTATTGCTAAGTTACTTAGGGCTTCCCTAAAGAGGTTGCTGAGTCTGGCTTTGAATTTGTGATCCTCCTGCCTCAGCCTCCTGGGTCCATGGGATTGCAGTCATATGTCACCATACCTGTCTAAAATGAATTATAAAAGATGATCCAGCTATAAGTACTATTGAAGAAACTAAGTTCAAAGTCAATGACATAGTAATATACAAAAAATGATAGACAAATGCCAGCATTAATTTCTAAGAAAATTAATGAGTAGATGTTCATGTCATATAAAATAGAATTTTTAAAATTGCTGAGGAAGCAATGAAGATTATAATTAATACTAAGATAAATTTATCAAGAAGATAAATCAGCCTTATTAGTCTAATATGCGTCAAACAAAATTGCTTTAAAATACCTAAAGCCAAAATGTGATAAATAGGAAAACACACAAAGTGATTTATCTGTAGCTCACCATTGGTATTGATAGAGTTATTATGCAAAAAGATCTACAAACACAAAGAAGACATAGACACAATCAACAAAAGATGAGCAAATAGTTATTTATAGAATGTTCCAAGTGATAATTGTAGAATATATGACTTTTTACAAATGTTCACACATATATTAACAAGGTTGTCTATATTTTGGGTCATAATACAAACTCACTACACTTAAAAGAATTAGAGTCTGTTCATTTTACATAATGAAATCTAACAAGGGATCAATGTCAGTCACTCATAAATAAAAGTGAATTAGTGTTTTTATCCAGAAAAAAAATGGATGGAATTGGAGATCGTCATGTTGAGCAAAGTCATGCAAACTCAGAAAGACAAATGTTACATGTTCCCTGTCATACGCAGAATCTAGGTGAACAAAAAGAGGATATGAAATAGAAGGGAGGGTACAAGAGAAGATAAAAGGGACCAGGGAAGTGGGAGAGAAGTGTGAATTGGGTAATATGGGTGGATATGTACATGTTATATGCACTTAAGAAAATGCTACAACATAGA